>NC_053399.1:21149938-21482081 GCF_905171765.1 Bufo bufo | reverse complement strand
ATCTTATCTGTATGGCCAACTTAAAGGTGACCACACGCCTTCAATAGCCAATGGGCGAATCCTCAATTTGATGACAGACATTTCTCCCAGCTCCCCCATACACTTACACGCCCATCTGAGCATGCAAGAGTCTTCAATGGGGGGGGAGAGGAGAAAGAAGCTGCTAAATTCTTCTTCTGGCGGCTTATGTTCTGGAAGTGCTAAAGGATCGGGAGCTGAAATGCAACAGGCCTGATCCTTCTTTTCCTTGATATCATCTGTCAGAGGAGAGTCAAGAGCTCCCCATAGACATACCAGTTGTTGGCCAGCTCTGGTGGGGCATACTGACAATACTCTAATGTGTATGGAGGCCTGATGAAAAGTTCAGCCCACACAGGATCAGGCCTCATGCACACGACCATATGAATTCTGCAGTCCGCAAACCGTGGATCCTGCACTTTCCGTGGGCCCCATTGTAAAAATGCCTATGGTCTATTTTTTTGCGGGACAGACATGCAGATGGCAAACAAATTTTTTGCAGGCCCATTGAAATGAATGGGTCCACATCCAATCCGCAAAAAAAATACGGATCATATGCAGAAAATAAAATATGGTCATGTGCATGGAGGCTATTCACACCAATCAGGAGTGGTGAGGCTCATCTGCATCCGCCACCGTCAGATGGTCTAGATATTAATACAGGATCACTAAATAACAACAGTACAAGATTATCCGGATAATGGGACCATGGATACCAGGGATCAGCAACCTTCGGCACTCCAGCTGCTGTGAAACTACAACTCCCAGCATGCATACTCACTCGTCTGTTCTCGTAAGTACTGTAACAGTAAAAGGAGGATTATGGGAGTTGTAGTTCCAGAACAGCTGGGGTGCCACAGGTTTCTGATCCCTGATGTATACAATGACGGTAAAGCTACCAGTATACACCAGCACGTCATAGACTGGGAATTTTTTTTTCTGTCCCTGCATTTCACCACCTGCTAACCTGATGGGTGGCACTGATCACACGTCACCAACATAAAAGTATCTGGGGTCATGGGTTCCTACCTACTGAATCTTGGCATTAGAAAATTGGTCCCCACATATGACAGCACCCTACCCCCCCCCCCCCCCCCCCCACCTCAGGAAGGGTAGTGTGAATTTCAGATGAACTGCAGGGTGGGTGATACATGCCAAGCAGAGCCCATCGATGCTGCAGAATCTGCTGCTATGGCGCGCATGCTTGTGGCACCACGTTCCCATGGTAAACATGACGGCACAATCCCATTCTGGCTGCGAGCTGCTATCATGCGGTCGGATCCAGAGGTGCAGCCTGATCTTCTGCAGATTTCTGATGTGAGCAGATGTTCCCTCTCTACATAAGAGATTAAATGTCTATTTATAAAAGCTCGGACTCCGGGCTCTTCATCTCCGATGGCACCGACACGATATGATATGTTAATTCAAACCGTTTCCTTCCACGTCGGGCTCAACAGGTGACGAGAACATCAAGACGCACCGTTTCCTCGCCGGGGTCCTGGAGACGGCGTGCACACGGAGGATGCTGCGTGAATGCAGATTTCCATTTTATGACTTTTACGTGGCGCCCAGTGTAAAGGACAGCTGCTCGGCTCACTGGCAGCCTCCTACCACCCTGGCACATTAGTTCCGCTACATGAGCCAAGCCGCTCGCTCAAAACTAATACCGAGATAACAACGAACAGTATGGGGGGGGGGGAAACGTCTCACCAAAGTGCACTTAATTAAAGCTGCAAAGCAAACCAGAAGAACGCACGTGAAAATTAAATTTCCCTCGCTTACGCTGGGTTTTCTTTGAAAAATGGTCTTGTCTTTAAAACTCTGCAAAGATTAGAGGATAGATTTACGGAGCTCCTCTGGGCTCCCCTGCAGCATCCAGAGGCGGCCACCCTCACTGCTACTACTAACCAAACAAAGTCAACCTTCCCAGAATCCCCTGCTCTCCCATCTGGAATCCCATGTGATCCTGAAAATGAGGGGAACCCCCCCCCCCCCCCCCCCCCCTTTGAATAGAAAGGCACTGCCCATATTGGTGAACCGATCCGTTCACTTCTAGGTTGCTGATGGGACGCTGTCTTCGTCAGCCCCGTAGAAGTGAATGCTACGGATTTCATTTTACAGTGAAATTTGCAGTGGATATCGGCAGCATAAATTGACACACTGCAGATTTAAGCTACATGCACACGGCCGTATGTGTCTTGCGGTCAGCAAAAAAAAATAAAAATAGGATGCCATCCGTTTTTTATTTTGCGGATCCATTGTAACAATGCCTAAAACGGACAAGAATAGGACATGTTCTATTTTTTTCGCGGGGCTACGGAACGGAAATACTGATGCATCCTATCCGCAAAAAAAAAAAAAACGGAACGGACACGGAAACAAACAACGTTCATGTGGATGTAGCCTTAAAGGGTATCTGTCAGCAGTTTTGTACGTATGACACTGGCTGACCTGTTACATGTGCTCTTGGCAGATGAAGGCATCTGTGTTGGTCCCATGTACATATGTGCCCGCATTGCTGAGAAAAAGGATGTTTTGATATATGCAAATGAGCCTCTAGGAGCAACAGGGGCGTTACCATTACACCTAGAGGCTCTGCTCTCTCTGCACTTTGATTGCCAGGACCAGGCATTGTAAACGTCATCATGCCTGGCCCTGTCAATCAAAGTGGAGAGGGCACAGCAGTTGCAGAGAGAGCAGAGCCTCTAGGTGCAACAGCAACGCCCCCGTTGCTCCTAGAGGCTCATTTGCATATAGTAAAACATAATTTTTCTCAGCAATGCGGGCACATATGAACATGGGACCAACACAGATGCCTTCAGCTGCCAAGCGCTCATGTAACAGGTCAGCCAGTGTCATAGGTACAAAACTGCTGACAGATGCCCTTTAAGACATCATTTTCCACTAACGATTTTTTAATGCAGTATGTGGTTTAATCGCATTCACTTTGCTGCAACCGTAAAACGCTGCAAAATCTCCATAGATCTCCACTGTGGGTGCAGTTACGCTTCGCACCAGTGAATGTGACTAATGACTGATATCAGAGGATACAGTTATCAGACTAAGAGGGAGGCGCGTGCAGCACATAAGGGGTTAAGGGTCTATCATACACTACAGTACGATTAGCGCTGTGTTGACTGTTCCTTTTGTGTATTTGCTAATAGTAATTCTCCTCATTTAATGTATGATAGCAACAACCGCGGTTCATGCGTAGATAGCCGCCTGCGCTCATTAATGCGCCAGACCGGGGGAGGGGCAATGCGGAGAAGCCATCGGTCAAATATTTCCAGCTCATTGGAGTCTCTTTATTACGACTAATTGTCGATACCATTTATTGCTTTCGTTATCACTCATAATATAAGGTGACTCAAGAGGCGCACGCGGAAATCTACGGACAGTCCCGACCGTACGAGCTTGTGTAAACAGTGAGGTTAGCAGGTCCAGGCATCACTCTGATCAAACACCAGGCAGTTTGAGTCACAGTTTTGTGCCGCAATTTGCTGAAATGGTAGTGAAATCGTAAGAAGTTTTGCAGAAGACTTGGAAAATTGCGCGACATGACCGCAAAGTGTAAATCAAGTGGACCTCATGGCTCCTATCACCTGGTTTGGGCCCACTAAACCACCAGCATGCTGTGTGCAGATAGGGATTAGGGTCCCAAATATGCCCAGAGCAAACCCATCTGCCTTGGTGTCCGTGTACGTTTTGCGGTCCACAGACTGTGGATCTGCAAAATACGGATGCAGTCCATGTGCCGTCTACATTTTTTTGCAGACCCATTGACTTTAATGAGTCTTTGGTCCGCATTTTGCGGACATATTCTATCTTTTTACAGAGCGGACAGGACACGGATAATCTGTGCGCTTTCTGCATCCGCATGTCCTTTCTGCTAAAAGGTAGAACATGTCCTATACTTGGCCACAAAATGCGGACCGCAAACCCAGTGAAGTCAATGGGCCTCTGAAATTGCTACACGGACGGTTTAAGTAAAAGAGCTCATGCAGACGACAGTCGTTTTACAGTCCACAAAACATGGATACTGGCCGTGTGCATTCCGAAATTTGGCGGAACGGAACGGCCGGCCCATAATAGAACAGTCCTATCCTTGTCCTTAATGTGGACAATAATAGGACTATTTTTAAGCGGAACAACCATGTGGACATATGGACACAGAATGCACACGGAGTCATTTCCGTTTTTTTGTGGCTCCATTGAAGTGAATAGTTCCACATACGGGCCGCAAAAAAATAATAAAAGAAATGGACGCGGACAAAAAATACGTTCGTGTGCTAGAGCCCAAATACACATGGTCGTGGGAATAAAGACTTACTGAAAGAAGAGTCCAGGACTCTACTCCAGCGGTATAGGGCGCATGCACACTGCACATGTACGGTACACATCACTTCACTGCACATGTGCCTGAATCGCAGTGCATGCGCAGGGAAGTGTAGGCAGTAAAATGCTAATATGGTTCCTTGTTATCAGCCATTACAGGGTGAATGTAATTCTAAAGAGTCTATACTTATGATTCTATGCTGTGCCATTCCTTTATTATTCCTGCTAGAAGTTATAAGGTCCAGATGGGTGTTACCAGTTTGGGGTGGGGGTTGACATTGACACTGGCAGCACTGATTGGATAGTGTCAGACTGTGCAGGGACACGGTAACACTCATTGGGACCTTCATTGCAAACTGCTAACCATTCACTCACTACTTCTAGCAGGAATAATAACGGAA
Organism: Bufo bufo; assembly: GCF_905171765.1. Taxonomy (NCBI): domain Eukaryota; kingdom Metazoa; phylum Chordata; class Amphibia; order Anura; family Bufonidae; genus Bufo; species Bufo bufo. The sequence goes on along the minus strand of NC_053399.1, from coordinate 21,477,327 downwards.
CGGCACAACACTGAGCCATAAGAATAGGTGTTCCAGACTCGTTATTACATGGGGGATGCAAGTAGTTAAAAAATGTAAAATTAAAATAGGCATGTCAGGAGAGGTGACAGCTCCTCTTTAAATTATTGCAACCATATTTCAGCATAGATAAAACTACAGCATGCAGTCTGCAATCCGAAGCTGTTGTGAAACTACAAGTTCCAGCATGCTCTTTAGGAGAAGTGCTCCTACTGGCTGGACACATTTGCAACACTGATATATTAATAAGTTATCAAAGGAAAATCAATTGAGATTCCGTACAGTACTACGATCCGAGACATGCGCAGGTTTTGATGCAATTTTTTTTATTTTTTTTTATGCAATATTCACAGTAAAAAAAAAAACATGCAACAAAACAGCATCAACACCTGCAAATAGAAAGTGCCCTTTTCGGGATAGGAAACCAGTGGTGGACGACATCACGTACACATGGGAACGATATGATGATCACGGTTAATAATATTAAGCCGAAACCTTGGCCTTCGTCCCGGTGAAGGACTTAACCTGGATTTGCGGATATAAAGCAGATATAGCAAATCCATCGTATTGTCTAATAAAAAGTTCCTGAACTCAGATACCCAGTGTTTAATCCCACTATATACAGTGATTATGGTGGACCAGTCACCGTGTGGGTGCACCCAGAAGACCAGCAGCAGGACGACATTCATGCATCTGGTTCTCTAATATGCCCTGCAGGGTACATATACACAGCTATGTACTGGCATCTAATTGTACAATCTATGGTGCCAACCTGTGCCTCTGCCCGCCTGTGATCAGCAGTGGTATGACAGAGGGCCCATGGCTCCAGCACGGAACCACAGGTATTCCATGGGCTTTCATACAGGCTCCATGTGCACCGCCCTGCTGCCGGCAGGAGCCCTTAAAGGGCGTCTACAGGATTAGAAAGACATGGCAGCTTTCTTTCAGAGGCAGTCCCAAGACTCCTTGTAGACTGTGCCTGGCATCCAGCTGGGCTCCATCACAATAAAACACACAACAGATGTGGGATAATTTCGGGAAACACCAAAAAGCTATGACATCATTCTGAGCTGACATTATAAACTATGATATAGTTAGAAGAACTGACATTATAACGCTATGACATCGCAAACTAGGACATCACTGTCAACTGGCTACATTAATCTACGAGATCAGCCTGAGCCGACATCTTGCACCAGGACATCATTCTTAGATGACTGTATCTTTGACATAATTCTCAGCTGACTATATTAATCTATGGCACTAATCTCAGCTGACTATATCGTCTATGACATCATTCTCCACTGACATCATAAACTAGGACATCACTCTTAGCCTACTATCATTCCAAGCTGACATCATACACTATGACATCTTTCTCAGCTGACATCATACACTATGACATCATTCTCAGCTGCCTACATTAATCTATGAGATCACTGTGGGTTGACATCATAGACTATGACATCTTTCTCAGCTGACATCATAAACTATGACATCATTCTCCACTGACATCATAAACTATGACATCACTCTTAGCCTACTATCATTCCAAGCTGATATCACACACTATGACATCTTTCTCAGCTGACATCATACACTATGACATCACTCTTAGCCTACTATCATTCCAAGCTGATATCACACACTATGACATCATTCTCCACTGACATCATACACTATGACATCATTCTCAGCTGACATCATACACTATGACATCATTCTCAGCTGCCTACATTAATCTATGAGATCACTGTGGGCTGACATCATATGTCATGACATCGCTCTCAGCTGACAAAGCCAGACTAGGACATCATTCTGAGCTAACATCATAGAGTTTGACATCAGTCTCAGCTGACTATATCAATCTATGACATCATTCTGAGATGACATCATATACTATGACATCATTATCAGCTGACAATCCTAATCTATGACATCATTCCAAGATGACATAAAAAATACCACAGCTGTCATTACAATGATGTGCCCAACTTCTGTGCCGACACACTATAGAATCACTGTGCAATTATAGACTAAGGCCTCCTGCACACGAACGTGTGCGCCCCGTGGTCGTGATGCGGCCTGCAAAATGCGGGCCGCAATGCAAGAACACCGTCGATGGGGCAGCCGCAGCGGATCGCGGACACATTCACTTGAATGGGTCCGCATCCGTGATGCGGAGTGCCCACGGAACGGCACCCGTCTATTGCGGATCCGCAAAACGGCAACGGGGCGCACACGTTCGTGTGCAGGAGGCCTAACCTAGTAACTCAGTGACTATATCAGCCTATGACATCACTGCGAGCTGATGACATAAGAGCGCTCCACTGGCACATACAGTGCAGCTCTCTGATGTATGCGTGTTCCAGGATTGCGGTTTCTCCCCCTCAGAGATTATACTGGGTTACAATGAGACGGATGAATGAACGTCCTCTGGATAGTTAGGTTTTTTTTGTGCTCTGACACCATCAGGGAATTTCTCATTTGCAAATGACCTCTACAAGATGATCTCCTCATACAGAGCCGTGTACGGCCAGTAATTTCCATCATTTCTGCAGCGTTCACTAGAGAAAGGGAAGAGGCTCTCCTGAGGATTCGTATCTGTACTCAAGTCCCAATCCATCATCTTCAGAGGCTTTCACAGCGGCTCACAATGCAGGCAGCAGTAATACGCAGGTATGCGGAGGAATCCAGCGAGCAGCCAGGTATCCGGGCACGCCATCTGTCCGCTTACGTAATCCTGCATCCCAGGAACATGAAGCAAACAATTCCACAAAATCTATCTAATGTACTGGCCCTCCTTACCTGCACTGCAAGTAGAGTCCTGCTCGTGGTATCTGAGCCTGGCAAGTGGGATACTCCATCACAGAACTACATGGCCCACTATGAAATGCCTATCATAATGTGTACTCAGCTGCTGTATCTAATCCTAGCATATATGATACTGTCTGCTCAGATGCTGTATCTAATCCTATCATATGGGATACTGTCTGCTTGAGCCACTGTATCTAAGCCTATTGCTCCGATGGTGTATCTAAGCCTACCATATGTAATCCAATCTGTAACTAATCCAATTATATGTGAGAGTCTACTCTGACATGTATCTAATCCTATCATATGTGATACTGTCTGCTCAGATGCTGTATCTAATCCCATCATATGTGATACTGTCTGCTGAGCGACTGCAGGTAATTGCATCATGTATGATACCTTCTGATGACTATTGTATCTAACGCTATTATATGTGATACTGTCCAGTGAGCCACTGTATCTAATCCTATCATGTGTGATACTGTCTACCAAGCCGCTGTATCTAATCCGATCATGTGTGATACTGAACTGCTGTATCTAAGACTATTGTGTGTGATATTACAGTCCAGCAATTATGGGTAGAAAATGTATAATAGGTCAATCAATGAATAATAACTTGGTCCAGCAATAGAGATAACCCTTATGAAGAAGAATATAATTTTAATAATGATCATACATAAATGACGTACAAAACCCGACTATTTCAGGTAGAGCCACCAAAATCTGGGTTAGCTGATATTGGGTGGGGAATCTCTCCCTAAGCTTACACCCTGAGCTACCCCTCGGCCCCTAATGGTGGGGACTCCCTGTCCTCGAGCCTAGGCTACCAACTCCTACTGTACCCTTGATTCGTGTCAGCGGGTGGGTATTGGCCTAATGGTGGACTCCTAAATAGACAGACAGAAAGACACAGACAAAGAAGTGCCCTTTGTATACAGCCCTGATGATGTGTCCACATCAAGAGGTACAAGGTGCACTCAAAAAGCGTATAAAAACACCCTAGTATGATAGTGTGATAAATACAACAAACATAATTATAGAGAACCCCAACGCGTTTCCCCCACGGTGTGGGATCATCAGGGGGTAAATGAGATTAGATATTAAGATAAATAGTAGAACGAAAAAGACGGAGACCAATAATATAATGTGACCTCCTACGGTGTGGGACGGCCCCTACGGAGGTCACATTATATTATTGGTCTCCGTCTTTTTCGTTCTACTATTTATCTTAATATCTCATTTACCCCCTGATGATCCCACACCGTGGGGGAAACGCGTTGGGGTTCTCTATAATTATGTTTGTTGTATTTATCACACTATCATACTAGGGTGTTTTTATACGCTTTTTGAGTGCACCTTGTACCTCTTGATGTGGACACATCGTCAGGGCTGTATACAAAGGGCACTTCTTTGTCTGTGTCTTTCTGTCTGTCTATTTAGGAGTCCACCATTAGGCCAATACCCACCCGCTGACACGAATCAAGGGTACAGTAGGAGTTGGTAGCCTAGGCTCGAGGACAGGGAGTCCCCACCATTAGGGGCCGAGGGGTAGCTCAGGGTGTAAGCTTAGGGAGAGATTCCCCACCCAATATCAGCTAACCCAGATTTTGGTGGCTCTACCTGAAATAGTCGGGTTTTGTACGTCATTTATGTATGATCATTATTAAAATTATATTCTTCTTCATAAGGGTTATCTCTATTGCTGGACCAAGTTATTGTGTGTGATACTGTCGGCTGAGCTGTTGTACCTAAGATTATCATGTGTGAAACTGCTGAGCTTCTGTATCTAATCCTATCATGTGTGATACTGTCTGCTGAGCGGCTGTATCTAATCCTATCATGTGTGATACTGTCTGCTGAGCGGCTGTATCTAATCCTATCATGTGTGATACTGTCTGCTGAGCCGCTGTATCTAATCCTATCATGTGTGATACTGTCTGCTGAGCTGCTGTATCTAAGACTATTGTGTGTGATACTGTCTGCTGAGCTGCTGTATCTAAGACTATTGTGTGTGATACTGTCTGCTGAGCTTCTGTATCTAATCCTATCATGTGTGATACTGTCTGCTGAGCTTCTGTATCTAATCCTATCATGTGTGATACTGTCTGCTGAGCCGCTGTATCTAATCCTATCATGTGTGATACTGTCTGCTGAGCCGCTGTATCTAATCCTATCATGTGTGATACTGTCTGCTGAGCTTCTGTATCTAATCCTATCACGTGTGATACTGTCTGCTGAGCTGCTGTATCTAAGACTATTGTGTGTGATACTGTCTGCTGAGCGTCTGTATCTAATCCTATCATGTGTGATACTGTCTGCTGAGCTTCTGTATCTAATCCTATCACGTGTGATACTGTCTGCTGAGCTGCTGTATCTAATCCTATCATGTGTGATACTGTCTGCTGAGCTTCTGTATCTAATCCTATCATGTGTGATACTGTCTGCTGAGCCGCTGTATCTAATCCTATCATGTGTGATACGGTCTGCTGAGCTTCTGTATCTAATCTTATCATGTGTGATACTGTCTGCTGAGCCGCTGTATCTAAGACTATTGTGTGTGAAGCCATTGGCTGAGGCGCTGTATCTAAGACTATGAGTTATATAATCTACCAACCTGCTATCATGTGTGATATCGTTTGCTGAGCTGCTGTATCTAAGCCGCGCTGTCAGAACATACGTCTCCTTTCCCTCATATCTGGTACCTGACAGATGAATGTGTTACTGGAGAGCCGGTTGTGCGGCAGCGCAGGAAGGGCGGGTGAGGTAATAACACCGCTATCTGCGCTGTGGAACTTATCAATCCTGCTTTTAAAACAACAACGTAGGGGAAAAAAAAGGCTTGAGCGATTGGCGGGTAAACAGTCGGCGAGGCCGCAGCCTTGAATCCGCAGCCTGCACTGGGAAATAATGAGTCTAACAGACAGATGATAAAGGAGCTGCCATTACAAAGCGGCGGCAGTCACTACATAGGAGATGACTGGCAGGCGGGCACAGATCACCGGGACTGCCGGGCGTCACCTCCTTACACTGCCAGTTATCAGCCTTCATATCACATTACACAGTGAACGGGCTTATTCACACTTGAGTACGCAAATCCGGATCACATGCGGTTATGCAAAACCAATTTATTGCATTTATTTTTTGGAATTCGCTGCATTTTTGCTCTAGACTTTGCTAAGACTTGTACTTCTCACCTGCGTTTGTTGCATTTTGCCTTTTTCTCGTCTTTTTCTTGTTGTAAGGCCTCATGCACGCGACCGTTGGGCGGCCGTTCCGTGCATTGGGGACCGCAACGGGCAACATCTGTGCAGCGGGCCGGACCCATTCAACTCGAATGGGTCCGTGGTCTGTCCGTTCCGTGACTCCGTTCTGCATCTCCGGAATTGCGGACTCATCCGTGATGCGTGGTGCACACGGCCGGCGGCCGTGGATTGCCGACCCTGTGGGGGTTTTTTTCGGGCCAAAATCCCAGAACACTACCGCACTTGCCGGCATTAATTTCCATAGAGATGCATTAATGCCGGATCTGGTATCAAGTGTTCCGGAAATTGCTGCATCGCCGGATACGGTTTTCCAGTCTGCGCATGCACAGTTCTTTCTAGCTTTGAAAAATGTAAATACCGGATCTGTTATTCTGGATGATACCGAAAAGACGGATCCGGTATTTCAATGAATAAGTCTAACGGATCCTTTCAATTTTCACCTCAGGCAGCAGGAAGGCTATGTGCTCCCCTGCCCCTGGCCACAAAGCACTGAGGGAAGGGGGGCCCTAGCTAAACTCTTGCACCAGGGCCCATGAGACTTTAGCTACGCCCCTGGACTGGGATGTTCTCCTCATATCTGCCCTACTAATTTAGCTTTTAAAAGCAGCGACTAGGGCTGAGGTTGGACAAGGATTCCCAATTTACAGCCCCCTTTATAAGGCAAAAGAGTGGATCCATCCCACCCTGGTGGACCCCAACGATCGTCTGCAGACTGAACAAAGTTAGGGTACTCCCCCTAGTGGAGCACAGAGGTAATGACGAGAGCAAAAAAATTATAAAAGGGCCTTAAGCATTTTACAGGTTTATAACCAACTAGCAATGGCCACCACTGCTAAGCACCCATGGGAGTTGTCACCCCGGTTCACAAAGCCATTGACACAAGACTGTAATTACCAGTATAACGTACTGCTTGTGTCAGTCTTCACTGCACTACTAACATTCCATTCATGAAACATGATAAGGATTCACACCTGTGGATGTGTTTCAAATTGGGTGGATGGCCAAAAAAAATAAAAAATTTTATTAAATAATTAAAAATACGATATAGATACATATACACATACAGTAAATCATTATCAATATGAAAGCAGTTATTTAAAGGGAATGAATCTACACCTTTCCCCGATCTTTGGTAAATTCCCGAGCTCTCTACCCCTCCGGTTCTTGCCTGCGCTCCCAGACGGGGTAAAGAACATGGAGCAATGTGATCTGCTATTACCAGCATCCCCCAGTTACAGCGAATCCTTCCAGCAGCGGAGAAGGGAAATCTATTTTCCTTACCAAGGTTGCTAGGCAACAGACAAGCTTCCCCTAACAACCGGCGTTTATAGGCTCCATAGCAATGGCAAGAAGCCGGAGCGAAAATCAGGAGGCAGCGAGATCCTCCGCATGGCGTTCAGACACAATGGGGCTCATTTACTGAAGACTGGCGATACAAAGAGCCTGCCAGAGCAAGATGCGCAGCACTCCTCTTAAAGGGGTTTTTGGAGTGTTTAAAGGGAACCTTGCCACCGTTTTTACACACCACAATCCAAATCATACAGCGCCAGCTTTTAGCCAAATTATCAACTATCTGGTTTCGATTTTGCAATTCATCCAGCAATACCTTAAAGGGGGTTTCCACTTTTTTATATTCGTGTACGAGCTCTGCGCTCTCTTCAAACAGCTGATCATCGGGGCAACCAAGTGTCGGACCCCCATCGACAGTAAAAGATGTGACGCAGAAAACCCCTTTCAATAAATGCGTCACATCTTTTACTGTCCATGCGCCAGTAATGGAAATCTACTCCAGCCAGGAGCCAAAATAGATTTAAATCATAATTTTTGTAAATTACCTGGAGTTGTGAGCGAGCTTTATCACCCCGATGTGCTGATCAATAACTGGAAGAATGCTTCCACAGAGCACAGGGTAACACCGCACAACCCTGTGAGAGTCACCAGAGGTCATCGTGTACTGACTATAAAAATACAGACGAGAAAGAGACTCAACACAGAATGCAGCCTATCCATTCACTAGAGATCAGCGGTGACATCACTGAGAATGCCGCCTATCCATTCACTAGAGATCAGCAGAGACATCACTGAGAATGCAGCCTATCCATTCACTAGAGATCAGCGGTGACATCACTGAGAATGCAGCCTATCCATTCACTAGAGATCAGCGGTGACATCACTGAGAATGCAGCCTATCCATTCACTAGAGATCAGCAGTGACATCACTGAGAATGCAGCCTGTTCATTCACTAGAGATCAGCAGTGACATCACTGAGAATGCAGCCTATCCATTCACTAGAGAGCAGAGGTGACATCACGGAGAATGCAGCCTATCCATTCCCTAGAGATCAGCAGTGACATCACCGAGAATGCAGGCTATCCATTCACTAGAGATCAGCGGTGACATCACCGAGAATGCAGGCTATCCATTCACTAGAGATCAGCGGTGACATCACTGAGAATGCAGCCTATCCATTCACTAGAGATCAGCAGTGACATCACCGAGAATGCAGGCTATCCATTCACTAGAGATCAGCGGTGACATCACCGAGAATGCAGGCTATCCATTCACTAGAGATCAGCGGTGACATCACTGAGAATGCAGCCTATCCATTCACTAGAGATCAGCAGTGACATCACTGAGAATGCAGCCTATCCATTCACTAGAGATCAGCAGTGACATCACCGAGAATGCAGGCTATCCATTCACTAGAGATCAGCGGTGACATCACTGAGAATGCAGCCTATCCATTCACTAGAGATCAGCAGTGACATCACTGAGAATGCAGCCTGTTCATTCACTAGAGATCAGCAGTGACATCACCGAGAATGCAGGCTATCCATTCACTAGAGATCAGCAGTGACATCACTGAGAATGCAGCCTATCTATTCACTAGAGATCAGTGGTGACATCACTGAGAATGCAGTCTATCCATTCACTAGAGATCAGCGGTGACATCACTGAGAATGCAGCCAATTCATTCAATAGAGAGCAGCAGTGACATCACTGAGAATGCAGCCTATCCATTCACTAGAGACCAGCGGTGACATCACTGAGAATGCAGCCTATCCATTCACTAGAGATCAGCGGTGACATCACTGAGAATGCAGCCTATCCATTCACTAGAGATCAGCAGTGACATCACCGAGAATGCAGTCTATCCATTCACTAGAGATCAGTGGTGACATCACTGAGAATGCAGCCTATTCATTCAATAGAGAGCAGCAGTGACATCACTGAGAATGCAGCCTATCCATTCACTAAAGATCAGCGGTGACATCACTGAGAATGCAGTCTATCCATTCACTAGAGATCAGCGGTGACATCACTGAGAATGCAGCCTATCCATTCACTAGAGATCAGCAGTGACATCACTGAGAATGCAGCCTATCCATTCACTAGAGAGCAGCGGTGACATCACTGAGAATGCAGCCTATCCATTCACTAGAGATCAGCGGTGACATCACTGAGAATGCAGCCTATCCATTCACCAGAGATCAGCGGTGACATCACTGAGAATGCAGCCTATTCATTCACTAGAGATCAGCGGTGACATCACTGAGAATGCAGCCTATCCATTCACTAGAGATCAGCGGTGACATCACTGAGAATGCAGCCTATCCATTCACTAGAGATCAGCGGTGACATCACTGAGAATGCAGCCTATCCATTCACTAGAGATCAGCAGTGACATCACTGAGAATGCAGCCTATCCATTCACTAGAGATCAGCGGTGACATCCCTGAGAATGCAGCCTATCCATTCACTGTAGATCAGCGGTGACATCACTGAGAATGCAGCCTATCCATTCACTAGAGAGCAGCGGTGACATCACTGAGAATGCAGCCTATCCATTCACTAGAGATCAGCGGTGACATCCCTGAGAATGCAGCCTATCCATTCACTAGAGATCAGCAGTCATTCAGTCACTCGTACATTGTAAATTGGATAATATAATATTTTTCAGATCTGACACAGATTTGGCGTTTCTTTGCTGTATCACATCTTCTGATGTCCAGATGATGGCACCGTAGTTTAGGTGTCTGGTCTGGTATCTGGCAGGCGAGGGGTTAAGCGTCACAGTATAAAGAACAGTGTGGCTTTTTTCTTTGTCACACTACACAATTGGCAATGAACGCGCTTAATCAGCTCCCCTATTAATTCCACAGTGCCAGCGCTGCAGAACCTAGGCGGAGAGCTGGAGTAGTAGTCCTCCAGCCCAGGGAGGATTGCCCGCTCTCCTGGACGACTGCTTTAATATAACATAAATGTGACCCACAGACTGCACTTTACATCACTTCAACCGCATGACAACAACATTCCCCCGACTCTGCTGTGCGACAGATTAGGGGACAGCAGCTTGAAAGCTAAAAACAGAACTTTGGTCAGGACGGCCGCGCGAGCCTCCAGCGGGATAAAGGAATAAGGAAATTATCTCATGTTCCCCGGCTGTAAAAGTCTAATGTGCACAAAGTCCTGACACACACTCCAGAGTCAGCTGGTGTATCCAAGCCCACAGCATGTGATACTGTCTCCTGAGCTATGTATCTAAGCCTGTAAAGCCTGATAGCGTCTGCTGAGCCACTGTATATGTCTATTGTGTAATAATGTCTGCTGAGCCATTGTATCTAATCGTACCATGTGGGATACTGCCTGCTGAGCTGCTGTATCTCATCCTATAATGTGCGATATGGTCGGCTGAGCCACTGTATCTAATCCCATCATGTGTGATACTGTCTGCTGTATCTAATCCTTTAATGTGCGATACTGTCTGCTGAGCCACTGTATCTAATCCCATCATGTGTGATACTGTCTGCTGTATCTAATCCTTTAATGTGCGATACTGTCTGCTGAGCCACTGTATCTAATCCCATCATGTGTGATACTGTCTGCTGTATCTAATCCTTTAATGTGCGATACTGTCTGCTGAGCCACTGTATCTAATCCCATCATGTGTGATACTGTCTGCTGTATCTAATCCTTTAATGTGCGATACTGTCTGCTGAGCCACTGTATCTAATCCCATCATGTATGATACTGTCTGCTGAGCATCTGTATTTAATCCTATCATGTGTAATACTGTCTGTCGAGCTCCTGTATCTAATCCTATTATGTGGGATACTGCCTGCTGTATCTAATCCTTTAATGTGGGATACTGCCTGCTGAGCTGCTGTATCTAATCGCATCATGTGTGATTCTGTCTGATGAACTGCTGTATCGAATCCTATCATGTTAGATACTGTCTGCTGATCTGCTGTATCTAATCCTAAAATGTGAAATACTGTCTACTGAGCGGCTGTATCTAATCCTATAAAATGATACTGTCTGATGAGCCACTGTATCCAATCCTATCACGTGTGATACTGCATGCTGACCTGCTGTATCTAATCCTATCATGTGTGATAATGTCTGATGAGCCGTTGTATCCAATCTCATCATGTGATGCTGCCTACTGAGCTGCTGTATCTAAGCTTACGGTGTGATAAGCGTGTGTATCCATCTCCACATCCATCAGATACTTTCACTGCACTGTAATAATTCGCCACTTTGCTATTCATCCCCTTTGTGAGCGTTCTTCGGTGTGACCTCTGACCTGGTAGCGACGCAGAATCGGGACTGGCTACTTAAGGGCTCGTTCACAAGACCGTATGGCTTTTTCAGTTTTTTTGTTTCCGTTGTGTTTCCAGTTAAATTCCGTTTTTCCGTATGGCATATACAGTAATTACATAGAAAAAATTGGGCTGGGCATAACATTTTCAATAGATAGTTCCGCAAAAACAGAACGGATACGGAAGACATACTGAGTACATTCCGTATGTGTTCCGTTTTTTTGCGGACTTATTGACTTGAATGGAACCACGGAACGTGATTTGCAGGTAATAATAGGACATCTTTGAACGGAAATACAGAAACGCAATGCATACGGAGGACATTCAGTTTTTTTTTTGCGGAACCATTGAAATGAATGGTTCCGTATACGGAACTAAAAAAACGCCCGTATACGGAACGCAAAAAACCTTTGTGTGAATGAGCCCTAAGGCCTCTTGCACACGACCGTACGGCTTTTTCAGTATTTTGCTGTCCTCAAAAAACGGATCCGCAAAAAATACGGATGACGTCCGCGTGCATTCAGTTTTTTGCGGAACGGAACAGCTGGCCCCTGATAAAACAGTCCTATCCTTGTCCGTTACGCGGACAACAATAGGACAAGTTCTTTCTTTGAACGGAAACAGAAGGGATACAGAGGAGTACCTTCCGTTTTTTTGTGTGGATCCATTGAAATGAATGGTTCCGTATACAGTCCGTATACGGAACACAAAAAACGGAACATAAACGTAAAAAAAAAAAAACGTTTGTGTGCAAGAGGCCTAAGTCTCAACTTCAACAGGATGCTCGGCGGTAGGTGTGCCTTTTTCCACTAAAGAATGTGTGTATATGTGAGTGTATATGTGTATGTATATGCGTATATGTGAGTGTGTGTACAGGGAGTGCAGAATTATTAGGCAAGTTGTATTTTTGAGGATTCATTTTATTATTGAACAACAACCATGTTCTCAATGAACCCAAAAAACTCATTAATATCAAAGCTGAATATTTTTGGAAGTAGTTTTTAGTTTGTTTTTAGTTTTAGCTATTTTAGGGGGATATCTGTGTGTGCAGGTGACTATTACTGTGCATAATTATTAGGCAACTTAACAAAAAACAAATATATACCCATTTCAATTATTTATTTTTACCAGTGAAACCAATATAACATCTCTACATTCACAAATATACATTTCTGACATTCAAAAACAAAACAAAAACTAATCAGTGACCAATATAGCCACCTTTCTTTGCAAGGCCACTCAAAAGCCTGCCATCCATGGATTCTGTCAGTGTTTTGATCTGTTCACCATCAACATTGCGTGCAGCAGCAACCACAGCCTCCCAGACACTGTTCAGAGAGGTGTACTGTATTCCCTCCTTGTAAATCTCACATTTGATGATGGACCACAGGTTCTCAATGGGGTTCAGATCAGGTGAACAAGGAGGCCATGTCATTAGATTTTCTTCTTTTATACCCTTTCTTGCCAGCCACGCTGTGGAGTACTTGGATGCGTGTGATGGAGCATTGTCCTGCATGAAAATCATGTTTTTCTTGAAGGATGCAGACTTCTTCCTGTACCACTGCTTGAAGAAGGTGTCTTCCAGAAACTGGCAGTAGGACTGGGAGTTGAGCTTGACTCCATCCTCAACCCGAAAAGGCCCCACAAGCTCATCTTTGATGATACCAGCCGAAAACAGTACTCCACCTCCACCTTGCTGGCGTCTGAGTCGGACTGGAGCTCTCTGCCCTTTACCAATCCAGCCACGGGCCCATCCATCTGGCCCATCAAGACTCACTCTCATTTCATCAGTCCATAAAACCTTAAAAAAATCAGTCTTGAGATATTTCTTGGCCCAGTCTTGACGTTTCAGCTTGTGTGTCTTGTTCAGTGGTGGTCGTCTTTCAGCCTTTCTTACCTTGGCCATGTCTCTGAGTATTGCACACCTTGTGCTTTTGGGCACTCCAGTGATGTTGCAGCTCTGAAATATGGCCAAACTGGGGGCAAGTGGCATCTTGGCAGCTGCACGCTTGACTTTTCTCAGTTCATGGGCAGTTATTTTGCGCCTTGGTTTTTCCACACGCTTCTTGCGACCCTGTTGACTATTTTGAATGAAACGCTTGATTGTTCGATGATCACGCTTCAGAAGCTTTGCAATTTTAAGAGTGCTGCATCCCTCTGCAAGATATCTCACTATTTTTGACTTTTCTGAGCCTGTCAAGTCCTTCTTTTGACCCATTTTGCCAAAGGAAAGGAAGTTGCCTAATAATTATGCACACCTAATATAGGGTGTTGATGTCATTAGACCACACCCCTTCTCATTACAGAGATGCACATCACCTAATATGCTTAATTGGTAGTAGGCTTTCGAGCCTATACAGCTTGGAGTAAGACAACATGCATAAAGAGGATGATGTGGTCAAAATACTCATTTGCCTAATAATTCTGCACGCAGTGTATATGTGTGTATATGTTTATGTATATATGTGTGTATACACCCTGTACAGAATTATTAGGCAAATGAGTATTTTGACCACATCATCCTCTTTATGCATGTTGTCTTACTCCAAGCTGTATAGGCTTGAAAGCCTACTACCAATTAAGCATATTAGGTGATGTGCATCTCTGTAATAAGAAGGGGTGTGGTCTAATGACATCAACACCCTATATCAGGTGTGCATAATTATTAAGCAACTTCCTTTCCTTTGGCAAAATGGGTCAAAAGAAGGACTTGACAGGCTCAGAAAAGTCAAAAATAGTGAGATATCTTGCAGAGGGATGCAGCACTCTTAAAATTGCAAAGCTTCTGAAGCGTGATCATCGAACAATCAAGCGTTTCATTCAAAATAGTCAACAGGGTCGCAAGAAGCGTGTGGAAAAACCAAGGCGCTAAATAACTGCCCATGAACTGAGAAAAGTCAGGCGTGCAGCTGCCAAGATGCCACTTGCCACCAGTTTGGCCATATTTCAGAGCTGCAACATCACTGGAGTGCCCAAAAGCACAAGGTGTGCAATACTCAGAGACATGGCCAAGGTAAGAAAGGCTGAAAGACGACCACCACTGAACAAGACACACAAGCTGAAACGTCAAGACTGGGCCAAGAAATATCTCAAGACTGATTTTTCTAAGGTTTTATGGACTGATGAAATGAGAGTGAGTCTTGATGGGCCAGATGGATGGGCCCGTGGCTGGATTGGTAAAGGGCAGAGAGCTCCAGTCCGACTCAGACGCCAGCAAGGTGGAGGTGGAGTACTGGTTTGGGCTGGTATCATCAAAGATGACCTTGTGGGGCCTTTTCGGGTTGAGGATGGAGTCAAGCTCAACTCCCAGTCCTACTGCCAGTTTCTGGAAGACACCTTCTTCAAGCAGTGGTACAGGAAGAAGTCTGCATCCTTCAAGAAAAACATGATTTTCATGCAGGACAATGCTCCATCACACGCGTCCAAGTACTCCACAGCGTGGCTGGCAAGACAGGGTATAAAAGAAGAAAATCTAATGACATGGCCTCCTTGTTCACCTGATCTGAACCCCATTGAGAACCTGTGGTCCATCATCAAATGTGAGATTTACAAGGAGGGAAAACAGTACACCTCTCTGAACAGTGTCTGGGAGGCTGTGGTTGCTGCTGCACGCAATGTTGATGGTGAACAGATCAAAACACTGACAGAATCCATGGATGGCAGGCTTTTGAGTGTCCTTGCAAAGAAAGGTGGTTATATTGGTCACTGATTTGTTTTTGAATGTCAGAAATGTATATTTGTGAATGTTGAGATGTTATATTGGTTTCACTGGTAAAAATAAATAATTGAAATGGGTATATATTTGTTTTTTGTTAAGTTGCCTAATAATTATGCACAGTAATAGTCACCTGCACACACAGATATCCCCCTAAAATAGCTAAAACTAAAAACAAACTAAAAACTACTTCCAAAAATATTCAGCTTTGATATTAATGAGTTTTTTGGGTTCATTGAGAACATGGTTGTTGTTCAATAATAAAATAAATCCTCAAAAATACAACTTGCCTAATAATTCTGCACTCCCTGTATGTGTATATGTGAGTATGTGTGTATGCAGTGTATATGTGTGTGTATATGTGTATGTGAGTGTATAGGTATGCATATATGTGTATGCAGTGTATATGTGTATGCAGTGTATATGTGTGTATATATGTGAGTGTGTATGTATATGTGTGTATGCAGTGTATATGTGTGTATATATGTGAGTGTGTATGTGTGTATGCAGTGTATATGTGTGTATATATGTGAGTGTGTATGCAGTGTATATGTGTGTATATATGTGAGTGTGTATGTGTGTATGCAGTGTATATGTGTGTATATGTGTATGCGAGTGTATAGGTGTATGTGTATGCAGTGTATATGTGTATATGCAGTGTATATTTGTGTATATGTGTGTATGCAGTGTATATGTGTGTATATGTATATGTGTGTGTATGTGTATATATGTATGTGTATGCAGTGTATATGTGAGTTTATGTGTGTGTATGTGTATGCAGTATATATGTGTGTGTATGCAGTGTGTATATATGTGTGTGTGAAGGGGGCGATCATGTAAATAAAGTTGATGAAGGGCTGGATTCTGTAGCCCGAAAGATGTTACTACACCTTTTTCCTGTGATTTTGGTGGATTTTATATGATGAGCCAATAAAGATCTATTTTCTACTCCACAAGAAGCTGGATTCTCTCTTTCTATTGGATATTCTATTCGGCCCAGTTCTGGCCTTTTTTCCGTGCTTCGTGGATTAAAGTCAGAGGTGAGAGCTGCAGCCATTTCTATCATTGTTTTGGAAATAAAGTTGAATGATTGGGAAATGAAACATTCTGCAACTTTCTAATACATTTTTATTTTGTCACCATGTCAAGATCTCTGCTTGCTGTCAGTAAAGTTATGCATTTTGTTTAATCCACACAGACATAGCTGCGGAATCGTAAAGGCTAGTTTCACTCTATTCTCTGTTCCGGCAGAGGACCAGCCTGCCAGAGATTATCGTATCCGGTACTGCCAGGCCCCACTGACTATAATGGGACCCGGAGGGGATCGGCCCGTTTCTGGCATTATTGCCGGGATTCGGCGGGACAAAAACGTGTTTTCGTCCGGCCAAACCCCCGCCAGGTTCCATTATAGTCAATAGGCTCCGGTGGGGAAAGGCAGCGTGTGGCTATGCCGGATACGATGGACTCCAGCAGGCTGTTCCTCTGCCGGGTGATTTTACCGCTAGTCTTACAATGTATCCATTTAAGAAGACAAGTCTCTCCTGTTCTGATAGTTTGCTGCAATGTATCAGCGTGGTTAAAATATATCAGCCCACAGTGCAAACTTTTTATCTCTCTGAGGAGCAAGCTTCCGGCTAAAGACGCAAAGAAAGGAACAAAACTAAAAGGCGGAGGAAAGCGGCGGAGTCAGGAGTCTGAGGATCCTTGCACTTCCGCTTACCATTAGAGCAGCGCAGACCGTTTCCTCTCCGAAAGTCTCTAGGAAAAAGCCCCTGAGAGGAAATCCTGGCCGAGCGCAGAAATGGCGGCCTGAGGTCTGTACCCAAGAGGAGGGCACACTGTGCAGTAAACTGCATGCTCTGATGACATCAACCCACTGCAGCATCCAGACTACAACACCCACCATCCTCACTGACTGAGCACATTTCTGTATACAAATAGTGGGTTTCAAACAACGTGTGCCACTTGATACATTTGAGGCAAATTACAATCCCCCCCCCCCCCTAATGATAATTTCCCCCCAATGACTCCATCAGTCCATGCAAGAATTCAGCACACAGAAGACAACTCCCACCATCCCCAGTAATTCCTCTAGTACTCCATGTATGAAAACAGCATGCAGAATAGAAATCCCACCATCCTCACCATCTCAATCCAAACCACAGACTACAACTCTCCCACTCCTCCCCGATTCCACCAATCTAATGGCTCATGCCCACAAACGTAAGGGCTCGGGATCCGTATTGGAGACCGCAAACGGTGGGCCCGTGCGTACTCCATGGTGCGGTGACTTGAATGGTTCCGCGATTCGCAAGTTATGGCGGAAGATAGGACATGTCCTATTTTTTGCAGAGCGGAGGCACGGATCAGAAGCTTCTGGAAACATTCTGTGGGCTGTAGGTCCGTGCCTCCGCACCGCAAAAGATAAGACATGCTGTATCTTGAGGATCCCGGACCCATTCAAGTCAAAGGGTCCGCACCCACAGCACGGAGTTCATACGGCCAATACCCGCGCATTGCAAACCGCTATTGACGGTTCGCAGTACAGGCACGGAGACCTTGCGTTCGTGGGCATGAGTCCTAATACGCAGAATACAACTCCCACTATTCTGATTCCACCGGTGATTGTGGTTAGGGTATGTTCACATCTGTGGCATGAACTCCGGTAATCTGCTGCGGCAGGGGAACAGACTACCGCAGTTTACCGTATTTGGCACGGCTGTATACTGCTGGGCACCTCCACATCCCCACTGACTAAAACAGGATCCAATAGGGGATCTGGCCTGCTTCCGGCATAAATGTTGGCTTTCAGCCAGACAAAAAAGAAGTGCAAGCAGCGGTATTTGTCCAATCAAAAGCTGGAAATTATGCCGGAAACAGGCCAGATCCCTGTCGGATCCGATTATAGTCAATGAAGATCCTGCTATGCCGGATACGGTAAACTCCGGTAGTCAGCTGCTCTGTCGCAAAAGACTACCAGAGTTTATGCAACATATGTGAACCTAGTCAAAGGACTCTTGCACACGGCCGTAGTTTTGGTTAGCATCCGATCTGCATTTTTTGCGGATCCACTGCGGGCCCTTTAATATCAATGGGGCCGAAAAAGATACGGACAGTACACGGGTAAGTCCATTGCGCAGACCAGCAAAAAATTAGAACACGTCCTATTGTTGTTCATTTTGAAGATAGGCCATTTCTACAGAAGTAAAAAATAAATAAATAAAAAATAAAAAAATGGCGGCATGCACTCAGTCGGTATCCGTGTTTTGCAGACCATAAAAGACTTATGGCTGCGTGCTGACACTTATTTGTACGATAAAGGCATGTGGTTGACAACTCCCATCATCCTCATTGATTATAGTACTACAGATAACTGCTCCCACCATAAAATACAGTATTTTCACCAGTAAATGGTTGAATATCACAAACAGACTACAACTTCTACCATTCATATAGGAACCTGACACACAGACAACAACCCCCACTAGCCTCGGCCAGAAATCAGCCAATACTTTGGAATAGCAAATTTGCCAGCAGATACCAGCCCCAATTCCAGGGATTCAGTAGGGCAGGAAACAGTAGGAGGCAGCCCGGGGCCGGGTGAAGGCGGTCGGATCAGTAGTGGCGGCCTGAACGTCATTACTTCTTCATTACTTCATAGAAATGTACTTTAAAGTTTTGCAAAATAATGACAATAGGAAGAATCCTGGGTTCAGTCAAGGTCAGATCCCAGATACCACAATAACAGTCTTCTGATAGGAATGTGCGAGGTTATCACCACTGCAATGTTATGTCTAATAATCCCGGCAGAGACACAGCCCCAACCAAGGTTCAAGCCAAGGAGCAATAAGACAGTTCACACGAGGAGCGAAAGTCACAGTCACTGTGTACATACATTACTTATCCTGTACTGATCCTTCATTACATCCTGTATTATACACCAGAGCTGCACTCACTATTCTGCTGGTGGAGTCACTGTGTACATACATTACTTATCCTGTACTGATCCTGCGTTACATCCTGTATTATACCCCAGAGCTGCACTCACTATTCTGCTGGTGCAGTCCCTGTGTACATACATTACTTATCCTGTACTGATCCTTCATTACATCCTGTATTATACTCCAGAGCTGCACTCACTATTCTGCTGGTGCAGTCACTGTGTACATACATTACTTATCCTGTACTGATCCTGAGTTACATCCTGTATTATACTCCAGAGCAGCACTCACTATTCTGCTGGTGCAGTCACTGTGTACATACATTACTTATCCTGTACTTTTCCTGAGTCACATCCTGTATTATACTCCAGAGCTGCACTCACTATTCTGCTGGTGCAGTCACTGTGTACATACATTACTTATTCTGTACTGATCCTGAGTTACATCCTGTATTATACTCCAGAGCAGCACTCACTATTCTGCTGGTGCAGTCACTGTGTACATACATTACTTATCCTGTACTTTTCCTGAGTCACATCCTGTGTTATACTCCAGAGCTGCACTCACTATTCTGCTGGTGGAGTCACTGTGTACATACATTACTTATCCTGTACTGATCCTGAGTTACATCCTGTGTTATACTCCAGAGCTGCACTCACTATTCTGCTGGTGCAGTCACTGTGTACATACATTACTTATCCTGTACTGATCCTGAGTTACATCCTGTGTTATACTCCAGAGCTGCACTCACTATTCTGCTGGTGCAGTCACTGTGCACATACATTACTTATCCTGTACTGATCCTGAGTTACATCCTGTATTATACTCCAGAGCTGCACTCACTATTCTGCTGGTGCAGTCACTGTGTACAAACATTACTTATCCTGTACTGATCCTGAGTTACATCCTGTATTATACTCCAGAGCTGCACTCACTATTCTGCTGGTGCAGTCACTGTGTACATACATTTACTTATCCTGTACTGATCCGGAGTTACATCCTGTATTATACTCCAGAGCTGCACTCACTATTCTGCTGGTGTAGTCACTGTGTACATACATTACTTATCCTGTACTGATCCTGAGTTACATCCTGTATTATACTCCAGAGCTGCACTCACTATTCTGCTCGTGGAGTCACTGTGTACATACATTTACTTATCCTGTACTGATCCTGAGTTACATCCTGTATTATACTCCAGAGCTGCACTCACTATTCTGCTGGTGTAGTCACTGTGTACATACATTACTTATCCTGTACTGATCCTGAGTTACATCTTGTATTATACTCCAGAGCTGCACTCACTATTCTGCTGGTGTAGTCACTGTGTACATACATTACTTATCCTGTACTGATCCTGAGTTACATCCTGTGTTATACTCCAGAGCTGCACTCACTATTCTGCTGGTGCAGTCACTGTGTACATACATTACTTATCCTGTACTGATCCTGAGTTACATCCTGTGTTATACTCCAGAGCTGCACTCACTATTCTGCTGGTGGAGTCACTGTATACATACATTACTTATCCTGTACTGATCCTGAGTTACATCCTGTATTATACTCCAGAGCTGCACTCACTATTCTGCTGGTGCAGTCACTGTGTACAAACATTACTTATCCTGTACTGATCCTGAGTTACATCCTGTATTATACTCCAGAGCTGCACTCACTATTCTGCTGGTGCAGTCACTGTGTACATACATTTACTTATCCTGTACTGATCCTGAGTTACATCCTGTATTATACTCCAGAGCTGCACTCACTATTCTGCTGGTGTAGTCACTGTGTACATACATTACTTATCCTGTACTGATCCTGAGTTACATCCTGTATTATACTCCAGAGCTGCACTCACTATTCTGCTGGTGGAGTCACTGTGTACATACATTACTTATCCTGTACTGATCCTGAGTTACATCCTGTATTATACTCCAGAGCTGCACTCACTATTCTGCTGGTGTAGTCACTGTGTACATACATTACTTATCCTGTACTGATCCTGAGTTACATCCTGTATTATACTCCAGAGCTGCACTCACTATTCTGCTGGTGCAGTCACTGTGTACATACATTACTTATCCTGTACTGATCCTGAGTTACATCCTGTATTATACTCCAGAGCTGCACTCACTATTCTGCTGGTGGAGTCACTGTATACATACATTACTTATCCTGTACTGATCCTGAGTTACATCCTGTATTATACTCCAGAGCTGCACTCACTATTCTGCTGGTGGAGTCACTGTATACATACATTACTTATCCTGTACTGATCCTGAGTTACATCCTGTATTATACTCCAGAGCTGCACTCACTATTCTGCTGGTGCAATCACTGTGTACATACATACATTCTCTATCTATCTATCATGTTGATCTCCTGTGACATATACAATCACACTTACAGACATTTCTATATTTCTACCACTGACTATTCTCAGCAGACAGTAAAAATAACAGTGACTTTGATTGCAAAAATGTGTGACCCCCCCTTCATCCTTTCCTGTCCAGAGACTGACAGACTAGCAGTGCAGTCTTGCAAGGGTTAAAGGACGGAAGGCAGCCGCAGCCAGCTCCTTGTTCCCATGACGACAAGTCCCCACTTCTCAGGTTTAGAACACAGCCACTTCCTGTATCTAAATTTTGCAGCCAATGAGGATCTTGTTTACTGATATCAGGCAGCGGCCTGCGAAATACTGAGGCGCCCCCAGCCTAGAACCGGAGCGGCGGGAACCGAGCGTCTCAGTGCTCAGAATATACAGGGCTGATGTCATAGCAATATGTCATATACAACCCTCAGGGACAGTGAGCCGCTGTATCTAAGCCTGTCATGTGTGATACTGTCTGCTGAGCCATGTACCTAAGCCTATCATGTTTGATACTATCTGCTGAGCCGCTGTATCCAAGCTTATCATGCGTGATACTGTCAGCTGATCCATTGTATCTAATCCTGTCATGTGTGATACTGTCGGCTCAGCCGCTGTATCTAATCCTGTCATGTGAGATACCGTCGGCTCAGCCGCTGTATCTAATCCTGTCATGTGAGATACCGTCGGCTCAGCCGCTGTATCTAATCCTGTCATGTGAGATACGGTCGGCTCAGCCGCTGTATCTAATCCTGTCATGTGAGATACCGTCGGCTCAGCCGCTGTATCTAATCGTGTCATGTGAGATACCGTCGGCTCAGCCGCTGTATCTAATCCTGTCATGTGAGATACGGTCGGCTCAGCCGCTGTATCTAATCCTGTCATGTGAGATACGGTCGGCTCAGCTGCTGTATCTAATCCTGTCATGTGAGATACGGTCGGCTCAGCCGCTGTATCTAATCCTGTCATGTGAGATACGGTCGGCTCAGCCGCTGTATCTAATTCTGTCATGTGAGAAACGGTCGGCTCAGCCGCTGTATCTAATCCTGTCATGTGAGATACGGTCGGCTCAGCCGCTGTATCTAATCCTGTCATGTGAGATACTGCCAGCTCAGCCGCTGTATCTAATCCTGTCATGTGAGATACGGTCGGCTCAGCCGCTGTATCTAATCCTGTCATGTGAGATACTGCCAGCTCAGCCGCTGTATCTAATCCTGTCATGTGAGATACGGTCGGCTCACATCACTAGTGTCCTTGAAGAGAAATCACAGCACTTCTCTTCGGCAGCCAAATAGCATGGCACAGACAGCAGAGAAATCTGATCTGCCCATGGCGGAGAGCGCCGGCACTGGACGCAGGCCAGGTTCACACAGCGCAGTTGTGGCACACTGGTTTTTATATTTTTTTTGTCTAAGGAAAACCCAGGACAGTGTGACAAAATTAAAGAGGTATCCCACCTCGGACACCGACGGCCAATCACTAGGATAGAGCAGCAGTGTCAGATGGGTTCAGGCGCCACATCTAGAACCCGCTTCTATCCTCAGAAGTGAAGGAGCGCACACCACGCTTGCGCAGCTTGCACTTCATTCACTGCTATGGGATCTTACATGTCTGTTTTTGGAGGTCCTATAGTGGTGAATGGAGAGGACGCCGCCCGTTCACCGCTATGGGACTGCTGGCAATAGGCGACCCATTCTAGAGATAGGAGCCAGGTCCCAGAGGTGAGACCCAAACCTATCTGACACGGATGGCATACCCTAGCAATATCTCATCAATACCCCTTTAAATAGCACACTATAAGCAGCGCCGCTCAACTGTCCATATGGAAAGGGATCCACTAACCCCAAAAAGGGAAGGACTTCAAATAGTTCTCAAAACTGCTTATTCATTTCCATTAGAATAAATTCCCCCACGGTGAACTTTACACGGCAAGTCCATAAGGTTTCCGCTGGGAACTCCGCACCCCTTTCTCAAGAATGTGCTTAAACCCCTTCACCACATTTAAAGGGGTTGTCCGAGTGTTTGATATTGATGATAGGATAGGTCATCAGTATGTGATCGGTGGGGGTCTGGCACCCTACCGATCAGGCAGCGGCACTATGGTGAGCGCTGCAGCCTCCTCGCCTCTTACTGAGCACAGCGCCGTACATTGCTTAGTGGCTGTGCTTGGTATTGCAGCCCATTCACTTGAATGGGACTGAGCTGCACCTAGAGGCCGTGTGACCGATGAACGTGACGTCACTGGCCTAGGAAGAGACTGCAATCTCTTCAAACAGCTGATTAGTGGGGGTGCCAGGAGTCAAATCCCTATTGATCAGATACTGATCACCTATCCTAAACACTTGGGACAACCCCTTTAAATCTGTGCGCTTGGCAGCTGAAGACATCTGTGTTGGTCCCATGTTCAGATGTGTCCGCATTGCTCAGAAAAATGAAGTTTTCATATATGCAAATCAGCCTCTAGGAGCAACGGGGGCGTCTCCGTTACACCTAGAGGCTCTGCTCTCTCTGCAACTGCCGCGCTCTCTGCACTTTAGGAAAAGTCAGGGCCAGGCATTATGATGTTTACACTGCTTGGTCCTGTCAATCACAGTGCAGCGGGCACAGCAGTTGCAGAGAGGGCAGAGCCTCTAGGTGTAATGGTAACACCCCCATTGCTCCTAGAGGCTCATTTGCATATATTAAAACATGATTTTTCTCAGCAATGCGTGCACATATGAACATGGGACCAACACAGATGCCTTCAGCTGCCAAGTGCACATGTAACAGGTCAGCCAGTGTCATAGGTACAAAACTGCTGACAGATGCCCTTTAAATAACAGATTCAATAAAAAAAAAAATAACTACACAAACAGATTATATGAATATTTGATATTCCTATCAAATAAATAACCATCCTACTCTGCGCCACTGAACAAGAAGGGCCCATTTATTCAGCCTCAGTCTTTTCTGTAGTTCTCTATAGTAACAGCCCCGGGGAATAAATCTCTTCATGCAATTTATTCTGCAAATATAACTTTAAGACTCCGGCCCTGAAATAAAATCCTTGATGACTGCAAGAACTCCAGACATATACAGGATCAGCAACAGAATCTGCCCCTTCAGAGCTGTCGTGGGGATTAATCGGATACACGCGAGCCTCGACAGTTCACAGTGACTCATGTATGAGCCCACTTGTGAAAAGTCTCCCCGGATCTCGGAGCGTGTTCACATCAGCCATTTATAGAGCCGACTGTTCAGCTGCTCCTGTGATGTCGAGAGCAATCTTAGCTCTGATCCGCGTCATCAGATGTTAAAATAACAAAGCTCCGTTTAAACAGGCCGTCCCCTCGATGCAAGGTGGCAAACGAGACGTCGGCGGCGCTTCGCTAGGAATATGGACGCCAGGTGTCCATAGTGCTGGATGCGCATTACCGCTGCAGGGTTAGGCGGAGGTGGCAGGTGCACATCTCGTATCATGCCCCTCGTGATGAGAAAATGTGGTGGGAGGACACTGAACAGCCAATACCCACGAAAGCGTGGCACAGATTCATGTCTATTTGGACTAAGGCTAGAGTCACAAATCTATACTTGATACATTTTTAGTTGCAGATCACAAATCGAGAGCGACTTAAAGGGATCGGCCACCTTTTTGGGAGTTTTAGAAAATCCCCCCCTGGACATACTTGCAAACAGAAAGCATACTTACCTAGGCCCCAGCTCCTTCACATCCTGTGCTCGGCTGCCTAGATCGGGTCCAACACTGTCAACATCCCATGTGTAAGGTCATGTGACCAATTGAACTGACGCATGAGGAGCAGATCAGTGCTGCAGCCAGTCATTGGCTGCAGTGGTGTCAAAGCGGATGTTGACAGCGGGGTACCCAAGCAATGCAGCTGAAGACTGGGGGCCAAGGAGCAGATAAGAATGCGTCCCTTTTGCAGGTCTGGCCAGGAGGGGGGATTGCCAAAACCTTCAGTAGTAACCTGCCCCCTCCTGCGTCATGTCACCAACTGACCTGATACATGGGGAGTAGGTCAACGCTGCAGCCAGTGACTGGCTGCAGTGGTGTCAAAGAGGATGTTGACAGCGGGGTACCCAAGCGATGCAGCTGAAGACTGGGGGCCAAGGAGCAGATAAGTATGCGTCCCTTTTGCAAGTCTGGCCAGGAGGGGGGATTGCCAAAACCCTCAGTAGTAACCTGCCGCCTCCTGCGTCAAATCACCAACTGGGGTGCAGGTCAACGCTGTGGCCAGTGATTGGCTGCAGTGGTGTCAAAGCGGACTTTGACAGCGGGGGACCCAAGCAAAGCAGCTGAGGGCTGGGGGCCAACGAGCAGGTAAGAATGATTCGCTTATGGCAAATCCCCCCCCCCCACCAAAAAAAAGTGGCCAACCCCTTTAAGTAATGCAAGTTGCGATGCATTTGTGACATGTCGGTGACTTTTTTTCGGGGTGTTGCAAATCCTGACTGCATGTGACCCGCAGCCAAATCGCACCCTAAAAGTCATGTAACTTCACTTCAAGACTTGACGTCGCCGTGTAGCCCCAGCCTGCCGCAACGTCATCCCGCCAACCCAATCCTGCGCAGGACGGCTGACCATGTGACATCTCCACCTTCAAGCAGCGGTCACACGGCAGGCGTGTTGGTTAGTACATGAGCAGTTTACAGCAGAACGTTCCTGTAATGTAGCACCTATTGGCCCGGCCAGTCCACCCCACAGCAGCACATTGTCTGCAGCCGTGTGCAGGAACGGCAGTTTTGTTTCTCGGTCTGTATCACATCCCTCTGCACGACAGAAGGGAACGGCCCCGAAAAAAAAAAAAAAAGAAGAAGAAGCACAAAGTAGCAGCCGCAGACAATGTCATCTCCAGCGTGTTGCTGCTTGCAATTCTCAAAGTGATTGTCAACAGGAAGCAGACGGCTGCTGACACGTACGAGCTGCCATTTTGCTTTCCCTACAGTGAACGCTTTCTTGCGAAACTTTATCTGCAAGAAAGTAACCCTGTACAGTAATAAAGACCCGGAGATGTCGTGCAAGGACACGGCATAAACCTCCGGAGCTGAACACCTACATACAGACATACACGTTACAGTATGTGCATACACTGTGTGGGTGGCATCGGTGAAGTATGTGGTGTTTACCTTCAGTGCGCTGGGGTCTATGACGGATACACTGGATCA
This sequence comes from Bufo bufo, assembly GCF_905171765.1. Taxonomy (NCBI): domain Eukaryota; kingdom Metazoa; phylum Chordata; class Amphibia; order Anura; family Bufonidae; genus Bufo; species Bufo bufo. Next base: position 21,450,441 of record NC_053399.1, on the reverse strand, counting down.
TTAGGAAAACGGATACAATGTCACCGGGGTGCTTGGTGTATTGTACACCAGTGATACATTGTATCCTTATATAGACTTGTACATGCAGAAGGGTGAGACAAAGTCACCCTGCTGGTAAGTCTTATGGGGTACGGGAGTGATACATTGTATCTTTAGGCAGAGGTGTGTGCACAGTAGACGCATACAAGGTCCCATTGTAGATCTGTAGTGATACAATGTCCACTATATGGTCTGTGGTGGTATTAGACTGACATATTGGGAATTATATACAGTAGAGAGATACAATGTTGCCAGGGTGGTTGGGGACATAAAGTATATGATTGGCACACTGTATGTTCACAGATACAATGTGACCAGGGTATGTGGCAGACTGATACATTGTATCTTTAGCTAGCCTGTATACAATGTCACCAGGGTATGTGGCAGACTGTATACAGGGATACAATGTGACGAGGGTATGTGGCAGACTGATACATTGTATCTTTAGCTGGCCTGTACACAATGTCACCAGGGTATGTTGCAGACTGATACATTGTATCTTTAGCTAGCCTGTATACAATGTCACCAGGGTATGTGGTAGACTGATACATTGTATCTTTAGCTAGCCTGTACACAATGTCACCAGGGTATGTTGCAGACTGATACATTGTATCTTTAGCTAGCCTGTATACAATGTTACCAGGGTATGTTGCAGACTGATACATTGTATCTTTAGCTAGCCTGTATACAATGTTACCAGGGTATGTGGCAGACTGATACATTGTATCTTTAGCTAGCCTGTATACAAAGTCACCAGGGTATGTGGCAGACTGATACATTGTATCTTTAGCTAGCCTGTATACAATGTCACCAGGGTATGTTGCAGACTGATACATTGTATCTTTAGCTAGCCTGTACACAATGTCACCAGGGTATGTGGCAGACTGATACATTGTATCTTTAGCTAGACTGTATACAATGTCACCAGGGTATGTGGCAGACTGATACATTGTATCTTTAGCTAGCCTGTATACAATGTCACCAGGGTATGTGGCAGACTGATACATTGTATCTTTAGCTAGCCTGTATACAATGTCACCAGGGTATGTGGCAGACTGATACATTGTATCTTTAGCTAGCCTGTACACAGCACACAGGGATACAATGTCACCTCGGTGGTAATCCACAGCACTGGGAGGTTACAGCACACTGGTCTCAGTAAGGGAATGTTTCTGGAGCAGGAGGGGGCACAAGCCATGTTCTTTACCTTGTAATCCTTGATCTGTGGAGTGTCCTGCCTGCATCAGCCGCTTCTCTAGGGGGTCCGCTTATATTCCCAGGCTTATCCCGGCCATCCGGGTGCTGTTTAATGTGAGGGATCTCTGCAGACAGAATGCAGCCATAACCAGCCCATACTCTCCGAAACAGCTCGGTGTTGTCACTGTTATGAGCAAAACTACAGCAGCTGCCTCCTGGGTCCTACTGCTCATCGGCTCATCCCTCCGGAGCACGGCCCAGCCTTCGGCTTCCCTGCAAAGAACGGAATTAGCAACAATAAAATCAATATCGCACATGACGATCATTAGATGGCACTGTGATTAAATCATGAAGGCGGCCTATAAATATCTGTCGGACGCGGCTTTTCCAGCCGTTTGTGCTGATCATCAAGTCCAATTATTGATATGTACTATGAGTAAAATGCACAAGGAAGAATGAGAAAATTGTGCAAAGGGACAGAGTGATGTCATCCGCACCAACCAATCAGAGCCCGCCTTTAAGAAGTGCATTTCCTCCAAATGTACCCAGTGCTTAGATGGCAGACCGCCATTGAAACGCGTAGCGCGTATTTTATTTTATTGTTGTAATTGTTTTTAAAAAATTGCTACTTACCAAGAAGTCCTCCGGTGTAGCGCGCTCTTTTTTCCTGCCATTGGCAGTGTTTCTGGTTTCCTCCAAATCAAAGGACCAAATCATTATTACTAAAGAGCATCTGTCAGCAGTTTTGTACCTATGACACTGGCTGACCTGTTACATGTGCTCTTGGCAGCTGAAGGCATCTGTGTTGGTCCCATGTTCATATGTGCCCACATCGCTGAGAAATCTGAAGTTTTAACACATGCAATGTAGCCTCTAGGACTGGGATCAGCAACCTCCGGCACTCCAGGTGTTCTGAAACTACAATTCCCAGAGTGCTCCATTCACTTCTGTGGGAGTTAGAAGAACAACTGAGCATGTTTGCATGCTGGGAGTTGTAGTTGCACAGCAGCTGGAGTGCCGAAGGTTGCTGATCCCTGCTCTAGGAGCAACGGGGGCGTTACCGTTACACCTAGAGGCTCTGCTCTCTCTGCAACTGCCGCATCCTCTGCACTTTGATTGACAGGCCCAGCCATTATGATGTTTTCTCTGCCTGGTCCTATCCATCAAAGCGCAGAGGGCGCGGCAGTTGCAGAGAGAGCAGAGCCTCTAGGTGTAACGGTAACGCCCCCGTTGCTCCTAAAGGCTCATTCGCATATATTAAAACATCATTTTTCTCAGCAACACAGATGCCTTCAGCTGCCAAGTGCACATGCAACAGGTCATCCAGTTTCATAGGTACAAAACTGCTGACAGATGCCCTTTAATGGTGTTATAATAAAATAGATAACTATAATAGATAAAAAGATAGACAGAAATGAGTGCTTTCACGCTTAGGTTTTTGCTGGCGTTTCTCAGCACCTTTGCCTTTTTTTTTTTTGCACCTGCGTTTTACAATAAAACCGTCAGGTCCAGTTGTTGGCTGAAATACGAAATGCAGGACACACAGTCGTTTTTGCGCCTGTCAGTTGGCGTTTTTTCTTGTCTTTCAATAACGCAGCATGCTGGAGCTCTTGGCGTTTCAGAAGATGCGGATAACAATGCCATAAAAACTGCAGCAAAAAAATGTAGGTGCCGTAAAAAACGCATGCAGTGTTGTGGAGTGCTTCTAATGGTAAAAAAAAAAAATGGCAGTGCAAAATGTGTGGGTGTTGAGACCCATAGAGGGAGACAGAGTAGAAACAGGCCAGGAAGTTTACCAACATTTTTAAAAGCTGAGCCTAGAACAGAGGGATAGGTGCAATGAATACATAAAGAACTTACCCTTTAAATGATCCGCTGGACCTGGGACGCTCTCCGATCTTCGCTGGGACTGAAGCGGTCACGTTCAAGTCATCGTTTCTGTGATCGCTACAGCCAATCACTGACCTCAGCTGTGTGCAGCTGAGGCCAGTAATTGGCTGCAACAGCCATGTGACTGATGATCGGGACAGGAGCAGGGGTGCGAGATATTTAAGTAATTATTTTTTTTTATTATTTTTTTTTATATTTCACACATCCCCCTGCTCTACACAAAGGGGGGAATTTATCATGAGGGGAATATTTGAAGTCAGTTTTGCTTGAGTCTGCGTTGGCGTACTTTATGCCACATTTGTCTCGCACTTAAACCTGAAAGCCTCTTTACTCCGGTCGAGCATCAGGCAAGCGTTTGCAGTGATGCTGGTCAGTGATGATCTGCCTGTGTAATACTGCCGCCGATTACCCAATGAATAAGCGGACCGCTCGCTCATCAGATAATCACGTCTTTCCTGCGGGCACCTAAGTCGTTGTCTGCCGGCAGCAGATTGTGCCGTCTCATCACGATCTGCTGCCGCCAAGTAATCATTCTGTATGGGGACGATCGACGGCATTGGCGATCGCTCCTCTCAATACTGTGGGGAAGATCGCTGCATGTAAAAGAAAGCGGTCCCCTTCACTGACGAGCAGGCGAATGCTGGGTAGGAACGCTTCCTTCCAGAAAAACATCAGAGTACAGGACCCTTAACACTTTTGTCTAGAAAAGCTCCTCCAGTTTTGCTGCTCCTCCCATTTTGCAAGTATTTGAAGCCAGAATTCTGGGGTGAAGTCATGATAAATCAGGGCTAACGTCTTTAGATATATCAGAAAACCCCTACGAGAGCTTCCTTTCTTGCATTTTTCCATTGTTTGGACGCCTGGTCTGCGTCTGAAGGCTTGCACCCAGTTGTCCATTCACATTAAATAAATGTTTTCCAAACCTGCCAACCATCTAATGTGTATTGGGGCCCCCGGACTCTCCCCTGACCGCAGATGTCGGAGGGGAGAAATGGATAGGGTTGTTGTATATGAACTGCCTGATCCTTTCTGTCCTCAGGGTAGATAAGGTATTGCCACAGGAGGGACAACTCCTAACTTGTGCAGCTGCTAAGGGGCCCTGAAAGTCGGAGGCCCTGTACGGAATATTAGACTGGATGCAATCGGAAAAGCTAATTAACTTTATGGCAATCAGAATTGCTGGAGGATTGTTAAAGAGACACATGGGAAGTGCAATGGGCCCATATACTGTTCCTGAAGATAGATAGATAGATAGATAGATAGATAGATAGATAGATAGATATGAGATATACACAAAGAGAGATAATAGATAGATAGACATATAGATAAATAGATAATTTTCTATATTATGGCTGATAATCTAACTTTAGGAGAAGTTTAGGTACACTTGTCCTGGGATGGAGGGTGTGTGCGCACCCTGCTGGTAGCACCACAACACTACACCTTGATGATCACCTGCAAACACTACATCAAGGGTTCTAAGGCCTCCGATCTCTTAAAAGATTTTGATTCTGGAACCAGTCAGTGATTTCTTAGGAGATTTGCTGTAATGGTTTGTTGCTTCCATCCATAACAGTAGGAAAGGCTAAGATTTAGTAGGCTGAATGGCTGACAATTCAATGACTGTCTGAAATGCAAGGTTTGCGGCCCAAAGCACGGTAGGAGGTTGGTAAAACACCTGCCAGGCTCACGTTTTAGTCGTAAAAATAGTCACAAGTCCCTTTTTTGACTGGCCTTGCAACAAAATGCAGTTTTACTCTGTGTTGGGCGGTTCGGCGGGACGCGGTTGGGTAGTCTGGCCCTGACAAATTTACTAACTTTCATGCCTGGAAAAATGTGAAAAATGTTGCCAAAAAACCTACTCCAGCAGGGGGTGCGTGGACTGCTGTAGATTCGTGTCATTTATGACGAGGTGAACACTTGTAAATTGCCGAATCTTACAGCAGTACAAGGGGGACATAAAAAGTCGGTCTTAGTAAATGACCCCCACTATCTTTTACACCTGGAAATAAAAGCGTAGTGAAAACTACTGTAGTCAGCGGCTGGAGTAGTTTTTACTCCAAGTGTACGGACCGCCGGCAGTGCACCCAATTTATGATGAAGCCTGAAACCCGTAATAAATTAGGCGCTTTCTCCCCCAGTGCACGGAGGAGACGCTGGTCTTTGTAACTGAGCCCCAACGTTACTATACAATGACACAAAACTCCTGACAGCAAGCGCAGATCTTGAAATTGATGAAGAACTGAAATCCGTGGTCTGCAAAAAAAAACATAACCTGTCCTATTATTGTCTGCGTTTTGCGGACAGGAATAGGCAGTTATATTAATGGCTGTCCGTGCCGTTTGGCAAATTGCGGAACGCACACGGACGCCATCGTGTTTTGCGGATCCGCGATTTGCGGACCGTAAAAACACACAACGGTCGTGTGCATGAGGCCTAAGACGTGCCAGATTTATTGCAGTGGCCCAGGATGGATGATACATTGTGCAGGGCTAGACCATTTCATCTTTTATACCACCTACTGGTTGGCTTACTTTGTGACAGAATTTTTCGCCAGAAATCTTAGGTCACGCCCCCTGGGTGACCTAAGTGCAGTAGATATTTCTAAAACTAAAGGGGGGATTTACCAAGCCCACTGCACCAAAAATGTGACGCAGAAAAGTTATATATTTTGGCCCTAGCGCCCTATTGAGACTTTTTGCTCAATTATGCCAGGCCTGCCACTTTTCTATTACACCAACAGATTTTTATCTGACAGATTTTCTCACCAATCATTGGTCAGATGGCCGTTTACACACACAGATCTGATGGTGTAGTACAGCAGGAGATAGGGGGTCCTACGGAGCCTAAAGGTCCTATTACACCTACAGATAATCGGTAAGATCGCTAATGAGCATTAGTATGAACGCCCGATAACGATGATCTGGCAGTGTAATACTGCCGCCAATTACCGTACTCAACGAACAAGCAAACGCTCGTTCATCGGGTAATGTTTAAAAATAATCGCTTGCCGGCGGCACATCGCGCCATGTCATCAGCACTCTGCTGTCGGCAATAGCGATCACTACTCCCCATACAATAGCAGTGGACTCCTCCGCTAGCGAGCAGGCGATTCCCTCCCTGTAGTAGGTGTAATGGGGCCCCGACTAAATTACAATTTTTTACACCAGAAAACGAATGGTAAATTACACCTGGAGAGATTTAAGCTTCTGGTGCAAAAAAGGCCAATAACGGACATTCACACAATTGTTCCCTTTTTGTGGTTTGCAAAACATGGATACCAGCCATGTGCGTTCCGCATTTTGTGGATCGGCACATCCTGCTCTTTCTAAGAAATGCCTATTCTTGACCGCAAAATAGACAAGAATAGGATTTGTTCTATTTTTATTTATTTATTTGTGGGGCAGTGGAACGGACATACGGAGAACACACGGTGTGCTGTCCGCATCTTCTGTGGCCCCATTGAAATGAAGGAGTCCGCCTCCGATTTGCAAAAAAAATGCGGATCAGAGGCGGACCGAAACTACAGTCGTGTGAATGGTGAATGCACCCTTGATAACTTCTTTCTAAATGTGAAAAATGGCGCCAAAAAAATGGGATAACTCAGTGTTAGGACGGGGACACGGTGACGATAATGCAGCTCATATACACAACACGCTCGCAGGTCGTTGAGGGCTGCTAAGCTGTTCGCGGACACCATGGATTATCTCTAATCACTATGGAGAGTTGCTGTGACCCCTGGGTATAACGCTCAGCTATTACTGCTCCACAAGTGTCTTCCCGTGAAATTGTTTCCTGACTTATTAATTAGAGATGATTCTTCCAGGTGTACGGTATGATCACCATGACTGCCGTTCCACCTCGGCCCGTACAGCATTTCATGCAGGGCCCGTCGCCTCTCCTGATAGAATCTACTTGCATCCCCTGGAGCATCTATTCATATGAATCTATGTTCTGCCGTTCCTCTACTATATCTACAAGAAGCTTATGAATGAATTGCTAACAGTCTGCAATGAAGGTCCAGATGGGTGTTACCAGTTGGGGGGGGGGGGTCGGTCCCTGCACAGTCTGCCATTATTCAATCCGTGCTGCCATTGTCAGACTGTGCAGGGGCACACCCCAAACTGGTGACACCCAGATGAACATTTATTGCAGACCGCTGGCAAAACATTCATAAATATCTAGTAGGACTGGCACAACATGGAGTCATAAGAATAGATGCTCCAGAATTGTTATTACATGGGGGATGCAAGTAGTTACTAAAAGAGACATGTCAGGAGAGGAGACGGGTCCTCTTTAAAGTTTATCCATCTTTGCAATCATTTTTAAATTGTTCCAATACATCAGAAATGTATAAAAAAATCTTGGTAACTGTCCGTCCAGTAGTTATTTTTTCAAAGGGCGAAAAAAAGTTATACTAGCTTCACCAATCACATGTCAACACAGACATGTAAGCACTCAGCCAGTCGCTGGCTGCAGAGGTGACCTGCTATGCCCCGTAATCGCCGCATTCCTGGGTTATGAGGGGCCCGGATGTACGGAGACCCATAGAGAATCGGAGAAGTGTCTCAGCAGAACAGGCCTTCTTAGAGTCCTGTGACCATAGAGACTAATAAGTCTGCATTCAACAGTGCCAGTAGCTGTGCCAACACCATCGCTTTAACGTGACAGTACATTGAGATGTCTTAAAGGGCATCTGTCAGCAGTTTTGTACCTATGACACTGGCTGACCTGTTATATGTGCACTTGGCAGCTGAAGGCCTCAGTGTTAGACCTCGTCCACACAAACTTATTTTGTTTCCGTGTCTGTTCCGTCTTTTGTGTGCTATACGCATCCGTATGTCCGTTCCGTAGCCCCGCAAAAAAAATATAACATGTCCTGTTCTTGTCCGTTTTAGGCATTGTTACAATGGATCCGCAATGTGGATGGCATACGGATGTCATCCTTTTTGTTTTTTTGAGGATCCGCAATTTGCGAACCACAAAACACATACGGCCGTGTGCATGTAGCCTTAGTCCCATGTTGATATGTGCCCGCATTGCTGAGAAAAAATGATGTTATAATATATGCAAATGAGCCGCTAGGAGCAACAAGGGCGTTGCCGTTACACCTAGAGGCTCTGCTCTCTCTGCAACTGCTGTGCGCTCTTCACTTTGATTGACAGAACCAGGTAGTGAACTCGTCATCACACCTGGCTCTGTCAATTAAAGTGCAGAGAGAGCAGAGCCTCTAGGTGTAATGGTAACGCCCCCGTTGCTCCTACAGGCTCATTTGCATATATTAAAACATCATTTCTTCTCAGCAATGCGGGCACATATGAACATGGGACCAACACAGATGTCTTCAGCTGCCAAGTGCACATGTAACAGGTCAGCCAGTGTCACAGATACAAAACTGCTGACAGATGCCCTTTAAAGTTGTTATTCCAAGAAAGTTATTCACAGCTATCCACAGACAATAGAAAACAGTGGGGCCAAACTCCACAATCCCAGGAACAAGTGTGTCCTCGAGTCACCTCTCTGAATGAAGTGGTAGTGTGCATGCCGGTCTACTACTCCTTTCACTGGTATGGGACTAATGGAGCACTGATCTTGAGATTGCAGGTAGGTCCCGGTGGTCGGACCTCCATCGGTCCATTATTTCTCACCTATCCACAGTGTATAAAGTGTAACTGTCGATCCAGGTGACTTTTCGCACAAGACGAATCACAGTATTTCTGGCCACTAGAGGACTTGTGTTCTGCATTTTTCTACCTCTGCAGACTCCATCTCTAATTGTCAGCATTTGCTGAGATCAACTCCAGTGTGGGGTGGAAACTAACTGCTATAATGTCTCCCATACACTGCATAAGGAGGAGATCCTGCCCCCGATCTCTCTGTAGCACACACCAGAAACAGCAGCGGCATGGAGGATATTATGCAGCCTTAGCCCTCATGCAAGCGATCGCGTAAGTATTGCGGTCCACAAATCGTGGATCCACAAAATATAGATGCAGTCCGTGTGCCATTACGGACATACTGATCCGTGTGCTTTCCGCATTCACTTGTCAATTCCGCACAGAGATAGGACGTACCCTATGCTCAGCCGCAAAATGCAATCTGGATTATCCATGGACACATTGAAGTCAACGGATCCAAATAAAATGCGGATGCAACAATGACAGTTATGCATATTTTGCTGATCCGCAATTTGCGGACCACAAAGTTCACATGGTCGTGTGCATGAGGCCTTACTGAGCAGTGTGGCAGTGACTACATCACTGGGGGGAGATGGAAAACTTGCTGGAGCAGAACCTCTAGGTCTAGGTGCCTCTGCCTCCCTTCAGAAGACCAATCTTTCCCTTCCCCTCTCCATGGATATCTATGAGCTGCATGTAACCTGATGCCTCAGTGGGCAGATAATCGATCTTGTCTCTTAGGCTGGGTTCACACTTGAGCGTTTTACAGCGCGTTTGAACGCGCTGTAAAACGCTCAACACATGAAAACCAATGCTTCCCTATGGCCCTGGTTCTCACTTGAGCGTTTTACAGCGCGTTTGAATGCGCTGAAAAACGCCCTACGCTCAAACAAGTTCTTGAGCTTCTTTGGTGCGTTTTGTCGCGCGTTTGCAGCCATAGGACACTGCTGTTAATCACACAAACGCGCGTAATACGCGCGTTGACTATGGACAAAAACGCGCGTTAAACACGCATATCAAATACGCTCAAGTGTGAACCCAGCCTTAAGACGAATTTAACCTGCGAATGAAGAGTGAAGGATCGGCTCCGGAGTCTGATGGGAGGAGAAAGAGGCAATTCTCATATGTGCTTGCACTGTTGATGCAATGATTGTTTAAAGTGATGCACAGTGCCTATTTAAAAGGTTTGTCTTCACTTCAGCAAATGCTATTTATCATGTAGAAAAAGTTAATACAAGGCACTCACTAATGTATTGTGATTGTCCATATTGCCTCCTTTGCTGGCTGGATTCATTTTTCCATCACATTATACACGGCTCGTTTCCATGGTTACGACCACCCTGCCATCCATCAGTGGTGGCCGTGCTCGCACACTATAGGAAAAAACTATGGATTATGCACACTCCGGCGGTCCCGGCCACCAGAGAGGCAAACGCTTTTTCCTATATTGTGCAAGCACAACCACTGCTGCTGGATAGCAGGGTGGACGTAACCATGGAAACGAGCAGTGTATAGTGTGAAGCAAAAATGAATCTAGTAAGCAAAGGAGGCAATATGGACAATCACAATACATTAGTAAAGTGCCTCTGATCAACTTACTCTACATGTTCAATGCTATTTGCTGAAGTGAGACAACCCCTTTAACAGGTCCTTCATACGTTCTATTACATCAGGGGGGTAGAAGGACTTAAGATAAAGAAAAAGAATAAAGGAAAGGCCCAATACACAGTTGAACGATTGCTGCTCAACTCAAATTGTGCTAGTAGTCGTGAGGTTCTAACCAATAACTGTAGTCAAAGTATTTCTTGAATCAGGAGGATCAGGATGAACAGATCGAGAGGTCACACAAGAAGAACAAAATAAGGGAGAAAAACATAAATATAAATGATAAGAGGAATCCACAATATAAAACACAACCGCTGACTATATAAATCAGTAACAATGCTGCATCCATGGCTGCAATCTATAAGAAGCGGAGAGAAGGGAGTTCTGGAAGAAATGTTCAAGAAGAAGGAAAAAAAAAAATCCCTGAATCCATGTAAACTGACCTTGTCAAGATAAATCTGAGGAGAACAGAGTGTATCAGAGCCGCCCGGTGTACTGCAGATGAGAACGCGGCTCTATATTTAGACAAATGCATGTGTGCAGTAAATGACTGGGGGATAATTGAATTGAAGGTTTTCAGAGGACCACAAGGCTGGGGCCGAAACTGATGTATTGTGACTGGCGATGAGGCGAAGGGACGACAGGAATGAATGAGCCACTTTCCTGAAATGCAGCAGCAACGGTGGCATGTATGCTGCCTGTGTGACCTGTATAGCAGCACATCAGAGACTAAGCCTGACAGCTGACAAGGAGGCAGGTGTAATATACAGACGGGGGGTGATCGTCACCATCACTGCAGCCAGCACAGCGACAAATAAGAACCAGCAGCACTTTTTCTTCTTTATCGCTAAATTCTCAGGGTGTTCAGATTGCTATAAAGTAAGAATGAATAAACCAGAGATGAAAGATATTACTATAATACTGCTCCTATGTACAAGGATATAACTACTATAATACTGCTCCTATGTACAAGGATATAACTACTATAATACTGCGCCTATGTACAAGAATATAACTACTATAATACTGCGCCTATGTACAAGAATATAACTACTATAATACTGCTCCTATGTACAAGAATATAACTACTATAATACTGCTCCTATGTACAAGAATATAACTACTATAACACTGCTCCTATGTACAAGAATATAACTACTATAATACTGCTCCTATGTACAAGAATATAACTACTATAATACTGCTCCTGTGTACAAGAGTATAACTACTATAATACTGCCTCCTATGTACGAGAATATAACTGCTATAATACTGCTCCTATGTACAAGAATATAACTACTATAATACTGCTCCTGTGTACAAGAATATAACTACTATAATACTGCCTCCTATGTACGAGAATATAACTACTATAATACTGCTCCTATGTACAAGAATATAACTACTATAATACTGCTATGTACAAGAATATAACTGCTATAATACTGCCTCCTATATACAAGAATATAACTATTATAATACTGCTCCTTTGTACAAGAATATAACTACTATAATACTGCTCCTATGTACAAGAATATAACTACTATAATACTGTTCCTATGTACTAGAATATAACTACTATAATACAGCCACCTATGTACAAGAATATAACTACTATAATACTGTTCCTATGTACTAGAATATAACTACTATAATACAGCCACCTATGTACAAGAATATAACTACTATAATACTGTTCCTATGTACTAGAATATAACTACTATAATACAGCCACCTATGTACACTGTGACACAGTGAGAGGTTTTTAAATGCAGTTCCGGGTTTTGGTAGCACCTGGCTGTCCTTAAATAGGCAGCTGGGCTCAGAAGCCATGTCTCTGTGTTGGTATCTGGGAGCCTTGTGTCTGGATGAAGGCTTGCTACCTGTTTGGCGTGAAAACAGGTTGGTGCTGCCATCAGAAAGGACTCTTTGAGGCAGAATTGCCGCATGGTGTGAATTACCACCAACACCGCAAGGTGACTTTTTGTTTGAATATAACTGCTTGTTTTGTCACTTGCCTAAAGTGTGAATAAAACACTGAACTGTTTGATCCAAAGAACTTGTTGCCGCTATACTGCGTCCGCTTATTCTGTCTACCAGAGCGAGTCCCCACAATTGGTGGAAAATGCGGGCAAAAGTACAAGAATATAACTACTATAATACTGCTCCTATGTACAAGAATATAACTACTATAATACTGCACCTATGTACAAGAATATAACTACTATAATACTGCCACCTATGTACACGAATATAACTACTATAATACTGCCTCCTATGTACAAGAATATAACTACTATAATACTGCCCCTATGTACAAGAATATAACTACTATAATACTGTCTCCTATGTACAAGAATATAACTACTATAATACTGCCCCTATGTACAAGATACTATAATACTGTCTCCTATGTACAATATAACTACTATAATACTGTATCTATGTACAATATAACTACTATAATACTGCTCCTATGTAGAAGAATATAACTACTATCTGGTAACTTGTCAGGTGTAAGTGTGACATGTTTGATATTGTACACAATGTTATGTACATGCACCTATGTCAATGATTACATGTAATGAGAAATGATTTATATGTGCATACAATGCCAATGCTTCAGTGTGCCTTTCAGCATGCCGTTTAATAAAAAGAAAATTAACATAGAATATAACTACTATAATACTGCTCCTATGTACAAGAGACTTCTATGCTATAAGTTGGCACACGCAACACAGTCTCTTGCTCCTCTTTCATATATTAACTTACAGAGCAGCATTTTAATAGTGATCTAATCAAGCTGTCAATATATGATTGATTTCGTTCCTCGGCCATTATAGCCTTGGGCAAAGCTCACGTTTAGTTTATTGAATTACCCATTTATAAACATTTACATAAATAAATGATAAACTAAGTAAATTTCATAGAGAATCCTGAATTTCCATAAAACATAAAATACACTGCTATCACCAAAGTCTCACTGCACAAACTAGTTTAAAGGGCATCTGTCAGCAGTTTTGTACCTATGACACTGGCTGACCTGTTCCATGTGCGCTTGGCAGATGAAGGTATCGGTGTTGGTCCCATGTTCCTATGTGCCCGCATTACTGAGAAACAGGATGTTTTGATATATGCAAATGAGCCTCTAGGAGCAACGGGGGCGTTGCTGTTACACCTAGAGGCTCTGCTTTCTCTGCAACTGCTGCGCCCTCTACACTTTGATTGGCAGGGCCAGGCAGTGTAAATGTTTACACTGCCTGGTCCTGTCAATCAAAATTCAGAGGGCGTGGCAGTTGCAGAGAGAGCAGAGCCTCTAGGTGTAACAGCAACGCCCCCGTTGCTCCTAGAGGCTCATTTACATATATTAAAACATAATTTTTCTCAGTAATGTGGGCACATATGAACATGGGACCAACACCGATACCTTCATCTGCCAAGCGCACATGCAACAGGTCGGCCAGTGTCACAGGTAGAAAACTGCTGACAGATGCTCTTTAATGGGAGGGGGTGATTCATTGTTACCATTATCTTGCCATAATTGCTTGGGGTGCGCCATGGAACCTCTTCCTAAAACGAATGCCGCCTAGAGGCCCACATATTTCCCCTGCAGCGGGAATATAGGATTACACAGTGAATTAAGGTCATTTCATTCATGATTTGGCCAACTACTCTACAGCAGAAGCCAATCTGAAAGATGGGGGTCCCCTATAATGTCCATATACCCTATGACGTCATGAGAGCTGCAACGCACACTACCCACCCTCTCCTTCACGGATACGTATCGAGAATTGTTAATTTAAGGCCTACTGCCAGGCAGAACGCACGGCAGCGCCATCTGTATAGAGCGGGCGGGCTGCATAGTCTTTGTTTCTAGCGGATTGTTGCGCTTGCTCATGTCTCTCGCCGGCGTGTCTCCACTGCTATGGAAAATAATAATTTAAAGCAAAAGAAAATAATGTGTTGCCATTCACTGTTCCGTCACTATGGAAATGAGTTACTTGCTCTTTTGTCTGGCGTGACAGCAGCGCGAGCGGCGGCAAAATGATTATTTTAATGTTCATTGTGTGGGAAATGCAGGGAGATAGGCTAATATACTGCTAGAGGGGTCAATGGAGAATTTACTGCTGCGGGGCCGAGATCTGCCTCTATGCAGGATCAATACTCAGATTATATCCCAGCATAATAAGGGGAGGCGAGAGAGGGCAGAGAAGCGCGTCAACGTAAACAGGGCAACCTGCTCCACAACTGGAAAGCGGAGCTCAAATGTCTCTGCAAACAGTATATACTGGACGAAGTGATTTTTTGACAAGGTTTTCCTGCCTCCAACTTGGTGCATATCTACTATATTAATTTGGAAATATATCATTATAACGGTTCACAAGTATCTCCCTGTATCCCCAGACACTTAAACAATAACATTCTGGCTGTTTGCACAAAACACTAGGGGGAGCTCTCTGTAGACAGACTGCAAAGAACTCAAAAATAAAGCCATACTCCCTGAGTTCTCCCTAGTGGTAGCTGCAAGTTAACTAAATATCACTTAAAGAGCATCTGTCAGCAGTTTTGTACCTATGACACTGGCTGACCAGTTACATGTGCGCTTGGCAGCTGAAGGCATCTGTGTTGGTCCCATGTTCATATGTGCCCGCATTGCTGAGAAAAATAGTTTTATTACATGCAAATGAGCCTCAAGGAGCAACGGGGGCGTTACCATTTCACCTAGAGGCTCTGCTCTCTCTGCAACTGTAGTGCCAAGGTTTTTGCCGCGGCTATGCACTATGAATGCTGTGGACCCACCCAAGGCTTAGCTCTATTCAATGGAGCTAAAACACAAGCGGACAACAACCATGGTTTCAAGTGGCGCCCATCTGGACATGTCCCTCCGTGGTGTGTTTGCAGCTTTAAACCTCCGACCCATGAACTGCATCCCCCCCTCTCATTGTGCAGACACTAAGCGGCCCCCGCCTGCAATTCCACCGTTTGAACAGTTCCTAAAGGTGCATAGAAAACTAGCTGTCAATCACAGACTACAACCTCCCACTGGACTCCTAAAGGACTGACATGAGCAGGGACCAACCCTTTGTGGGACCTACCCCTACTGATATAAGCTGAGACCGACCCCATGTAACTACAGACCTCAACTACGACCTCAACTTTATGAAGAATACTACGAAATCCGGCCAGTTTTGGGGGCACGTTGGCACGCAACGTCCCATCCGCAGGTGTCAGCCTTCGGTTCTAGCTCTTGTCACCAAGCAGAGCAGCACAAGTTTTTGTAACATTTTTATTTATCAGCTAAAAATGTTTTGACGAATCCTATTGCAGTCAGACTGTTGTGATAGGTGCAGTGTATGATTTCCAGGTTCCCTTGGCTTATGAAACCCTTCTGTACTTGTAACTGTGCCCGCTCGTCTGGCAGCACATCGGAGCTGGTGGTTGGTGGCAGCGAAGTGTCTGTGTGGGGAAGAGATGTACCAGCTGGCAGAGGTCCATCAGTGCTACACGGAAACAAATAACAGCAAACAGAAGCGACGCTCTGCAACCGCAAAGGAGCAAAGTCTGCATCCGCGTGCTGGTATGGGAGCCCCACAGGATGCCGACATTATTAAAGGGGGCGGCAAGACAGGGGCCCCAGAAAGCAATACTGGACGATAAAGGAGACAAAAAAGTAATAAAAATTTTGACATACTGACATGGACTATAATGTAACCGGCCTGATGCTGATATACTGACACGGACTGTAATATAACCGGACTGACGCCGATATACCGACATGGACTAATATAACCGGCCTGACACCGATATACTGACACAGACAATAATGTAACTGGCCTGACACCGATATACTGACACGGACTGTAATATAACCGGCCTGACACCGATATACTGACACAGACAATAATGTAACCGGCCTGACACCGATATACTGACACGGACTGTAATATAACCGGCCTGACACCGATATACTGACACAGACAATAATGTAACTGGCCTGAAGCTGATATACCGACATGGGCTGTAATATAACCGTCCTGATGCTGATATACTGACACGGACTGTAATATAACCGGCCTGACACCAATATACTAACACAGACTTTAATGTAACCGGCCTGAAGCCGATATACCGACATGGGCTGTAATATAACCGGCCTGATGCGGATATACTGACACGGACTGTAATATAACCGGACTGACGCCGATATACCGACATGGACTAGAATATAACCGGCCTGACGCCGATATACTGACACGGACTATAATATAACTGACATGGTGCTTAGAACATGCAATGTCATCCAGACGCCTGTGTACACAGAGAGTGGAATGAATGGGCCCTGAATGTACAAATCTATGTTCAGTTATGGTCCATCCTCAGTAAGATACGCACCGGTGGAGATAAAGCAATTTCAAGCCTCTCTGACTCTCTTAGCCATGTTTCGTCCTGTCATGTTCTCAGCTGACATTCCAGTGCTAACAGAACAATTCCAGGGCTCAATCTATTTCAATTCAGGTGTGCAGCTGTAGTCTATAAATATATCCATCCTACAGAGCTGCATTCACTATTCTGCTGGTGAAGTTATTACTCATCCTATTCCCGAATTACTGCCTGTATTATACACTGGAGCTGCACTCACTATTCTGCTGGTGGAGTCACTGTGTACATACAGTACATTACTTATCCTGTACTGATCCTGAGTTACATTCTTTATTATACTCCAGAGCTGCACTCACTATTCTGCTGGTGCAGTCACTGTGCACATACATTACTTATCCTGAGTTACATCCTGTATTATACTCCAGAGCTGTATTCACTATTCTGCTGGTGCAGTCACTGTGTACATACATTACTTATCCTGTACTGATCCTGAGTTACATCCTGTATTATACTCCAGAGCTGCACTCACTATTCTGCTGGTGCAGTCACTGTGTACATACATTACTTATCCTGTACTGATCCTGAGTTACATCCTGTATTATACTCCAGAGCTGCACTCACTATTCTGCTGGTGCAGTCACTGTGTACATACATTACTTATCCTGTACTGATCCCGAGTTACATCCTGTATTATACTCCAGAGCTGCACTCACTATTCTGAGTTACAGCCTGTATGTAGGATAAGTATATGTATAAGTAATGTATGCACACAGTGACTTCACCAGCAGAATATTGAGTGCAGCTCTGGAGTATAATACAGGATGTAACTCAGGATCAGTACAGGATAAGTAATGCATGTACACAGTGACTGCACCAGCAGAATAGTGAGTGCAGCTCTGGAGTATAATACAGGATGTAACTCAGGATCAGTACAGGATAAGTAATGCATGTACACAGTGACTGCACCAGCAGAATAGTGAGTGCAGCTCTGGAGTATAATACAGGATGTAACTCAGGATCAGTACAGGATAAGTAATGTATGTACACAGTGACTGCACCAGCAGAATAGTGAGTGCAGCTCTGGAGTATAATACAGGATGTAACTGAGGATCAGTACAGGACAGTGGCTCCATATTATGTAGATCTATTCTATATGAAAATGATGCTTTAATATTTTCATATTTTCTCTTTATCGATGTCAATAGTGTACTAACACGCTTTATTACCAGTGTTAGGTGTACTGTGTCATTAAAACAACGCTATGGGATTCTCTTAATGTTTCCCAGCCGTGGCAGGGATCAGAAAAAGCCGGATTTCTGGATGTATCAGTTGTCAGGGGCACACGGCTTCCTTCAATACTAAGTGTATTACTGTCGTTGAGATGAACCCCTATGGCTCCTGCTGGTTGCAGGGACAGCGACAGCCACAATACGAGTTACGATGGATCCGAAACTGATTCTAGCACACGTAATTACATTTCATCCTTATTGGCATGGTGGAAAGAGCTATTTCCATTCAGATATTGTCATCTCAATTGAATGTACTGTTACTAAATCACATAAGCCAATAGGATTTGCCAGTCCAATACAATTTACTTCGCTAGTGCAGTTTATCTTTGTGCTAGTTATAGAGGAGAATGAAATCCTGCGGAGATCGCATTTTAAATGATCTGGAGGACACGGGTCCTTTAAAAGGGGTTTCCCCAGACTTTTTAACTGATGATCTATCCTTTGGATACGTCACAAGTATCTGATCAGTGGGGGTCTGACACCCGGGACCCCCACCGATCAGCTGTTTGAGAAGGTCCCAGCGCTCCGATAAGCACCGCGTCCTTCTCTCTGCTCACCAAGCACAGCGCTGTCCATCGTATGGTGGCTGTGTTTGGTATTGCAGCACAGTCCCTCACTTCTATGGGGCTTAGCTACGTCTAGGCCATGTGACTGATGTACGTGACGTCACAGGTCTAGGGAAAGCCTACTGCGAGCGCCAGTGCTTCTTCAAAGAGCTGATCGTGGGGACCCGGGTGTCGGACCGCCACCGATCAGATACTGATGACCTATCCAGAGTTAAAAAGTCTTGGAAAACTGCTAGAATAGAACACAGCCTGGGTCAAAAAAGGAATTGGCAAAGTATATCTGCCCATACTGTACCTATACATGAATAGAAAAGTGGCCCTAATCTATGCAGGGCCACTATGTCGTCAAACCCCCACCCGGCCCCTCCTCCATTCCTTCATCAACTTCAATGCAGGGGAAGAAAAAAGGCAAATTACAATTGTTTTACAAAACTTATTTTAGGGAATTCTCAGTTAATGGAGGGGGGTGTCTACTGTTCAGGATCCTCGTCACTTCGCAAGAGTGGAGAACATTTAAAAAGACATTGGGGGACATTTATTAAAGGGGTTCTCCGGGCTTTTAATATTGATGACCTATCCTCAGGATAGGTCATCAATATCAGATCGGCGGAGGTCTGACACCCGGCACCCCCGCCGATCAGCTGTTTGAAGAGGAGGCGCACGCCGTGCCAGCGCTGCCTCCTCTTCACTGTTTATCTTCTCGTTGTCGCCTCTGCAGCGGTGAGCAGGTGTAATTACACCTAACCGTCCCATTCATTTTAATGTGACGGATCGTTCTCATACACTTGTATAGGAGCGATCCGTCCCATCGAAGTGAATGGGACGGCTTGGGTGTAATTACACCTGCTCACGGTTACCAGAGGCGACGGCGAGAAGGTAAACAGTGAAGAGGAGGCAGCGCTGGCACGGCGCGCGCCTCCTCTTTAAACAGCTGATCGGCGGGGGTGCAGGGTGTCGGACCCCCGCCGATCTGATATTGATGACCTATCCTGAGGATAGGTCATCAATATTAAAAGCCTGGAGAACCCCTTTAAGCATGTTGCGCCAGAATTATGGCATAAAATGCGCCAAAAAGAACAGTGTTTTGATTTGCACCAAATATAATCAACTGTTTTCTTCAGAATTTTCACCATAAAGAATGCATCATGCCAGAAATGAGTTACAAATGTCAACGTGGGCAGGGCTATCAAATTGGCGCATATTACGCCTCATTTATCATCCTCTTATCCGCAGAAATGGCTCAAATTGTTGCGGACAATTAAGCTAGCTTATGAGGTGGTGTTCGGTGTAAAAAGTCGCATTTAAGGCATAAAGAAGCAACTTTTTCTGCAAGACGTATCTGCTCTGGTTGATTTTACTGAAGATTTGCCACTGCAGATTTTCCTGCGGAATCTAAAAAAAATAACAAAACCAACTGCATTGTTAGGGTCCATTCACACGTCCGTTGTTTCTTTCCTGATCTGTTCCGTTTTTTGCGGAACAGATCTGGACCAGATCTGTACCCATTCATTTTCAATGGGTCCTAAAAAAAAAATCGGACAGCTCAATGTCTGATTTTTTTTCAGGACCCATTGAAAATGAATGGGTACAGAACTGGTCCAGATCTGTTCCGCAAAAAACGGAACAGATCAGGAAAGAAACAACGGACGTGTGAATGGACCCTTAGTCCGAGGCTGCAGGTTTTACTGTAGATCCAGAGCAAAATCTGCAACATTACATTATTTGCTGATTTTTTTAAGTCAGTGGGGAAAATCTGGTACAAATCTGTGCTCTTTTCACAGTGGAACTGACGTGCTGCAGATTTAGATGCCTGCACAGCGGGTCAAGATTTGATTTTGTACCTAAGCAAATCTGCAGCGGTTCCATCCTGTGTAAATTCACCCTAAAATAGGGGTTGTCCCCTTTGGACATGTGAGGCATATCGATAAGATACATCATAAATGTCCCATAAGTGAGAGTCCCACTTCTGGGACCTGCTCTTATGTTAAGAACGGGCCCCAACGTGAGCGAAGAGTATACCGCACATGGACAAGGTCTTCTCCATTCACTATGTGATCTCCAAAAACAGCCGAGTGAGCACATGGCTATTTTCTGAAGTCCCATAGTGGTGAATGCAGGGGTGGCTGAGCATGCAGGCTTGCTCTCCGTTCTTGAGATAGGAGCCAGTTCCAGAGGTGGGACCCGCACCTATGAGACACTGACGGCCTATCCTAGCCAAATGCCATAAATGGCTCAATTTGGAATACTCCTTTAATATTCCAATAAAGGGTTACACTGTACAGCTTTAGAAACCACAGTTTAGGTGCCCGTACATTCTGCTTGGCATCCATCTGAAAAGGACATTCCAGAGGAGTGCTATGAAGAACACATTCGCTGATGCTGATTGGCTGAGAGCAAGTGACTGACATATAGCAAAGTCCATTTCAGTTGGATACCAGACACAGGGCATACACCTCTAGTTAAAAGGGTTTCCCGAGATTTTTCAACTGATCCTCCGGATACTGTAGGTCATCAGTATCTGATCATTGGGGGTCCGACGGTCGGGACCCCCGCAGCCTTCTCTCTGCTTACCAAGCACAGCTCTGTACATTTTATAGCGGCTGTGCTTGGTATCGCAGCTCAGATCCATTCACGTCAATGGGGCTGAGCTGCGCCTAGGGCATGTGACTGATGAACGTGAGGTCACTGGTCCATGGAAAGCTGCGAGAAGGCTGCGGCGCTACTGCAAGCACCGATGCCTTCTCAAACAAGCAGATCAGCGGAGGTTCCGGGTGTCAGACACCCACAAATCAGTTGAAAAATATTGGAAAACCTCTTTAAAAAGGGAATTGTACAGTGGGACTGCTTTGCAACAACTGGGCATATTACCGATGTCCTTGTCTGGTGCTTCTGTACAGACCTTTTAAATGTAAAGCAAATAAACAGTAGCGAAAACAGAGGATAAAAATCAAAAGAAAAAAAAAAGACTTTGCTCAGCTTGACTGGCTATGCCCCCGCTACAGTTTGATCCCGAGATCTAAAGCCCTAGCGTTCGCCTCTAATGATCCTTCCTCTGGTACTCCCGTGTAAATATCAAGACAACCGATGCTGTTTATGGATCTCCTTTTATTTTCTTTCTGCCTGAAGAGCTGGAAGAGGCGGTAAAAGGACACACGGCAGATTTGAGAGAATCCCCTGTCTGTGAAATGCACTTGTGTGTTTGATCCGGATGACCCCCCCAGCGCTTGCAACCTCAGACGACACTTCTGCACCTGCTCCAGTTTTCCTGAGTGGGGCTCCAGAGATTTTGCTTGACTACAGTAGCAAGGTCAGCGCTTGTACGGGAGAGAGCGTGTATATGCCGCGTTGCCTAGCGACGCTCGCTAAACCTTCTTGAATTTCCGTCTTTCTGCAAGGTTCAGCTTGGTTTCCACGTTTGCAATGCCAGCAATGCTGATTCTGTTATTCGACGGGAACAGAGTGGCCTCTTCTGGGACACCCGACTCTGTGTCCTTTGCTGTTTGTGATACAGGTGTGACAAACAGGTCTTAAAGGGACCTTCCCTCGTAAGAAAATATAATGATCAATATGGCCGCCATGACTGGGGTTATCACCCAGGGTTCCTGAATGTTATGCGGTGAGGCACTGTCTTCTCCCCACATAACCAGGCAGATTTGTTATGTTAGGAGCCTGGAAAAGCTGGGTGATAACCGCTGTGGGAGCTAGCAGTCGTAGTGGTTGTCACCCAGCTTTCCCAGGAACCAATCAATAGAATTCATAACAATCTCACAGAAAAGTGTGTGTGTGGGGGGGGGTAGGTAATTATTAGGTCATGTGACTGGTTAACGGACTTAGTCTAATCTTCGTCCTCACCGTAGTTCATAGCATATTCAAAGTCTTTGTAGCAGATGAGTCCATCAGCGTCTCGATCCACTTCCCTGTGGGAGAAACAGATACAGGTAGTAAAGAGGTGTCATCCGAATTTTTCCTAAATTAGTCCCCCCCCCCGCCAATATCGCTCTTTAGGAAATTCTAATAATGCACAGATGGTGATGACCCTGCAATTAGAGCTCAATGCAGCACCGGGTGACGCAGACTGGTTGCTATGAATACACTGACGACCAACAACAGCCTCACACGGGGTTACCGGGCAGCATGTCCCTAGCAACGAGCTTGTCAAATCTCTATTCTTCAGCTTCTAATAAGCATTGGGTTTCAAATCCTCAGCATTTTCAAGATCTCTGTTTTCTGTATATTTGGAAGCTGAAAACGCATCCTGGTTCAGTCCTGCTTACACAGCGGAGGGACTGTTACAGTATACCCACTGCCAGCTAAACACGTCCCCCTAATGGATCCCAGGATAATATCTGTTACAAACACAAATTCAGTTCAATGAATGGGACTAAGCTGCAGTAACCAGGCACGGCCCCGACATAGAGAGCTGTCCCTGGAATGTCCCTTCAATCAGCTGACTGGTGGGGGGTGCTGGGAGTCAGACCCCCCCTGATATGATATGGATAGCAGGGTCTGGTTGTGGATTTGCTTAATTTTAGGGGTTTTGTATAGGGTCAGAATGAGTTTAGGGGTGTGATCTTGGCTCTACATGTGTTAAGGGGTCTGATCTGAGCTCTACATGAGTTTAGGGGTTTGATCTGAGCTCTACATGAGTTTAGGGGTCTGATCGGGGCTCTACAGGAGTTTAGGGGTCTGATCTGAGCTCTACATGAGTTTAGGGGTCTGATCTGGGCTCTACATTGAGTTTAGGGGTCTGATCTGGGCTCTACATGAGTTTTAAGGGTCTGATCTGGGCTCTACACGAGCTAAGGGGTCTAATCTTAGCTTTATACAAGTTAAGGGGTCTAAACGGGGCTCTACATGAGTTTAGGGGTCTGATCTGAGCTCTATATGAGTTAAGGGGTCTGATCAGGGTTCTACATGAGTTTAGGGGTCTAATCTGAGCTCTACATGAGTTTAGGGGTCTGATTCTGGCTCTACATGAGTTTAGGGGTCTGATCCGGGCTCTACATGAGTTTAGGGGTCTGATCTGAGCTCTACATGAGTTTAGGGGTCTGATCGGGGCTCTACATGAGTTTAGGGGTCTGATCTGAGCTCTACATGAGTTTAGGGGTCTGATCGGGGCTCTACAGGAGTTTAGGGGTCTGATCTGAGCTCTACATGAGTTTAGGGGTCTGATATGGGCTCTACATGAGTTTAGGGGTCTGATCTGGGCTCTACACGAGCTAAGAGGTCTAATCTTAGCTTTATACAAGTTAAGGGGTCTAAACGGGGCTCTACATGAGTTTAGGGGTCTGATCTGAGCTCTATATGAGTTAAGGGGTTTGATCAGGGCTCTACATGAGTTTAGGGGTCTGATCGGGGCTCTACATGAGTTTAGGGGTCTAATCTGGGCTCTACATGAGTTTAGGGGTCTGATCTGAGCTCTATATGAGTTAAGGGGTCTGATCAGGGTTCTACATGAGTTTAGGGGTCTAATCTGAGCTCTACATGAGTTTAGGGGTCTGATTCTGGCTCTACATGAGTTTAGGGGTCTGATCCGGGCTCTACATGAGTTTAGGGGTCTGATCCATGCTCTACATGAGTTTAGGGGTCTGATCTGGGACCAGAATGAGTTTTAGGGTCTGATCTGAGACTTGAATGAGTTCAGAGGTCTCCTCTAGGGTCTTAATTCATTTTGAGGTCTGGTCTTCACACAAACATTAACATGTTTACTGTTCAGCTCAGAGCTTCAGCTGACCACAGAGTGGACCTTTACTAAAAGTAATTTAGTACCCCTGCCATAAGGACTGGCCCATGTCCCATTACCTCTATAAGAAAATACAGAACTGGGATATTACATCTGACTGTGGTAGCTGATAATGGGCAAATAATGTAGAGGAACCAAACGAATTGAGGCTTATGTCAAACGGCTGGGAAACGAAGAAGGCAGCACATGTGTTCAGGCCAGGGGCGCCATTACTTCCATTATCTGGTTCTGACATTTACTTTCAATTTCACGCTTGTATTTGGTGTTTGCTGGGAACCCATGGAGGATCAGACTGATGGTATTACGAACGAGACGGTGACATTCATCAGCCTCTCAAGTGGATTGACGCTGTCAATCACGGACTGACGCTCTGCACTGGAGGGCGACCGCGGCGCTGTGCTAATATCTGTAAAAGGTAGTTTATACTATAATGTTCCTGAGGAATCCCAGAAGCAATCACATAACAGGGCATTTTTCAATCCAACGTCCAGCAGGCCGATCGTACAGGACGATAGATCAGGATTTTTTTCTCCTCAAAAGTCGAGGCAAAAAATAGAAAATGGAGCTATTATACCTTTTTTTTTGCCTCTGAAAGCAAATGTGAATGTCTGCACTCACTTACAGCAAGCAGAGGTTTTGAGATACAAAGTAGAATTGATTATTTATGTGTTTTTTTTATATATATACACTGAGTGAAAGCTGAAGTGAATAGAGCACAAAGAAAATGACGACACATTAGAAAGAAGATGAGAAGGCGGAGCGCCGCTTTAACTTGCAGCAATTACAACAAAACCAATGACGAGCGGGGGAGTAAAAATAGGTGTAAGGTTCGGGAAGTATAGATCTTGCGTCTCCAGACACTTCCACAATAAAGTAAAGGATACACATCCGATACCTGGAGACAGACCCTGCAAATGAACCCAGCCGAGAGAGAGACTGATTAGCCAGCCGCAAACTGCAGAGCTGAGTGGGCTCCCGGTGGGGGCTCTGCCGGCGTTTAGAGGAGCCTGTGCGCAGGCAGCAATCAGAAGCACTAGAAAAGCTGATGCTTACGCAACGGAATTTCACACAGGGTATTCAAATCGTGCAATCTGCATCCCATTCACTGGAATGGGGTTTTCTGCGATCCAGGAAAATTTCCAGCACTTTTTTCCGCCACGTAAATAAGTAGCATGTCATTTATTTCTGGCGGAAACTGCAAGGATTAACTCCATCGAAGGAGAATGGGACCCGTCTTCATTTTTATCCACGGCAGCGCAAGCATAAAATGAATGTCAGAGAATATTCTGTAGTGTAAACAGAGCCTTAAGGCATCTATTACACAAATCACTGCAAAGAATGCACCAATATGATACGCATCTGACAAGACTAGCTAATTCCTCAGGCCGATGTTAAAAGCTGAGAACTTTGCCAATATCCTCCAGTCAGGAACATATCGGAGCCCCTCATGCACCACGTCACGGTGTCTCAGCACGCATGGGGTCCTACCACTCAACTGCCCGTGGTGTGTGAACAGGGTCTGAACAGTTCTAGAAACCAACTCACAGCCAGGCTCTCACATGCCTCCATAGTGGTATCACCAATGCACTGTGAGGTAGGATAAAGCTGCGAGACGCACCCACAACACAGTCTAATGTGTCTGGGGAACTCCCGACTCTCTTTAATTCGCCCGGGAGATAAGCCGCCACCAGAAGTGTCCCCCATAACTTTTTATATTTATATCTACAGAGCGGTGTTAGGCTCATTTTTTGAGAGGCGATCTGTACTTTTTATTGATACAATTTTGGGTTGTGTGTGACTTTTTGATCACTTTTTCCCAAAAATTTTTGGGGAGGTGAAGTGACGAAAAAAACTGCGAATTGGTCATTTTGACTGTTTGTTCCATTACATTGTTTGCCGTATGGGATAAATATTTTTGTATTTTAATAGTACAGGAATTTTGGGACATAGCAATGCCTATGATGATTTCTGGGGGAAAAGGGGTGATATTAATATTATATTGAATTCTACACTCACCTAAAGAATTATTAGGAACACCATACTAATATGGTGTTGGACCCCCTTTTTCCATCAGAACTGCCTTAATTCTACGTGGCATTGATTCCACAAGGTGCTGATAGCATTCTTTAGAAATGTTGGCCCATATTGATAGGATAGCATCTTGCAGTTGATGGAGATTTGAGGGATGCACATCCAGGGCACGAAGCTCCCGTTCCACCACATCCCAAAGATGCTCTATTGGGTTGAGATCTGGTGACTGTGGGGCCATTTTAGTACAGTGAACTCATTGTCATGTTCAAGAAACCAATGTGAGATGATTGGAGCTTTGTGACATGGTGCATTATCCTGCTGGAAGTAGCCATCAGAGGATGGATACAGGTTCTCATTCTGTTTACGCCAAATTCGGACTCTACCATTTGAATGTCTCAACAGAAATCGAGACTCATCAGACCAGGCAACATTTTTCCAGTCTTCAACAGTCCAATTTTGGTGAGTTTGTGCAAATTGTAGCCTCTTTTTCCTATTTGTAGTGGAGATGAGTGGTACCCGGTGGGGTCTTCTGCTGTTGTAGCCCATCCGCCTCAAGGTTGTGCGTGTTGTGGCTTCACAAATGCTTTGCTGCATACCTCGGTTGTAACGAGTGGTTATTTCAGTCAACGTTGCTCTTCTATCAGCTTGAATCAGTCGGCCCATTCTCCTCTGACCTCTAGCATCCACAAGGCATTTTTGCCCACAGGACGGCCGCATACTGGATGTTTTTCCCTTTTCACACCATTCTTTGTAAACCCTAGAAATGGTTGTGCGTGAAAATCCCAGTAACTGAGCAGATTGTGAAATACTCAGACCGGCCCGTCTGGCACCAACAACCATGCCACGCTCAAAATTGCTTAAATCACCTTTCTTTCCCATTCTGACATTCAGTTTGGAGTTCAGGAGATTGTCTTGACCAGGACCACCCCCCTAAATGCATTGAAGCAACTGCCATGTGATTGGTTGACTAGATAATTGCATTAATGAGAAATAGAACAGGTGTTCCTAATAATTCTTTAGGTGAGTGTATACACTGCGTGCAGAATTATTAGGCAAATGAGTATTTTGACCACATCATCCTCTTTATGGATGTTGTCTTACTCCAAGCTGTATAGGCCCGAAAGCCTACTACCAATTAAGCATATTAGGTGATGTGCATCTCTGTAATGAGAAGGGGTGTGGTCTAATGACATCAACACCCTATATCAGGTGTGCATAATTATTAGGCAACTTCCTTTCCTTTGGCAAAATGGGTCAAAAGAAGGACTTGACAGGCTCAGAAAAGTCAAAAATAGTGAGATATCTTGCAGAGGGATGCAGCACTCTTAAAATTGCAAAGCTTCTGAAGCGTGATCATCGAACAATCAAGCGTTTCATTCAAAATAGTCAACAGGGTCGCAAGAAGCGTGTGGAAAAACCAAGGCGCAAAATAACTGCCCATGAACTGAGAAAAGTCAAGCGTGCAGCTGCCAAGATGCCACTTGCCACCAGTTTGGCCATATTTCAGAGTTGCAACATCACTGGAGTGCCCAAAGCACAAGGTGTGCAATACTCAGAGACATGGCCAAGGTAAGAAAGGCTGAAAGACGACCACCACTGAACAAGACACACAAGCTGAAACGTCAAGACTGGGCCAAGAAATATCTCAAGACTGATTTTTCTAAGGTTTTATGGACTGATGAAATGAGAGTGAGTCTTGATGGGCCAGATGGATGGGCCCGTGGCTGGATTGGTAAAGGGCAGAGAGCTCCAGTCCGACTCAGACGCCAGCAAGGTGGAGGTGGAGTACTGGTTTGGGCTGGTATCATCAAAGATGAGCTTGTGGGGCCTTTTCGGGTTGAGGATGGAGTCAAGCTCAACTCCCAGTCCTACTGCCAGTTTCTGGAAGACACCTTCTTCAAGCAGTGGTACAGGAAGAAGTCTGCATACTTCAAGAAAAACAGGATTTTCATGCAGGACAGTGCTCCATCACACGCGTCCAAGTACTCCACAGCGTGGCTGGCAAGAAAGGGTATAAAAGAAGAAAATCTAATGACATGGCCTCCTTGTTCACCTGATCTGAACCCCATTGAGAACCTGTGGTCCATCATCAAATGTGAGATTTACAAGGAGGGAAAACAGTACACCTCTCTGAACAGTGTCTGGGAGGCTGTGGTTGCTGCTGCACGCAATGTTGATGGTGAACAGATCAAAACACTGACAGAATCCATGGATGGCATGCTTTTGAGTGTCCTTGCAAAGAAAGGTGGCTATATTGGTCACTGATTTGTTTTTGTTTTGTTTTTGAATGTCAGAAATGTATATTTGTGAATCTTGAGATGTTATATTGGTTTCACTGGTAAAAATAAATAATTGAAATGGGTATATATTTGTTTTTTGTTAAGTTGCCTAATAATTATGCACCGTAATAGTCACCTGCACACACAGATATCCCCCTAAAATAGCTAAAACTAAAAACTACTTCCAAAAATATTCAGCTTTGATATTAATGAGTTTTTTGGGTTCATTGAGAACATGGTTGTTGTTCAATAATAAAATTAATCCTCAAAAATACAACTTGCCTAATAATTCTGCACTCCCTGTATATAAACACACACACATATATTTATATATATATATATATATATATATATATATATATATATATATATATACACACACATACACACACATACACCTACAGTTAGGTCCATAAATATTGGGACAGACACAATTATAACATTTTTGGCTCTATACACCACCACAATGGATTTGAAATGAAACAAACAAGATGTGCTTTACCTGCAGACTGTCAGCTTTAATTTGAGGGTATTTACATCCAAATCAGGTGAACGGTGCAGGAATTACAACAGTTTGCATATGTGCCTCCCACTTGTTAAGGGACCAAAAGTAATGGGACAATTGGCTTCTCGGCTGTTCCATGGCCAGGTGTGTGTTATTCCCTCATTATCCCAATTACAATGAGCAGATAAAAGGTCCAGAGGTCATTTCCAGTCTGCTATTTGCATTTGGAATCTGTTGCTGTCAACTCTCAAGATGAGATCCAAAGAGCTGTCACTATCAGTGAAGCAAGCTATCATTAGGCTGAAAAAACACAACAAACCCATCAGAGAGATAGCAAAAACATTAGGCGTGGCCAAAACAACTGTTTGGAACATTCCTAAAAAGAAGAAACGCACCGGTGAGCTCAGCAACACCAAAAGACCCGGAAGACCACGGAAAACAACTGTGGTGGATGGCCGAAGAATTCTTTCCCTGGTGAAGAACACCCTTCACAACAGTTGGCCAGATCAAGAACCCTCTCCAGGAGGTAGGTGTCTGTGTGTCAAAGTCAACAATCAGGAGAAGACTTCACCAGAGTGAATACAGAGGGTTCACCACAAGATGTAAACCATCGGTGAGCCTCAAAAACAGGAAGGCCAGATTAGAGTTTGCCAAACGACATCTAAAAAAGCCTTCACAGTTCTGGAACAACATCCTATGGACAGATGAGACCAAGATCAACTTGTACCAGAGTGATGGGAAGAGAAGAGTATGGAGAAGGAAAGGAACTGCTCATGATCCTAAGCATACCACCTCATCAGTGAAGCATGGTGGTGGTAGTGTCATGGCGTGGGCATGTATGGCTGCCAATGGAACTGGTTCTCTTGTATTTATTGATGATGTGACTGCTGACAAAAGCAGCAGGATGAATTCTGAAGTGTTTCGGGCAATATTATCGGCTCATATTCAGCCAAATGCTTCAGAACTCATTGGACGGCGCTTCACAGTGCAGATGGACAATGACCCAAAGCATACTGCAAAAGCAACCAAAGAGTTTAAAGGCAACCTGTCACCGGGATTTTGTGTATAGAGCTGAGGACATGGGTTGCTAGATGGCTGCTAGCACATCCGCAATATCCAGTCCCCATAGCTCTATGTGCTTTTATTGTGTAAAAAAAATAATTTTATAAATATGCAAATTAACCTGAGATGAGTCCTGTCCCTGACTCATCTCACGTACAGGACACATCTCAGGTTAATTTGCATATGTATCAAATCGTTTTTTTTACACAATAAAAGCACATAGAGCTATGGGGACTGGGTATTGCAGATGTGCGAGGGGCCATCTAGCAACCCATGTCCTCAGCTCTACGCACAAAATCCAGGTGACAGGTTCCCTTTAAGGGAAAGAAGTGGAATGTTATGCAATGGCCAAGTCAATCACCAGACCTGAATCCGATTGAGCATTTCACTTGCTGAAGACAAAACTGCAGGGAAAATGCCCCAAGAACAAGCAGGAACTGAAGACAGTTGCAGTAGAGGCCTGGCAGAGCATCACCAGGGATGAAACCCAGCGTCTGGTGATGTCTATGCGTTCCAGACTTCAGGCTGTAATTGACTGCAAAGGATTTGCAACCAAGTATTAAAAAGTGAAAGTTTGATTTATGATTATTATTCTGTCCCATTACTTTTGGTCCCTTAACAAGTGGGAGGCACATATGCAAACTGTTGTAATTCCTGCACCGTTCACCTGATTTGGATGCAAATACCCTCAAATTAAAGCGGACAGTCTGCAGGTAAAGCACATCTTGTTCGTTTCATTTCAAATCCATTGTGGTTGTGTATAGAGCCAAAAATGTTAGAATTGTGTTGATGTCCCAATATTTATGGACCTGACTGTATAAGAAATTCCACGGCACTTCCAAAAATAAATGATGTGTTTATTACACCAGGTGCGACGTTTCGGTCCTCTCTATGGAACCTTTTTCAAGCAATGCTTAAGCGTCATTGCTTGAAAAAGGTTCCATAGAGAGGACCGAAACGTTGCACCTGTACAAATCTTTTTTTTCGCTGGCACTTCGTGTTCTACCTTATCTACAGTGCTGCCCAGCATATATATATATATATATATATATATATATATATATATATATATATAAAAATCAAAAGGTAAAGCATAGAGGTCAGATCAATATATATCTGCGCTCTGGATCATCTGGGGTATATGCAAAAATCTGAAAGAATAATCCTAAAACATAACATTTAATAGTTAATGCTGATAAAATCCTAATTAGTGTGTGCAAAAAAACTGTATACAGGGATAAGCATGGAGGCAAACCGCTAGATAGAGTGGTCCATGGTCACCCCAGCAACAGAAACAAAATAATTAAAGTGCACGGCGGCACTGTGGTGGTAACCAGTGTGTCCTACCGGTACCCAGGGAAGGTCGTCAGGTGCTCCACCATACGATATTGTAGCAGTTGTTCATCCTGTATGGATGGTCGGATGAATAACAGGGTAGGAGAAAATTCAGATCAGACAATGCATGTAGGGTCCCTAGGGTGATCCCTATAGCTGTCTAAACACCAACCCTAATGCTATAGATATGGTAGCAGCCTGACCACAGGGCACTCGTCCTTGAAAGGACGACCCCGTCCGGAACCTGTCCCTGTTCTAGATTACTATATGTCCCTAAATATGCATAGGCAAATCCCTACATGCACGTTTCGCTGCCAGGACATGGGGCAGTTCATCAGGGGAGATGATATGGTGTCAGGCAAGTCAAACCTGGATAAAGTGATCAAGCCTGCAGACCAAAATGACACGATCAGTCATATGGTCCTGAGGTGCACGAAGATGTTCGGCCCCTGCGTGGGCTACCTCATCGGTAGGAGGTTTAAGGAAAGATGCAGTATACAGATGTAAGTAACTGCATATGGGACGCCAACTGACCTGGTGTGCCCTCCTTGTTTAAATACAGCTCGTTTCCCGCTGCTGCCGTCGGTAATTGAGGCCAATGAACGCGCTTACCTGCCTGCACGTAAGCACAGCGCATGCGCTCATCACAAAATGGAAACGAGGCCTGCAACGCACAGAGAGTGCCTGATACAGAACGCACTCCTGCGCATGCGCGAACTCACGTTGGTATCGCGAGATCGCGGACGCTGTGCGAAACAGCAGAAGAGATAAGAAGCAATTCAGATATCGATTGCTCCTAAATATTCAGTAAAATACAATCGATCGGACAATCGGGAGTACAGCTGAATATTGTGAACCACAATGGGTTCTAATTTATAGATATTTTTGGCCATTTATCCTATGTGGGATAGGTACAGCTCAGGGATAGAGAGACAATCGGAAAAGCAGGTAGAAACAGGTGATCATTAAAAGTAATATTTAATATTAGTATTTCGTGCAGGGTCTTGGTCGCTGTTGATTATTGACCCAGAAACTGAATGTACAAAATTATGATACTTGGGTAAAGGCCAAAAGATGTTAACACTCAAAATAGTTGCACAAAATGTAAAACCGATCTCAGGAAGGTGACAGTTAATACAAAAAAGGGGGGTACACAGATCATTACTAACGGTGATGAGCCAGCATGTATTCTTTCTACAAGAAGCAACTATAATTCAGCTGCTCATTTAGGCCATTTGGTGCGACAGTCTTCAAAAGAAATATCCACCGTGACTCTCGTTGTAAAAGAATCTTGTCCCAATCACCCCCTCGTTTGGGGGGACTGACAGCTTCAATACCCATGACTCTAATGGCTTTGGGATTGCCTTGGTGTAAATCGCAGACATGGCGGGCCACTGGAGTATCACGGCTCTTAGCAATATCCAGGAGATGTTCTCCTATGCGTCTGCGCAGTTCGCGCTTTGTCTTACCAATGTATTCTTTTTGGCAAATACATGTAATTTTATATATTACACCAGTAGTTCTACATGAGATGAAATCTTTAATGTCAAAACTACGTTGGAGATTGGTACTGTAGAAGGTTTTACCTTGGTCAATATTGCTACAGGCCACGCAACCACTGCATCTAAAACATCCCACAGGGCGACGGCTCAGCCACATACTAGGTCTAACTAGTGGTGCAAGATGACTATGCACCAATACGTCCTTAAGACTTTGGCCTCTTCTGAACGTCACCTGAGGGTGTTCATGCAGTACTTCTCGGACATCTGGATCCATGAGTAAGATGGGCCAGTGTCGTGCAAGAATCTCTCTGGATTCCTTTGCAGAACCATCAAAAGTAGTAATGAATCTTACTTTCCTGTCACCCTCCTCTCTGGTCTTAGGAGTAAGTAAGGTCTCTCTGGGGGTGTTAGCCGCTCTCTGAAAGGCCCCTCTCAGTACCTTGTCAGGGTAACCCCTGGCCCTAAACCTTTGGCGAAGGTCTGCTGCCTGACGCAAGAACTCTTCCTCATCAGAACAGTTCCTGCGTAAGAGCAGGAATTGTCCATAGGGAATACCTCTCTTTAATGGCAGGGGATGGCTACTCTGCCAATGTAGGACTGAGTTAGTGGCCGTGGTCTTACGGAAAACGGTTGTGGAAAGTTCACCTCCAGGTTTCTTGGAGATGCGGACATCCAAAAAAGGAAGGGAACAGTCATTGGCCTCATAGGTAAAACGGAGACCTATGGTGTTATCATTAAGAAAGTCCACAAACTTTTTAAATTCCAGGGTGCCCGCATTCCAGACTATAAGGATGTCATCGATGTACCGGGCCCATAGGGTAATGGGCCCGGTCATCGGTTCACCCTCTCCAAAAACGACGGTGGCCTCCCACCAGCCCAGGAGCAGGTTGGCATACGACGGCGCACAGGAACAACCCATGGCCGTACCCCCTGAGCTGGTGGTAGAGGCGACCGTCAAAAGTGAAGAAGTTATGCGTCAGCAGGAATCTGAGCAGCTGTAGGACAAAGGCATTGTGTGCCTTAAACTGCTGTCCCCGCATGCTAAGATAATAGCCGACCGCCAACAAGCCAGCTTCATGTGGTATGGAGGAGTATAATGCCTCCACATCGACGCTGGCTAGTAGGGCATGATCCTCAATGCAAATTCCTTCCACCCGTTTTAAAAGGTCCATTGTATCGCGGGTGTAGGAAGGAAGTGCAACAACAAATGGCATTAGAATTTTGTCAATATATACCCCAATATTTTGTCCAATGCTCCCAATCCCGGCCACGATTGGTCTCCCTTTGAGTGGTCTGAGGCCTTTATGGACCTTGGGGAGACTGTAAAACGTAGCCACTATCGGGTGCCGGGGGTACATAAAATCCAATTCATCTTGTGAGATGAGATTTAAAGCTCTTCCTGCCAGGAGGATCTCTCTTAGTTCAACTAAGTATGGTACTGTCGGGTTAGGCCTCTTTCACACTTGCGTTGTTGGGATCCGGCATGCACTTCCGTTGCCGGAGGTGCCTGCCGGATCCGGAAAAACGCAAGTGTACTGAAAGCATTTGAAGACGGAACCGTCTTCCAAATGCTTTCAGTGTTACTATGGCACCCAGGACGCTATTAAAGTCCTGATTGCCATAGTAGGAGCGGGGAGCAGGGGAGCGGTATACTTACAGTCCGTGCGGCTCCCGGGGCGCTCCAGAATGACGTCAGAGCGCCCCATGCGCATGGATGACGTGATCCATGCGATCACGTGATCCATGCGCTTGGGGCGCCCTGACGTCACTCTGGAGCGCCCCGGGAGCCGCACGGACGGTAAGTACACTGCTTCCCCGCTCCCCGCTACACTTACCATGGCTGTCAGGACTTTAGCGTCCCGGCAGCCATGGTAACCACTCTGAAAAAGCTAAATGTCGGCTCCGGCAATGCGCCGAAACGACGTTTAGCTTAAGGCCGGATCCGGATCAATGCCTTTCAATGGGCATTAATTCCGGATCCGGCCTTGCGGCAAGTGTTCCGGATTTTTGGCCGGAGCAAAAAGCGCAGCATGCTGCGGTATTTTCTCCGGCCAACAAACGTTCCGTACCGGAACTGAAGACATCCTGATGCATCCTGAACGGATTACTCTCCATTCAGAATGCATTAGGATAATCCTGATCAGGATTCTTCCGGCATAGAGCCCCGACGACGGAACTCTATGCCGGAAGACAGTAACGCAGGTGTGAAAGAGCCCTTAGATGTTAATAACTGATAACTGTTTTTATCTTTAAGGATATTTTGACACATGGATTGGTAATCTGGGCGATTCATGATCACCGTATTCCCACCTTTATCTGATGGTTTTATAATTATATCTTTATCCTCTTTCAAAGATCTGATAGCCCGACGTTCCTCAGATGAACAATTATTATAATGCGGGAAATGTGCATGTAGGGATTTGCCTATGCATATTTAGGGACATATAGTAATCTAGAACAGGGACAGGTTCCGGACGGGGTCGTCCTTTCAAGGACGAGTGCCCTGTGGTCAGGCTGCTACCATATCTATAGCATTAGGGTTGGTGTTTAGACAGCTATAGGGATCACCCTAGGGACCCTACATGCATTGTCTGATCTGAATTTTCTCCTACCCTGTTATTCATCCGACCATCCATACAGGATGAACAACTGCTACAATATCGTATGGTGGAGCACCTGACGACCTTCCCTGGGTACCGGTAGGACACACTGGTTACCACCACAGTGCCGCCGTGCACTTTAATTATTTTGTTTCTGTTGCTGGGGTGACCATGGACCACTCTATCTAGCGGTTTGCCTCCATGCTTATCCCTGTATACAGTTTTTTTGCACACACTAATTAGGATTTTATCAGCATTAACTATTAAATGTTATGTTTTAGGATTATTCTTTCATTTATATATAAGAAAAAGTTGGCAGAACCAAAAAATAGAAAATAAAGACAGTTTGCTGCTGCTATTTTGTTCCACATGGGTCAATACATTTTCTTATATTTTATAGCTTTGGAGTGCTGTCCCTCTTTATATATATATATATATTTTTTTTTTACTTTATATTTGAGGAGACATGAACTTGCAATAATCAGATTGCCTTTTTATACATTAGTGTGTGGAAAATTCTGTATATTCCAAAGCAGTAGTGCCAACTGCAGGCCTGCACTGGAATGTACCTGTAATTGACCTGGTAGCCTTGTACAGGCTCAGGCCTATCACCACTAAGGAACACATTCCCTGATCTTAGTGCATGAAGGCGTTCCGGCCATGGGATTGCAGTGCTCTCTGGTTTTTCCACTCTCAGATGTTTTCATCACATATGACCACAGCATCTGAGGGGTTAAATGTCTGCGATTGGCATTATTGCCGATCACAGACATTACCCCCTGGGTGTCTGCTGTGTAAGGCTACTTTCACACTAGCGTTTTAGTTTTAGGGCTCAATACCGGAAAAAAACGCTTCCGTTTTGTCCCCATTCATTGTCAATTGGGAGAAAACTGAACTGAACAGAACGGAGAGAGCTCCAAAAGGCATTCAGTTCAGTTTAGTTGCGTTCCCATACCGGAGAGCAAACCGCAACATGTAGTTTGCTTTCGGTCCTGGGATGCGGAGCAAGACGGATCCGGCATGACCCCCAATGCAAGTCAATGGGGACGGATCCGTTTTCTCTGCCACAATAGAAAACGGATCTGTCCTCCATTGACTTTCAGTCTTGGCTATGTTAAAGATAATACAACCGGATACGTTCATACGGGTTGCAGACGGTTGTATTATCAGTAACGGAAGTGTTTTTGCTGAACCATGCCGGATCCAGAAAAACGCTAGTGTGAAAGTAGCCTAAAACGGAGCAGGCACCATCTTTAAAAAGAGGATAGGCACACAGTATTAAAATCCTCAAATACCTCTTTAACCCCTTGATGACATCTGCCATACATGTAAGACAGATGTCATCAACCTGCACCCCGCCGATCAAGTGCTCCAGAGTAGCCCCGGCACTGAAACTACACAGTTTTGGAGCTGGTAACTGCAGTGTCAATCCCAACGAAGTGGATGTAACCAGCTCCGACCACTACTAAATGGAAGGAACTGTGTATTTCCAAGGCTACTTAAGAACAACTAATCAACTGGGTTGAGGGTGTCAGCCCCCCCCTGGATCAGATATTGATGGCCTACCCATCAATAGTAAAATCCTAGAATACCCCTTTAATCTGAAACTGTTATTTTTCATGATGATGGAATCACTTTATTAGCATGAGAAATGTCCAACTGTGATTACTTATACTAGAGAGATTATAGATGAGGAGGGATCAGAGTTTTACGTTAACCGGGATTAACCGACGGGAGACAAAAACATCCATCTATTACACATTTAATGCCTCGCCCTCATCAGGAATACTGCACGAACTCCATTCACTGCGGCTAATATTCCAGCAGCTGCAGTCATTACTTTTGATTATTCACTAAAGCTGCGCGCACAGTAGATTGATCATGATGGCCGCTATCATGTTTCCCGTTACTGGACATCAATAAAACCCTGGCTGTTTTCTCACATTACTGGAGACGGTTTTTAATTTGCTTGCTTGAGCTTGGTCAGTAAAATGTGACGACTGAATAAGTCTTAGGCCTCATGCACACGGCCGTGGCCGTATTGCGGCCCGCAAACAGCGGGTCCGCTATTTGCGGGCATCGGCCGTGTGTTCCCTGCATCACGGATGCGGACCCGTTCACTTGAATGGGTCCGCAATCCGGAGATCCGTGCCTCCGTTTCGCAACGCAAGCACTACGGACTGCTTCCGTGGTGTTTCTGTCCGTGTCTCCGCACCGCAAAAAAATAGTTTCTATTGTTCTATTTTTTTGCGATGTGAACGGATCACGGACCCATTCAAGTTGAATGGATCTAGATCCGTCCTGGCCGCTGCACGGACGTTGAGAATTGCGGTCCCCAATGCACGGAAGGGCCGCACAACGTCCGTGGTGCATGAGGCCTTATTGGAGTCACATCGAGGAGTGCGGGTGCAGTCTATTAGAAAGAAAGTATACCTTTAGGGCATCCCAGGTCGTACTGTGGTTGGCGGGCTATGGCTGGCTCATGTTAACTAATGAAGACCTCACTAGTTAGTGTGTCTGCATTGTTAATAGCTGCTCGGTCATTTGCAATGCAGACCGACTAAACAGCGAGGTCTTCATTGGCTAACATGAGCCAGCTGCGGCCTATACTGTTGTGCGGTACTTGACGCAATGCGGTTGCCATTGCGTGTGGTCGTACCGTCATAGTGAAGAGTTCTGTAATTCTTTCATATACCTAGCGGGAGATTTATTTAAGGGGTTCTCCGGGCTTTTCATGAAATCCCACCATGTTCTGTTACTACTTACCGGTCAATTGTGACACTGATGCAACCGTCTACTTTGCGCTCAGATGGGCCGTGGCCTCTTCCACTCGAGTCCCAACCGGACATGTTCCGTTGCATAGACAGTATACACGGCTAGGCTGGAAGACTTGGAAACATATTTGGTCGGGAGGCAGTCTGGGTGCAGTGGAGATGGCGACGTGATGGACAGGTAAGGCCTGTTTCACAATGACGTTACTTAGTGCGTGCAGCGGTGTTTGTCCGGCTGCCTTTCGACATATTTGCCGTGCTGCCGCCAGATCTCCACCCATCACCATTATAGTGAATGTGGACAGATGGACTTCCAACAGCTACACACGATAGTTACAGATCCAGCAGGCTATTCCCCTGTCGGAACCAGTAACGCCAGTGCGAAACAGGCCTCAGTATGACCAAACTATCTTTCCAACACAAGACCGAAGGTGGCGGGATTTTATGAAAGAGGAGAACCCCTTAAAAGGGAAACAGTCAGCTCCAAAACACTCCTCAAACTGGAGTATACGGTGTATAGTATAAGTGACAATGAATCAGATTGTGTAAAAATAATGTGATGATAAAAAGGGTGAAGAATTGAAATAAAAAAGTTGAAAAAAGGCGGCAAAAGGAGTCCCCTAGAAACCGCTTATCGTTGGGACATTCAAGGCCGGGCGTCCGCTTAACTACAAGAACGCGATCAGTGTAATGTATTTGGTTCAAAACTATTCCCTGAAGACAGATTAAAAATTAATCTGTTTTTCCAGAAAGCGTTGCAGAGACGAGTTTGTCATTTTTTTTAGCCCCCACAACAATCCTGAAATGAAATAAAACAGATTAAGCGTCGGCGGCGCCGTTCTCTCTAATGTTCATCTCCAGCGATAAATGTTCATTTTCCACCGTGAAATTATTTTACCAAATGTCTTTGCAAATATCGTAAACTTGAGGAGACGAGCCCGGCCGTCCAGCCGCGGAGACTTTGCCTTAATGCGCCGAGCTTGTTGTGATCGCTTGATTCTCCTTAATATAAACAGCGGTGGCGAGGGATGAGCGGCGCCACATGTTTTCCCGGTCAGATGTTGTCACTTAATGAAAACGTCTGTACTTGGTAATGAGTTGATGCGTTTAATTCCACTCCATGGGGGATCACTAATGAATTGTGTGAACTGACACACTCCCTCAGCACATGGTCACGTCTTTATCCTCTCGAAGCATCGTCTTAGGCGTGCTCATACTTGGTGGCGGTGCTATGTACGGTATTCTGTCCACTCAGTAATCCGATGGAACTGTCATTACAGACAATACCTTCCCATGTACCCTATGCACACAATATAGGTGTACTGATGTTAGCCTATAGAAGTCAATGGACTGAATTTAAAGGGGCCAATCCTCAGGATAGGTCATCACCATGAGATCTGATGAGGTCCAACTCCCGGCACCCAGGCCAATCTGCTATCGGAGGAAGCTGGAGCTCTGACAAGGATCGCTGCCTCCTTTCAGCTTTTTACCAAGCACAGCGCTACGTGTTCTACAGTGGCTGTGGTTGCTATTACAACCTACTTGAATGGGACTGAGCTGCGCCTAGGTCATGTGATTGATGAACGTGACGTCACTGGCCTAGGAAGAGGCCCAAGCGCCCACGCCGTGCCGCGGCCTCTTCATACAGCTGATCGGCGGGGATGCTCAGAGTCAGACCCCCACCTTTCTGATATTGATAATCTATCCTGAGCCCATCAATATCAAAATCCCAGAGAATTTTCCGTGTTTGCATAGTTCACCACAGAGGATTTGTAAAAAAAAAATATAATTATTTTAAATTATTAACTGTACAGCAAAAAAAAATTTTTTTTTTAATTTGTGGTTAGCCCCTTTAAAGGGCATCTGTCAGCAGATTTGTACCTATGACATGTTACATGTGCGCTTGCCAACTGAAGGCATCTGTGTTGGTCCCATGTTCATATCTGCCCGCATTGCTGAGAAAAATGATGTTTTATTATATGCAAATGAGCCTCTGGGAGCAACGGGGGCGTTACCGTTACACCTAGAAGCTCTGCTCTCTCTGCAACTGCTGCGGCCTCTGCACTTTCATTGACAGGACCAGGCAGTGAGAACATTACAATGCCTGGCTCTATCAATCAAAGTGGAGAGTTGCAGACAAAGCAGAGCCTCTAGGTGTAATGGTAACGCCCCCGTTGTTCCTAGAATCTAATTTGCATATAAAAAAACATTTTTCTCAGCAATGCGGGCACATATGAACATGGGACCAACACGGATGCCTTCAGCTGCCACGTGCACATGTAACAGGTCAGCCAGTGTCATAGGTACAAAACTGCTGACAGATGTCCTTTAAAGAATTGAAATTTATAGTGTGTTCTACAATGATAAGCTGCAGGATCGACGCCAATCGCTTGATTGCTGGTCGGGTGACTTTGTTTCATCTTCAGCAGTGATCAGATACACGAGCGGACGCCCCCTCTCCCCGCAGTATAACAGCATTTATCAGCCCATCTCAGGATGATGCTCATTAAACACGACATTCCCACAGTCAACCAGTATGAAGGCCGAGCGGCTGCGGAGAACAATTACACGGTGAAGTATCTCTCCAGGTTTAAAAAATAGGCAGCGGAGAGGAATGTAGGGAACAGGCGCACAAGTGCCATCCACATAATGCTGCGCTGCGCGCGCTCCTGTGAGTGGGGATCTAATCATTACAAAGCACTTTGGCAGGTAAGTATCTGGAAGCATCTTAAAGTGATTATATGCTGGAGATAATAGGCCGGAGAGGCTAATCATTTAATCCTCTAAGAAGTGCGATCCTGAAGATCGGAGCCCGGCATGCCGACACTGCCGAAGAAAAATAACTGGGAGCTCCAAAACAGAAACGGAAGGGGGACGTGCCATTACTGGGGTTTATACGCCCCCCGCACTTGATATGGACGTAACACGACCAGGATACATGGGATATCACAGGTCGATTCCAGCAGCCCCCCCACGCATTGGGCAACGATGACAATAACCTTAAAAGCTAGATACCAATATCTTGCTTCTATCCTCCCACAATTTCATGCTGTGGAGTCCCTTATCAGGTAGTTGCCCATGTCA
This sequence comes from Bufo bufo, assembly GCF_905171765.1. Lineage (NCBI taxonomy): Eukaryota > Metazoa > Chordata > Amphibia > Anura > Bufonidae > Bufo > Bufo bufo. The sequence goes on along the minus strand of NC_053399.1, from coordinate 21,408,884 downwards.
TGATCTTTACGGTTCATAAACGGAATGCCAGAATTACAGTAAAGACCGACACTAATGCAAGCAAGGAATTTGGAGTGAAGAACTAGAAGGCTCGCAGCAGGGGGCAAGGACCCCTGTGGGCATTAGAGATAGTTACCCTTCTTCTATGACCTAAAAAGGTGCATACTTCTACTTTTTTCAGCAACTTGTACTGAGCAGATAGTGACGTCAATGAAATCATATTAATTTCTGGTGACAACCACAATGGCCGCCAGCGGGAAGTGACATTGAGGCACATTTATCAAGCTCGCCTGTTTATAGGTGTAAAATTATACGGGTGTATTTCATTTCTCCGTCTTTCTTTTTCAGAGCATTTATTAAAAGTCGCAGAGCCAGTGATGATTTACACTCACTTAGACTGGGCATAAAAAAGTCGCAAGTCTCCCGGAAAGTGCAACTTTTAATGCAAAAAAAAGTCGCGCTTCACCACTAAAAACAGACAAAGTAAAGTACACCAGTGTCACGGCGGACGTGCACTCAGTATAAAAGATAACACACCAACCAGGCTCTGGACGAGAGACAGGGGAAGGGTCACCTCCTAGTTTATCCCTGACCTCTTTCCCTGCAATGCTCAGCCCACAGGCAGACCTTGAAGGTAGGTGTGCTGTGTCCTCCAGCCTGGACTGACAAAACCCTGAACTCCCTGAGATGGTGAAGAGGGGAGATAGGAGCAGTCTGCTCGCACAGAACCTGGATGGGATAGATGACACAAACAACCAAACTAGAAATGACACTTATCTTCTGAGAGCAGGAACTGACAGCCAACCTTCCCTCCAAACCTCCCAGACCAAAATGATCAGTATAATCCGCTCAGAGCACTTAGCTGGAGGCTATTTAAACTGATGACTCCACCCAGTGCACCTGATGAGAGGCGGATCCAGCACAGCTCCAAAACAAATACTAAACTCGTGCTGCTATCCTGGCCGACCTCCGCACATCGTCAGAGTGGGGCATGACAACCAGCCCCGGAGTAGAGTAGAATTCAGTTCTCTCTGCAACTGCTGCGCCCTCTGCACTTTGATTGACAGGGCCAGGGGTGATGATGTTTTCATTTCCAGGCCCTGTCAATCAGAGTGCAGAGGGCGTGGCAGTTACAGAGAGAGCAGAGCCTCTAGGTGTAATGGTAACGCCCCTGTTGCTCCTAGAGGCTCATTTGCATATAGTAAAACATCATATTTCTCTGCAATGCGGACAGATATGAACATGGGACCAACACAGATACCTTCAGCTGCCAAGCGCACATGTAACACAGTTAAGCTTCGGTTGCTCCTGGGTATCCGAACGTCAAGGTATCAGGTAGCCAATTTGAGAAGCTCACTTGCTGCAGCGGAACGTCTTCCCCAAATGACCACATCCATTAACTGGTAGAGGGCTCGAAGGAATAGAAAATGTGATGACTTTGCATCTAGAGTTGGAGGAATCATGGACGGGTCAATCCGTGGGCTGCCAGGAGGAATTATGGAAATCCCAGTAATGTAAGGCTACTTTCACACTTGCGTTTTTCTTCTCCGGCATAGAGTTCCGTCACAGGGGCTCTATACCGGAAAAGAACTGATCAGGTATGTCCCCATGCATTCTGAATGGAGAGTAATCCGTTCAGTTTGCATCAGGATGTCTTCAGTTCAGTCGTTTTGACTGATCAGGCAAAAGAGAAAACCGTAGCATGCTACGGTTTTATCTCCGGCTAAAAAACCTGAAGACTTGCCTGAATGCCGGATCCAGCATTTTTTCCCATAGGAATGTATTAGTGCCGGATCCGGCATTCAGAATACCGGAATGCCGGATCAGTCCTTCCGGTATGCGCATGCGCAGACTGAAAAAAAGGTGAAAAAATAAATGCCGGATCCGTTTTTGCCAGATGACACCGGAAAGACGGATCCGGCATTTCAATGCATTTTTTCGACTGATCAGGCATTTTTAAGACTGATCAGGATCCTGATCAGTCTTACTAATGCCATCAGTTAGCATACATTTTGCCTGATCCGGCAGGCAGTTCCGGCGACGGAACTGCTTGCCGGATCTCTCTGCCGCAAGTGTGAAAGTAGCCTAAGACAGGCTTGTGCGCTTTTGCTATGTGTCCAGATAGGACTGGGAGGACGGCCACATTAACCCCCCGCTTCTATTCAGGGGCTGCTCAGCCTCCAGGCACCTCCTGTGACGAATCTCACGCCGGCTATCGCTCCACTAGACTGCATTGTTTCCCAGTGTTCGGCAAGTCAGATTAATTACACAGCTCATTTTGTTTGTTTCTCTGCTGCTGAATACAAGAGACGCCGTATCTCGTATGGATAAGGACGCTTGACAATACAGCCTTTAGATGCCGCGCGCACATTAAGTAATTGACTTCTCTCCCAGGGACCAATTATAAATCAGTAGGGAGAATGGCTCCTAATCAAGCGAAACTTAACGCAGTCGCTGCTGGAAACGATATGGGATGAGCAGAGCAAGTGGTTAAACGCAGGTAAACTGATAATCAATGAAAAATGCGGGAGGTCACTTGTGGTTCTCATGGACAAAAAAAAAAAAAAAGCTGAAAAAAATGAACTATGCAGTCAGTTCACATTGAGCACTGCAACAGCCAAAGACTAGAGGAGAATGGACCTAGTTCAACATGGGTCACAAATTCTGTCACAGATATTAAAGGGGTTCTCCAGGCATGTCTATGGCAAAGCAGCAGTAGACCAGGAAGAGAGAAGGGAGACGACACGTGGACACTGCACCTGCCATCTCTTCATACAGCTGATCGGCGGAGGTGCCGATAGGTCATCAATATTAAAAGCATGAAGAACCCCTTTAAAATTAAACTGTCTCACTTGCAGGTTATCCTGGAAAGATTTCAAAAATCTTAAAGAAGCACTTCCACAAAAATGTATTCTCTGACCTGAACTGTAGCGAAGGTAATCTTCTTATCAGTGACTGTATTTGTGAGTTATAACCTCCCTTCTGATCCTCAGCTGTGTCATGTGACCAGCACTCTGACTGTCCAAATAACAGGAAATCAGTTTCTCTATGCAGAGCTGCACTCACTATTCTGCTGGTGCAGTCACTGTGTACATACATTACTTATCCTGTACTGATCCTGAGTTACATCCTGTATTATACTCCAGAGCTGCACTCACTATTCTGCTGGTGCAGTCACTGTGTACATACATTACTTATCCTGTACTGATCGTCAGTTACATCCTGTATTATACTCCAGAGCTGCACTCACTATTCTGCTGGTGGAGTCATTGTGTACGGTACATACATTACTTATCCTATACCGATCCTGAGTTACATCCTGTATTATACTCCAGAGCTGCACTCACTATTCTGCTGGTGGAGTCACTGTGTAGATACATTACATTACTTATCTTGTATTATACTGCAGAGCTGCAATCGCTATTATGCAGGATTCTGAGCTGAAATCTCCCTGTGTTCCCATTCTGTTCAGTATCAGCCCTTATAATCTGCACGCTTTGTACAGTCACCTAATACAGATCTATGTGTACGGTCAGTTCTCTGTTATCAGCCCTCCTCTGATGTAAAATACCCAACTATCCATGAAAGTTTCCTCCTCTCAGCAAGCTGCAGATTTTCAGATTTTGCTTTGGCTGTACACGCTCAGCACGTGAGAGATTGTGCCTGGGAGGCTTTGCAGCATCCGTCCGCTGACACGTTTCTCGAGCCATATGGCAGAAATATATTTTTTTTTTTAGAATCATATTTTGCTTGGTTGTCAGAAAGCTGAGGATACGAAGTGTTGCCGTTTATTGCTTCACACGTTAGCGGTGGATGATTCGATGGATCTTCTTAAAATTGTGCAAAAAAAAAAAGGAAAACTGAAAAAAAAAAAGAAACAGATGCGAATGCCAAACACAATGCAGACCAGTGGCGGGGCCTCCCAGTCATCACTTACATTTATTGCAAAGGGATCACTGACCCCCTCGCACGTCCTTACTGGTCCCAGCTTTTCCAGGAACAGATTTTAAGAGGGTTCTGGTTAAAGGGGTTAATCGACCCCTGAAATGCCCCCCCATATGCCCAGACCCCTCACACACAATGTACTTACCTCGCTCCCCAGCACCCAAATCACTTCTGATGCCGCCAATTTCGCCGCTGCATCTCCCCGTCAGGAGGAGATGGGGGGGCGAGCAGGCGGTGACGGGGACAAGCCTCCCTAGCGTCACCAGTGATGCTAGGGAGACACCTGGAGTGAGGTAAGCACATTGTGTGTGAGGGGCCCGGTCATATAGGGGGGCATTTCAGGGGGTCGGATAACCCCTTTAAGGCCAGTAAAACACACTCCGTGAACTCTGCTCCTTTGCCTGGACCGCACTATATTATAATGATTTATAATGCTGTGTGTCTCTGCCCGACCTTGCGTCTACTGAATTGTACTGACATAATGCTGTCTGTACAAATCAATACAGTTGAGGTCGGGCAGAGATACACAGCATTATAATTCATTAGAATGCTGTGCAGTCCGGGCAAAGGAGCAGAGCTGACTAGAGAATGCACACCCCACAAGAAGCGTGTCTCATGCAGTGAACACACTCATTTAAAAGTGGCCTTATACTGTTATTTCCCCGTTATAATTATTCATTAGGAGGTTCTTCACACCAAAAATTCGTCAGCCTCACTCTTTTGGCGAGCAGCTGCCTGAGCACTTTTCACTCGCTCTCGTGGGTATCTAACATATCTAAACGCATTTTCAAGCTCATGTTCCAGCTAGAACATGTCAGCCGGGACGCAATGCCAGGTAAGAATGATATTTACTAGGGATATTTAATTTTTTAGTTTAGGGAAAAAGCACTAGAAGGATACGATCATATAAGTCCACAAACAATCCGGCTCAAAAATCATTTCTTGCCTATTTTGCTGAAGATTTCGCTCTGTGCATAGCATGTATGCCCAATAATACTCCGCACATTTTACACCTGCAATTCAGTAGCTGAAAATCTGCATCGTATTGTGGGGATTCGCTCTGGTAGGCAGGGTAAGCGGACGCTGTGCAGAGGCTAAAACCAGTTGGTAAAGCAAAACTTCAGCGTTTATTCACACATAAGGTATAGCACAAAACGCAAGTCGCTTTGCAGCCTTGGCGTTTGTTCACACACACGAAAAGTTCATAAAACAAGAAAGTCACCGTATCTCCTGGGTGTTAGTTCACACCCTGCGGCAGTTCTGCCTCGTCAAGTCCATAAGCAGGCTTTAGGAGGTATGTTTCCCCTACACCCAGGTCTCAGCCCTCCAACTCGGCACAAGCCTCAGATCCCAACACAGAGATCCCCTCTGCTGACCCCAGCCGTCTTTTAAAGGTGTTGCCAAAACCCCAGACCGGCACCCGAGATCCAGTCCGGTGTCTGACCCCACCTGGCCGCCAATCAGTCCAGCAGCGCACGCTGGGAGGAAAATACCTGTTTTCCCAGACAATACCCTTCACTGTGTCACAGTATCTCCCATATGTGAACATACCGTAAAGGCCCAGTTCACAAGGAGAAAATCTACTGCCTATTCTGAAGCAGAAACCACCACGGTTCACGCCCCAGTTTTTTAAATATGAATGTCCCAAATACGCTCATGGTTTAGCCCCGTAAAAAACAGTATTCTACCGTTTTCAAACCAGCACATGGGTTGAATACTTTTGTAATTGCATGTAATAAAAAATGTATTATAGCCACTGAGTTATTCACGTATATTAGGGATGCCCAACCTGCGGCCATCCAGCTGTTGGAAAACTACAACTCCCAATGTGTTCTGATAGCTGTAGGTTGTCTGGGGCATGCTGGGAGTTATAGTTTTGCAACAGCAGAAGGGCCGCAGGTTGGGCATCCCTGACTTATATCTATCTGTATAGCGCCACCTGCTGTTTGCTCTTTTTCCAAGATCTCTCACCCTTGTCACTGAGACGGAAGCACGTGCTCAATTCCACCCTTTAGCTGCCACCAGCTGCAGCAGGAAGGACCCACCCCTGAGAAAGGACATTCCCATTGAGCTGACAGCTTGAAATAAATCTAGTAGAACAATTGGAGCAATGAATAGGGAGATCTCTGGATCCATTGGATGTACAAGGCTGGCTTCAGCTTGGTTACAAATAGGTTTTCATGTACTAGATTATTGTATGATTTTTTTACATTATTCATGGGATAACCCCTTTAAATAGAGCTAAACCGCGAGCGGACACTTGCCGGTCTCCACTGGCATCTGTCTGGACAAAGTGCCAAGAATGGGCATGTGGTTACAGCTATAAACCAGGATCCAAAGTCTTTGACCACGGAACGTGGTGCCAAAAAGCCTCCAGCTGTCGCACTGAATCTGCCTTGCATGGTTGTCTATGGGATCATGTGATTATTATATACGATTGCAACTGCGCCAAGAAAGACATTCAATGGGGCTAAGGCTACTTTCACACTGGCGTTTTGGCTTTCCGTTTGCGAGATCCGTTCAGGGCTCTCACAAGCGGTCAAAAGCGGATCAGTTTTGCCCTAATGCATTCTGAATGGAAAAGGATCTGCTCAGAATGCATCAGTTTGGCTCCGTTCCGTCTCCATTCCGCTTTGGAGGCGGACACCAAAACGCTGATTGCAGCGTTTTGGTGTCCGTCTGACGAAACTAAGCCAAACGGATCCGTCTTGGCCGTTAAAGATAATACAACCGGATCCGTTCTAAACGGATGCAGACGGTTGTATTATCTGAACAGATCTGTCTGTGCAGATCCATGACGGATCCTCACCAAACGCGAGTGTGAAAGTAGCCTAAACCACAAGCGGTCCGTAGAATTCACATTGAAATACGGTAACAGTCACTGGGGATAAAGGGGACGCTATTACTTTTATCAGTAAAGGGATGACCTTTTGGATCCCCACCAACTGAGACTAGAGGGGCCGCAGGGCTGGTGTTGCACTATGACCCCTTATAAGTTTTTTCTGGACAGCAGCGTCTTGGCCGCTTATCTGCGCAGGGACCTGCAGCTGGCCCTATCGACTTGAATGGATCGGTACTTTAGTTCTGCTGCATGGTGTGTGGCTGGGGTGCCATTATGTAGAGAGGAACAGGGAAGAGGACTGGTCTGTGGGATCCCAGGTCGACCCCCCCCCACTCACTCATCAGAAAGTCGTATGAAATCACTTTGAAAAATGTAATAGCACATGATACAATATAATATAAACCGTCTGCTGCACCCCTTTCCTTTTATTTCCTACAAGCCGTGACAGCGGGTTGTCATTAGCAGCATCAATGACAAAACCGCGAGGAAGGTCACGGAGAAAACGGCTAGGACGCAGGCAGCAGTCATATCTGTGAAAAGAGCAAACTGTTTTCATCAAACAGACGGCAGGGTTTCTAGGAGGCTACACAGCATCTGATTCCCTTCACAGGCCTGAGAAGTGTGGAAATGTAACGCGTGACTGATAGCGGCGGCGCGGGACCTGTGCGGACTCATCAGCATATAATGAGCTGAACACAAGTGCAGTGCTACAGCGTATCGGTGGAGTTGGCACACGCGGGAACACCCGGACGGATCAGTGGGGCACATGCTCCGATGGAAGGAGCAAGGACTATATCTGCACTAGTATTTCCTTCCCTCTGAATGTGTGTTAATCTAGTCTGACAGATGACAGGCATAGTCTTTACCCAGTGGGCAACTATTTAATTGCTTCCTAACCTCCAGGGGCACAGTGTCCGTCTTCACCAGATTTCTGGTAGTCTATACATGGCTGGCACTGACACAACACAGCGTCTCCGGCCGCTTGGAAGTATGGGGAAGAAATCACGCACCAGATGGATGGTTATAGACGACGATGACAGAATTACTCAAGGTCGTTACTAAACTGGTGAGAATTTTTCCTCTAAAACATCCCACTAAATATAATGGGGAAAATGTATCATTTATTGATGTTTTATACAGAGGTCAATAAAAATGTGCTCGAGTAAGATACAGCCTCTTAAAGCACCAGTCACCATGATCAACCTCATTAAACCAGGCATACGGCTTGGTAGGGTTGACCATGTCGAGTTTAAGGCTACCTCCCTTTCTGCAATCGGATGTTGCATTGAAGAGAAATACTAACTTTTATTAATATGCAAATAAGGTGCTCGGAGCACCAAGAGGCAGCCAGGGCCCCTCGGAGCATCGTTTTACAGCCTCCCTTGTCGCCCCTCCCACACTATTTGACAAGGCCAGGCATCCTCACTGCCCAAATGTCTTGCTCCGATATCATGGTGAGCTTACAATCAGCGCCTACGCAGCTAATCTGATTCTGCTCAGAGATCTGAACTGCGCATGTGCCGACTGCAATGTTGCAGGCGCACGCACGAGATTTCAGGGTCAGCCAACAGGGCAGGGGGATGCAGTGCGGGAGAGGGGGAGGTGAAGTGATGCTCCAAGGGGCTAGGAATTCCCATTGGTGCTCCGGTCACTTTTTTATCGTATTAAAGGGGGTTTCTGGGAATACTGCCTCCACTATTGTAAGATTCATACTTGCCTGCTCCCTGCACACTGGCTCCCATGTGTCCATCTTCCACAGCTTATTTTGTTCTGGCCAGGCACGGTTGTCTGTTGTGCTGCAGCCAACCCTTGGCTTCAGCAGTGCCATGTCCACAAGTGACCTGGACAACCACTTTTTAGGATTTGCCTGCAATGGAATATCCAATTGCAGAAAAGAAAAGAACCCTTACTTATTCTATCTGTTGCTGGCTGAAAGATAATCTGAGAAAGGACAATGCTGAAGTGTATGATGGAGCCATATAGGCTACAGGAACTATGTAGATAAACATGGCCGCTATCACACGCACTACAGGGGTTGTCACCCAGCTTTCCCAAAAGCTTGCGTGTAAAATCTGCCTGGCTATATACAGATACATCCTCTGCTCCCATACTGCTGGGCAACTACTGGTAATCTCCCAACTTTCCCAGAAAGGGATATAACTAAGAAATGGCCGATGTACTTGTGCATGATGGGTTCTAGTTCCATCAAATTCAAGACTTCCCTACGCATCTGATGGCGAGTGCCATCGTTGTCAGGTGTCAACCAAAGCTTCAAAAATTGACGACAAGTTGTGCAAACTCCAAGATAAAACCCTGCCTTGCGCTATTCATATATTTCAGTGCAAGATCGACATACCGCCGCCAACAGACACAGCGTCTCACGCCTTGGTGATGCCTCTCAAGGTAAGGTAAGGTTGCCTCCTTCCATAAAATGGCTGCATCTACCTGAGAGTAGGAGATAAATGAGCTGTAAATGGCAGCCAGTTCAGCCTTTTTCCATTTTATTTACATTTTTTTCAGTGCGAAAAAAATAAAATGTTGTATGCGGAAGACGCGCAGAGGAGCGAATAACCTGCGCCAATGATTAATTGTCTGGTGATGAAGGCTGGGAAGACAGCTGCTTAAGCCGGAGCAACAAAGGGAAAAAAAAAAAAAAAAGAACATCGTTTGACGGAATTACCAGAGGTGAAACGCGCTGCTCTGTGTATGTGGTTTCCATGGGAAGATGAGGAGCTGGGAGATGAGCGCAGGAGATTCATTCCGCTCTGTCGTACAGGTTCATAAATCTAACTTGCAGAGGGAGTGCGGTATCAGCGCGCCCCCATTGTCGGACGCCGCGCCTCGTTTGGCTCCTGCTTCTAATTACAGCAGAGCGGCACGAAACAATGAGGTCGTTATTAGCGGACAATGAAGTGAAATAATTGGAGGCGCACCTGCCATCTGACCCCCGTGTTTATCTAATGCGGCGCAGAAGCCGCCCGGATGGACCGAGAGGAGATAATAGACGGCAATAACCATGCAATAAAAAGCAGGAGCGCTCTGGCTTCCGAGCATGCTAATCAACGCGCAATAAAAAGCGCCATTTCCAGTTTGGCCAGTCGCATTTACTACGTTCCAGGGGCCTGCTAGACAGGACGTGTCTGTTCGGATTTGGCCGCTTCTCTGGGGCTCGGCGGCAGATTTAGCAATTACCTTAGGGTTTTATTTCTAATGCAGGAGGTTTGTAATAGTGCGCGCTTGGGTACTAAATGCTTTCGACCACCTCCTGTGTTTCTGTCTGGGTTCATAATTCCGCAGCAACTAGTCTGATCGCCTGGCTGGAATTTTCAGCAGCAAGTTAGAAGTGATAAACGGGAGAGGACAGACTGGAATGTTAAAATGAGCTCGTCGCTACAGATGTCACTGCATATAATGGAAGCAACTGTATCATATTCCATAAATCACCCCTAAATGCTATTCTCGTTGTCAGTGCAGCAGTTACATACACGGAGCCTGAGCAGATAAGAAATATCCTTCCTCGTTACATAAATAGTAGGCATTTGTATTTTTCACACCCTCTTTTAGAGCATAGGCAGGTAACACAGGAGTAGTCCCCCACACTGTTAGGGCTCATGCGCACGGCCGGCCCGTATTGCTGCCCAAGAACACTTGAATGGGTCCGCAATTTGGAAGGTGCGGAGGCACGGAACCCCACTGAAGCATTACTCTCCGTGCCTCCGCACTGAAAAAAAAATAGAAGATGTTCTATTTTTTTGTGGTGCGGACGGATCACGGACCCATTCAAGTTGAATGAGTCTGCATCTGTCTGCAGGAACTGCATCGATGTTGCCCGTGCATTGGGGACAGCAAATGACGGTCCCAAATGCACGGAACGGCCAGCACACGTTCGTGTGCATGACCCCTTACACAGAAGAGAAATTGGGAGTTGTCTAATGCATCCTCTGCAGGGCAAATGAACGTTTAGAAACCAAATCTTCCAATGATAAGAACAGATTTCTAGACGCCCTCTTGACTGCAGTCAAATTAAAGGGGTTGTCCAGTATTAGAAAAAGATGACTGTTTTTAAAAAAAATGGTGCCACACCTGCCCATAGGTTGTGTGTGGAACTGCAGTTCTGCCCTCTAGCTGAGCTGCATATAAATTGGAATACCAGACACAACCCACAGACAGGTGTAGTGTTGGTTCTGGAAGAATCAGCAGCCATGGTTTCCAAATTCTGGACAAACCCTTTAAACCTGGGTTTACCTGTGGTATTAGTTGTGCAGCAGAATGCATCATTTTTAATATGGATGGCTTATCCTCAAGACAAAGGTCATCAACATCGGATCGGTGGGGTACCAACTCCCGGCACCCCCATGATCAACTGTTTGAAGACGTGGTGGGGTACTCCAGTGAGCACTGCAGCCTTCATCAGTCACATGGACTAGGTGCAGCTCCGTCCCATTCAAGCGAATGGGTGTGAGCTGTAGTACCAAGCACGGCCGCTATACAATGTACAGCACCCTACTTGGAAGCTGTGAGGATGCTGTGGTGCTTACTGGTGTGCCGAGACCTCTCCGAACACCTGATTGACAGGGGAGGGGGGGGGGGAATGGTGCAAGGAGTCAGATCATCAATAGAATAGGCTACCGATCCCGAACAACCTCTTTAAAGTGAACCTGCTGTGACAGTTTTTGATCACATAAAATGGCAGCACAAATGTTTTTTTTTTTTCTAAAATACAGAAGACATCATGCTCTGTTTCTTCAGTATAAAGCATTGTTCCCGTTGCCTCAGACTTGTAGAACTCTCAGCCGCCTGCTGCTGTCTGTAGGATGCGATCCATATGAGCTCCTATTCAGATCAATAAAACTTACCAAGCACGTGGCACACAAAACCACAGTGAATCTTGATGTACTAAAAACACGTTTTGATAAAGGCTCTTTCAACATTTTCAGTGGTTTTTCAACTGCATCAGAAATTGCGCCTGTAAATATGTTTTCCCTAAAACTCTCACCTTCCAATATGTAAAATGTTCCTGTTGCAGCTCATCTAACTGAAAAATGGGAACAAGAGGCTCACCCTAATGTCACCTACTGGACACCATGCAGTTCTACAGAACCCCATTATTGTGGATGTAATACGACTGTATTACAGCCCTCAGTAACTGACCTATGGGTGCTATTATATGGGAGCAGGTAGCGCTGGCTATTTACTGTCAATTGCTGATTCAGGTGGCAAGTCCAGGCATGGCAATTAAAGGGGTTGTCTCACTTCAGCAAAATGCATTTATCATGTAGAGAAAGTTAATACAAGGCGCTTAACTAATGTATTGTGATTGTCCATATTGCCTCCTTTGCTGGCTGGATTCATTTTTCAATCAAAATATACAATTCTCGTTTCCAGGGGTTACGGCCACCCTGCAATCCAGCAGCAGTGGCCATGCTTGCTCACTTTAGGAAAAAGCACATGCCTATGCACGTTTCCGTGGTCCTTGATACAACAAAGGCAAGCAAGCACGACCACCTGCTGGACCCCTTTAATGGTAAGTCGCGGCCGCTAACGTGTAAACAGGATCCTATGGTAAAAAAATGTCTTGCAGTCTTGACCATATAAGCTCCTTACCTGAAGGCCTCAATGATCGTCTGCTCAGATAAATGTGGGGCCACGCGTTTAAATGCACATTTAAAGTCATCCAAATTTAAAAATCCACGACCTGTTGACAAAATCAGACACAGTATAATTGATCTGACTTGGTGGAACCAGGAAACCTTAAATATTTTTTTTTCTTTAAGACCCTCAGGACCGCCATCACACATGTAAGGTGGAAGTCTGTTCTTTAAGAATGGTGCACACTCGCGAGCACAGCGGGCGTCACAGCCACCGGGTTTCTGCTGTTTCAAACATCAGACACCAAGGGCTAATGTCTGCAATTGACAATAGCTCTGATCGCAGACATTCAACCCCCTTAGATGCCATGGTCAATTGTGACCATGGCATCTGAGGCAGCTTTTTCCCGTGACCTGAACGGCTTTCCTGCTTGGAAATTGGGGAAGCTGTTCCTTGGCTATGGTAAGCTGAGCCCCCCTGAAGAATCCCAGGCTGCCACAGCAGTAGTTCCTTTGGAGGCCTGCAGGTGGCAGGGCTCCATAGGAATACACTGAATCTCCCAGTGTTACATCACTGCAGTCTGTGGGACAAGCAATCTAACAATTACTTGTTAAAGTCTTAAAAAAAAAAAAAAAAAAAAAAAAAATATTTAAAAATTAAAAAAATTAAAATTCTAACTCACTCTCCGTCCATAATTTAAAAAAAACTAAACAAAAAATAAATATGATAGGCATTGTATTCATCCTGTACAGTAACGCCATAACTTCAGCTCCTCGCAATTTTCTTTTATAAAAAGTGATATAAGAAAGTCACACAGTCCATAATGGTTTCAATAAAAACTACAGATCGTCATGCAAAAAATTAGGCCTCACACAGCTGCATAGACATAACTGTAAAAAGTTATGGGTGGGGGTGGGCATATGGTGATGAAAAGAAACTTTTTTTCCCAATGTTTTTGTTTTCAGTACTAAAACACAAGAAAAACTATATAGATGTAGTATCAATGTAATCATACTGACCTAGAGAATGAAAGTAATAGGTCAGAGGTCAAGTTTTATCAAATAGAGAACACCGTAAAAACAAAACCCAAAAAACTGTGGCGGAATTGTGTTTTTTTTCCAATTACATCCCGTTTGGATTTTTATTTCAGCATACCACTACATCATACGTGATATTAAATGGTGCCATCAGAAAGTACAACTTATTGCGCAAAATAACAAGCCCTCATACGACTATGTAAACTGAAAAATAAAAAAAATTAGGGCTCCAGTAAGGCTGGGAGTAAAGAAACACAAAAATGGAAAATGGCCTCGTCCTGAAAGGGTTAAGATACTATGCATATACATATGGAGGCTCATGTAACAATATTGGTTTCCTGCAGGCACAAAGCAAAATTTAACCCCTGCCCAATTCTGCCTCTCCGCAATGTTCATCGTGGGGATGTATATTAGCCAGTGGAGTCTCTCCTTTTTGCAGGGTTCTTCCATACATCGGTGATCACATCCCAAACGACAAATCCAGAACGTCCAGTTTTATTTATCACTTTCTACGCCTGTTTTGCAGATTTAAGCAAGTCGCACAGCGAGCGCCTAGGTTATGTAGAGGCCAGCGCCTCTACATAACTTAGGCGCATCAAGTGCCAGCGCAGGGTTATTAAGACCGGTGTCTAAAATGCCGCTCTTAATAAATGACCCCATATGTCTCTAGGATTACATGGACTATACACTACTAGGGGGTGGATGTCATTACTGAAGTGATTTGTCCTTTCTGTACCTGCTTTACAGTGACTATGACACGTCAAGACGAATAATACTCACAGTGCGTATCAAACACTGAAAATATCTGTCTCTGGTCTCCAAAGCTCCGCTGTGCACTTCTCTTCAGGGCCATCAGCTTCACAAATTCGTCAGGTCTCACTCCTGTGGTTTAAGAAGACAACATTACACTCCAGTAGAGTTTCCTGATGCTGACACCTGTGTATTCAGCCATCTCCCGGCACTGGACTACTCAGCAGGACCTTACACCACACCTGTCAACCATATTGTGGGAAACCCACCCACATCCAGCTGCTCAGATTGTAAACACGAGGGGCAACACAGCAGTGATCAGTGCAGAGCAAGGGCCAATTCACGCAGAGTTTTTTGGCACTGATTTTGGAGTGTTTTTGACTCAAAGGCCCCTTTCACACGAGCGAGTTTTCCCGTGCGGGTGCGATGCGTGACGTGAACGCATAGCACCCGCACTGAATCCTGATCCATTCATTTCAATGAGTCAGTTTTTTTAACGCATCAGTTCTGCGTTGCATGAAAATCGCAGCCTGTTCTATATTCTACGTTTTTTCACGCAGCCCAGGTCCCATAGAAGTGAATGGGGCTGCGTGAAAAACGCATTACATCCGCAAGCAAGTGCAGGTGCGATGCGTTTTTCACTGATGGTTGCTAAGAGATGTTGTTTGTAAACCTTCCGTTTTTTAAAACGCATTGCACCCGCGCGGAAAAAACTGAACAACTGAACGCAATCGCAGACAAAACTGACTGAACTTGCTTGCAAAATAGTGCGAGTTTCACTGAACGCAACCTGAGCGCATCCGGACCTAATCCGTCACGCTCGTGTGAAAGAGGCCTTAATCTCCCACTGAAATGAATGAAGCAGAAAAAAACTGCTCCATCTAAGTCCATGTGTTTATATGCATTTTAAACGCAGATCTGCTTCAAAAACCTCAAGCTGGAAATTCATGACATGAAATGTCAGGCGACTGTAGCCGTACACCTAGGGCTCATGCACACAAATGTATTTTCTTTCCGTGTCAGTTCCGTTTTTTTGCGGACTGTATGCCAAACTATTAATTTCAATAGGCCCGCAAAAAAACAGAAGTTACTCCGTGTGCATTCCGTTTCCGTATGTCCGTTCAGCAAAAAAATAGAACATGTCCTATTACTGTCTGCATTACGGACAAGGATAGTACTGCTCTATTAGGGGCCAGCTGTTCCGTTCCGCAAAATACGGAATGCACACGGACATCATCCATATTTTTTGTGGACTGCAAAATACATATGGTTATGTGCATGAGCCCTTAGGCTAGGTCTACACGACGACATTTGTTGTGTGACAATTTTTATAATGGTAGTCTATGGTGTCGCACTGCAACATTCTGCGACTGCGACACGACAGCCGCAAAAAACTCATTCAAGGTGGATTTTTCTGCGACTGTCGCGTCGCAGCATGCCGTATGTCGCAGTGCGACACCATAGACTACCATTATAAAAATTGTCGCGCAACAAATGTTGCAGTGTAGTTGTGCCCTATCTGTTGCGCGACTTATTGTAGCGCGACACATGTGGTCGTGTAGCCCCAGCCTTAGGCTACATGCACACGACCGTATGTGTTTTGCGGATCCGCAAAAAAAAACGGATGACGTTCCGTATGGCATCCGTTTTTTTTTTTTTGCGGATCCGTTTATTTTGCGGATCCATTGTAATAATGCCTATCCTTGTCTGCAAACTAGAAAAAAATAGGACATGCACTATTTTTTTTGCGGAGCAAAGGAACGGACATACTGATGCGGACAGCACACGGTGTGCTGTCCGCGTTTTTTGCGGACCCATTGAAATGAATGGGTCCGCATCCTATCCGCAAAAAAAACGGATCGGACACGGAAACAAAATACAGTCGTGTGCATGAGGCCTTAGTGTGGATTTCAGTATTTCAGATAAGCAGTTCTCCTTTTATCACATCATGTTCAGAACACAGCATTTGACATGTATGTAGCGCCCCTTCAAACTGCTAGTATGTTGTATTAATGGGGTGACATCTTCTCAATATAAAGGCTCATTCACACAACCGTATGGTCACTATGGCGGACTGCAATGCACGGGCACCAGCTGTGTGAATCCCGTACTGCGGTGCAACCCATTGACTTGAATGGGTCCACGATCCACAAGATACGGCAAAAGATATTACATGTCCTATCTTTTGCCGTATCTTGCAGATCGCGGACCCATTCAAGTCAATGTATCCGCTTTCACAGCATGGAGTTCACACAGCCGGTGCCCGTGTATTGTGGACCTGCTGTTTGCTGTCCCCAACACAGGCTCGGGAACATGGGTCAAGGGAATGAGCCCTAACTCTCACATGGACTGCACTAATAAACATTCCCTCTGGAGGGATTTTAAAGATGTAAATGGAGCCTTATATGTCAAGCGGCATTGAGGGCTTAACATTAAATGGTGCTTTTTTTGCGGTCTACAAGATTTTTGGGCAAAATGGAAAGAGATGTCATCGGAATATAGGCGGGAAACCCTTCCTAACAACTGCATGTAAGAATAACAATGCTTATGCTACTGGTATGCAAATTCAAATGCTGCAAATTTAGCAACTTCTACAGCCAGTTCCTAGTTACCTCCAGCCTTCAACAGGCCTGACACCATTGTGTCCACTTCAATCTGGGAAAAAAGAAGAACCATAATCATGTATCAGAAGAGAGAGTCATGACTTACAATAATGCAGCTAAACAGGGGAACAAGATCCAAAATAAACTCTGCATAAGAACAAAGATCTATATAGTGACAAGTCTAAAGCTGCCTCCAGGATTCTGCTGGGTTCGGATTTAGCAGCGAGCAGGGCACTGTGTGAGCTCAGATGACAATGACACAGTATGAGCAGAACAGGACATTTGATAGAGGACACTCCTAGAAGGGAAGAGCGTCCAGCGGAATTTTAGATTCATAGATAATACCGGGAAACTTCGTGGTGGGCCAATGCCCGGGGTGGCCGCCTGAGCCCTCCTCACGGCCTCTGTCCAGGTACATAATGATCTGATGCTCTCAGCATTACTTAATGGTAGGAGCCTCAGGCACTTATTATCTGCACTGTGGTATTTGGTTCTGCTGGGGCGGTATTCTGTGCTGCACTGTGGTATTTGGTTCTGCTGGGGCGGTATTATGTGCCGCACTGTGGTATTTGGTTCTGCTGGGGCGGTATTCTGTGCTGCACTGTGGTATTTGGTTCTGCTGGGGCGGTATTTTCTGCTGCACTGTGGTATTTGGTTCTGCTGGGGCAGTATACTGTGCTGCACTGTGGTATTTGGTTCTGCTGGGGCAGTATTTTGTGCTGCACTGTGGTATTTGGTTCTGCTGGGGCGGTATTTTGTGCTGCACTGTGGTATTTGGTTCTGCTGGGGCGGTATTATGTGCTGCACTGTGGTATTTGGTTCTGATGGGGCGGTATTCTGTGCTGCACTGTGGTATTTGGTTCTGCTGGGGCGGTATTCTGTGCTGCACTGTGGTATTTGGTTCTGCTGGGGCGGTATTATGTGCTGCACTGTGGTATTTGGTTCTGATGGGGCGGTATTCTGTGCTGCACTGTGGTATTTGGTTCTGCTGGGGCAGTATTTTGTGCTGCACTGTGGTATTTGGTTCTGCTGGGGCGGCTTTTTGTGCTGCACTGTGGTACTTGGTTCTGCTGGGGCGGTATTTTGTGCTGCACTGTGGTATTTGGTTCTGCTGGGGCGGTATTTTGTGCTGCACTGTGGTATTTGGTTCTGCTGGGGCAGTATACTGTGCTGCACTGTGGTATTTGGTTTGCTGGGGCGGTATTTTGTGCTGCACTGTGGTATTTGGTTCTGCTGGGGCGGTATTCTGTGCTGCACTGTGGTATTTGGTTCTGCTGGGGCGGTATTTTGTGCTGCACTGTGGTATTTGGTTCTGCTGGGGCGGCTTTTTGTGCTGCACTGTGGTATTTGGTTCTGCTGGGGCGGCTTTTTGTGCTGCACTGTGGTATTTGGTTCTGCTGGGGCGGTATTTTGTGCTGCACTGTGGTATTTGGTTCTGCTGGGGCGGTATTTTGTGCTGCACTGTGGTATTTGGTTCTGCTGGGGCAGTGCATTGTGCTGCACTGTGGTATTGTACCTCCCTCTGTACCCTTACTGCAGGCTGCTAGCAATTTATTCATAACTTTTAGTAGCAATAATAAAGGAATGGCACAACACAGAGTCATAAGACTAGATGCTCCAGAATTATTATTACATGGGAAATGCATGAAGCTATTAAAACAGACATGTCAGGAGCGGTGAGAGGCCCTCTTTAAGACGTGTGCACCTCATAATCTGTGGTCTGCTGGAGTCAGAGGCGCCATAGCTATTAAGAACAGTGTATAAAACGCTAATCTTAAAAAATGTCTATAGGTATATAATACAGATCGGCTGACCAAACATTGGAGTATCTTTTGGCTCACACTGTCTGCTTCCAGCTGCATACAATTTATAGTTTCTGGAGCCGTCGTTGCCCAAAACAGCTGATTGGTGCAGATTCTGGACGACCACCAATCTGATATTAATGACTTATCCTGAGGATAGGTCATCAGTATCTCTAGGCCAGGCTGCCCCTTTAATAATACAATTTTCAGGTGTAATTGTATAAAAAAAAGCCAAGTACCATATTTATGAGGAGACCACAGCAACCTTTACAAAAACATTCCAGAAGGATAGTTATACCTTTTCCTGCGGACAGGCAATAAATTTAGATACCTTTTTAAGAGCCTCCAATTTATGAAACTTTTTGAAAAGAAAAGTGTCAGCAACAGATGCCAGGTACGTCCTTAGACGTGGTTCGCTGCAATCCCCGACAGGTGTGCGCACATTAGGAGACATAGTGAATGGTAAGAATGCCGACTGCGCACATGACAGGCGGTCACCGGGTACTGAGGAGCATCACAAGCCTCTAACAGTGACTCTGCTGACACCTGCTGGACATCAGTGGAAACACACAAGGTCTGGATTAGGCTACTTTCACACTAGCGTTTTTGCTGGATCCGTCAGGGTTCAGCAAAAACGCTTCCGTTACTGATAATACAACCGCCTGGATCCGTTATGAACGGATCCAGTTGTATTATCTTTAACATAGCCAAGACGGATCCGTCATGAACTCCACTAAAAGTCAATGGGGGGCGGATCCGTTTTCTATTGTGGCAGAGAAAACTGATCCATCCCCATTGACTTGCATTGGGTGGTCATGACGGATCCGTCTTGCTCCGCATCCCAGGACGGAAAGCAAACTACAACATGTTGCGGTTTGCTCTCCGGTATGGGGACGCAACTAAACGGAACGGAATTCATTTTGGAGCATTCCGTTCTGTTCAGTTCAGTTCAGTTTTGTCCCCATTGACAATGAATGGGGACAAAACTGAAGCGTTTTTTTTCCGGTATCGAGCCCCTATGACGGATCTCAATACCGGAAAACTAAAACGCTAGTGTTAAGTAGCCTTAGGCATTATAACAGATCCCATCTGAAGGGTCGTCCTAATTACCTTAGAGGGTTTATACCCGAATAACATCACAACAGCCACCTTGAGGTCTTCTCTGCTGAGACATCCTTTTTTGCCTTCATCACAAGCCTCGAACACCTGCACCGACAGATCACAGGGAGAGAGTGACCATTAATAACAGAGGAAACCGTCCTAGTGCACGGAATATAATGAAGGGAGGGGGGGGGGGGTCGGCAAATTAATTTATATACAGTCGCTGGGGGCAGATTTGATGAATATCAGGGACATATCTCTCTCACCTGGTGATAAATGTCTCTAATCCTATATCTAGCCTGCTGGACACAGCTCCGGGCGGAGGTGGAGAGATGTCTCTAAGCTGTCATCCCAGACTACAGCTC
This sequence comes from Bufo bufo, assembly GCF_905171765.1. Lineage (NCBI taxonomy): Eukaryota > Metazoa > Chordata > Amphibia > Anura > Bufonidae > Bufo > Bufo bufo. Next base: position 21,388,850 of record NC_053399.1, on the reverse strand, counting down.
CCACCATGCTCATCACCCACTCTGAATGTCCTGAATGGTAAATCTGCCTTGTTATGCACTCTCAATGCCTACGTGGGTAGATTGACCATTCAGAAGCCCAGAAAAGCTGGGTGATGACGTCTGTGAGAACAATGATGCTTTCCCCGCTTCCTGAATGGTAACACATTGGTGAAAAAAGGCGACCTGTATCCCGCGCTTCTTTTTAGGAATACGTATTTTTATTTAAATAAATAAAATAATATTATTTAAATAAATAAAATGACATAAAAGGTTATAAAATGACCATAAATAAGAGTAGTTTGTGGTATTGAAAGTCCAAATAACGCGTTTCGGGGCCTTGTCCCTTCTCCAGATGCAGGACTGTTGAATGAGATGGTATCAGGATGTCTTCCGTTCCAGCAGCATTACGTACTCTGCGCTGTGATTGGACAGCGCTGCTGTCAGGGAGAAGGAGAGACACTGGCGTCTCCTCCTCCTTGCTCTGAATGTTGAAAATACCGGGGGCCACAGCGGACGAACGGAGCGGCGCCCAGGAATAATAGTAAGTGCACTTAGATCCCTGGGCGCTGCTCTATGCAGCCTGTTACTAATTCTTTGGACCCACAAAAGGTCCTCTTTAACTCCTTTATACAATTGTCTGCAGCAGTATCACAGACCCGGCACCCGGCCTCAATAACAGGGCATGCGATCTGTGGCACCTGAATGAGGGGTTAATTGCCGCGGATCGCATGCCCTGTTATTGAGGCCGGTGCTGGGTCTGTGATACCGCTGCCTATACTTATGTTTTACATTCATTGGTGGCGCAGTGGCGACAGCTCCTCCCCTCCTCCCCCGCTGCTATCTCCCCATTGGTGGTAGTGGCGGCCGTGTCACAGTGGAGAGGGAGGGACTCCTTCCTTCTCCACTGTGCTGTGCTACTGAAGAGAACTTAGGCTGCGCAGGAGCGCGGCGGTACAGTCGCAAATGGCGACAAGACTATATGGAGCCCTGGATCAGTCTACAAATGCTGTCCGTTTGCATGCAGATTGTGACGGAACTGCGTGCCGGATCACGCTGCCGCAAGTGTGAAAAGTAGCCTAAAATAAACGGATCTGTCACCCTTTGATTTTCAATGTGTTTTGTGACAGATCCGTTTTTTTTTCCCGTTTTGAATTCACACAACCGCATCCTAACGGAACAGATGCCTCCTGATGTGCAAAATCAAAACTGATCCGTTTAATTGAGATTCTCTGCCGGATCTCATTGCTGGAATTAACAAAGCAAGTGTGAAAGCGGCCTCAAATAGGTTATGGAGCGGCATGTACGGCGGCTATGTGCTGAACTTGTAACAGAGCGAGCGCCTTTTTTGTTTGTTGCCCTCACAGGGGGTATACACGCTGATCATGCCACCTCATTCAACAGTCCTGCATCTGAAGAAGGGGCAAGGTCCCGAAACGCGTTATTTGGACTTTCAATACCATAAACTACTCTTATGGTTATTTTATAACCTTTTATGTCATTTTATTTATTTAAATAAAAATACGTATTCTTAAAGGGGTTATCCAAGTTCTTTAACAGCTCCCTATGTGCCGGACCCCTCACAGGTAATATACTTACCCCGCTCCCGGCGCCGCTCCTGGTCCCCGCACCGCCGCTGCTGCTTCTCCCTGTACACGGATAAAAACATCCGGTGTCGGGGGGAGCAGCCAATGGCAGGCGGGGATGGGGACGAGACTCCCTAGCATCACAGGTGACGTCTGCCATTGGCTGCTCCCCCCCGACACCGGATGTACAGGGAGGAGAAGCAGCAGCGGCGGTGCGGGGACCAGGAGCAGAGCCGGGTAAGTATATTACCTGTGAGGGGCCCGGCACATGGGGGCTGTTTGAGAAGTTGGATAACCCTGCACGGGATCATCACTGTGATGTCTTTTCCAACCTTGTGTCTTTTCGGATTTCACCCCATGGTCTTACGCTCCACAGTCCCTTTTTTCTTTGAGTCCTGAATAGTAAATCTGACTTCTTATCCAGTCTCGGACCCACACTGAAGCGCACAAGGGTAGATTCACCATTCAGAAGCCTAGAAAAGCTGGGTGATGCCATCTGCAAGAACAGTGATGACATCCTTATGGGTTGTATGCTGCTTTCCCTGGCTCCTGAAAGGTACATCTTCCTAGTTATGAGGTCCTGGTCCCACATTGAAGTGTACATCGGTAGATTTACCATTCAGAAGCTTAGAAAAGCTGGGTGAGGACATCTGTGACCACAGCAATGCAGCCCTTATGGGTTATATTCAGCTTTCCCTGCTTCCTGAATAATAAATTTGCTTTTTTTTTTTATGCAGCCTTGGTCCTATATTGATACGTACATGGGTAGATTTACCGATCAGAAGCCTGGAAAAGCTGGGTGATGACATCTGCGAGGACAGTGATGAAGCCCTTGCAATTTTCCATTCAGCTTCCCCGTCCTCCTGGAAGGTCAATCTGCCTCGTTATAGAGTCCTGTTCCCATATTAATGAGCAGATAGGTACATGTACCATTCAGAAGCCTAGAAAAGTTGGGAGACAACCCTGCGGGGACTATCACAATGACTGTAAGCGAGTTCTACGCATCGGACTCGCAGCGTGAGTATGCGGCAGCAGCACCCGTCCTGACCTCCCAGCACCGCCGGGGTCTCATAGCATTATATTTATTTCTGATGCTATGTAACCCTTAGAGGTCCGGAATGTATTGTATGACACTGACATGATGCTGTCAGTGTTATCCAATACATTCCAGAACTGTAAGGGTTACATAGCCTCAGAAATCAATATAATGCTATGAGACCCCGGGAGGTCAGGACGGGTGCTGCTGCCGCATACTCACGCTGCGAGTCCGATGCGTAGAACTCGCTCGTCTCAAAGGGGCCTTAAGCCTCTTTCACACGAACGATACGGATTGGCTCCGGCCTCCGGATGCGTTCAGTGAAACTCGCACCATTTCACAAGCAAGTTCAGTCCGTTTTTTCCACGCGGGAGCAATCAGTTTTGATGCATTTTTCACGCGCGTGAAAAAAAAACTGAAGAATAACTATCTACATCTCCTGGCAACCACCAGTGAAAACGCACCAACACGGATTGCACCTGTGCGGGGAAAAACGCAAACACTGAACGCAATCGCAGACAAAACTGACTGAACTTGCCTGCAAAACCATCCGTTTTTCTCCCACAATCCCTATATTGTTCATGTAAAAGGGGCCTTAGGGTTGTTCCTGGCACATATTGGCTTTCACCCAGCTTTCCCAGACACCACAGCTCTGCACGTGATACTTACCTGCAGATACTTCTTCCTGTCAGAGTCACTTACGTCCCGCGCTGACAGAGAACCCGCAGCGAACATGACGGCCACCCCAGAAACCAGGCCTGACTGACGGGCCGCGTCTCCATAGCAACCCACAATCTAAACCGGCCGCTCAAATCTATGGCTGCACGCGATTGGTCTGCGCCAGGTGACGTCACGTTGTAAACAACGCGGCCATTGGCTGGCTCCAGATGCCCCCCTGTCATTCGCCTCGTTAGTGTTAGGGCCGTCTGCTAACCACAGGTCCCAGCAAACCCTGTCAGGAGCCGTTCAGACGGTCACAAACTGAGAGACACAGCGGATGCTGGGAGTTGTAGTTCTACAATAACAAACACTGTTAGGATGTGCCAGTGCGAATATACAGCGGCAGCTGTGGTCAGTAATAACCGGAGAAAACAGTGGAAACGTCCTTAGTTAGGCTGTGACGTCTGTTTATGTGCGCCGCCGGCGCGGTGACGTCATCAACCTGCGACCCATGCGGAGCTGAGCGGCAGAATGAGCAGGTGACAGCAGGGATGCAGTGCTACAGAGGGAGGGGGTAGAAGGGAGAGAACAGCTGGTGTTAGTGACAGTTCACATGGGGCAGATCCGCACTGGTGGATTTGGGTCAGGTTCACACTGAATCAAAATCAGCCACGTTTTTTCCACTGCAGAATCCGCTGTTTTCCAGCTTTCGAAAAAAAAACCTCCATTGAATGGAGCTAAAATACGAGCAGACCCCTGCCGCGGTTTCTCGAGGTGTCCTTTAAGCCATTTCTTGCCGCAGTCTGGAAAACCGTATGGCCGGATGAACTGCGGGAAATGGGAAGCATATTAGGTGCGATTTTTCAACACTGAACCCGCATTGAAACCTGTGTCCAAGATCCTTCATGTGAACAAACCCTTGAAATGCGCAAGAGCGTGAGCATGGCCATTACCCGTGCAGTCTGTGCGCCAGGTATCCACCAGCAGATTCTGCGCCAGAAATGAAAGGATCAGCCAGGAAAAATTGCTTGATTTTAGTGACCCGTCCACTGTGTGAACATGCCCCTAAGGTCTGGTGTGCGGTAGTCTGTATGGTGGCACACTTCATGTGGTGGTCTTGAGGGCATCGTATTGTGGGGTTACTCCTCCCTAGTAGCAGTTCTTAAAGAGAACCCGTCCCCCCTCCTGACAGGTCTGTTGGTGTAACGACTTGCCTTCCTCATGTAACGACCATTCCTTTGTTATTCCTGCTAGAAGTTATGAATGAATTGTCAGCAGCTTGCAGTAAAGATGGGTGTTGCCAGTTTTGGGGGGTGTCCCTGCACAGTCTGACAAGAACAGCACTGATTGGACAGAGTCAGACACACCCACTAATGGTAACACCCAGCAGTACCTTTACTGCAGGCTGCTGGCAATTTATTTGTAAACTTCTAGCAGGAATAAGGCCTCCTGCACACGAATGTGTGCGCCCCTTGGCCGTGCTGCGGGCCGCAATGCACGAACACCGTCCGTGGGGCAGCGGATTGCGGACCCATTCACTTTAATGGGTCCGCGATCCGGCCGTTCCGCAAAAAGATAGGACATGTTCTATCTTTTTGCGGAACGGAAGTCCGGGACGAAACCCCACGGAAGCACTCCATAGTGCTTCCATTCCGCACCATTCCGCATCTCCGAATTAAACTTAATAAGTCCGCATCCGTGATGCGGAATGCCTACAGAACGGCGCCCATGTATTGCGGATCCGCAAATGCGGTCCACAATACGGCAACGGGCGCACACGTTCGTGTGCAGGAGACCTAATACGGGAATGGCTGGCCAGAATTGTTATTACATTAGGAATGCAAGTAGTTTCGAAGGCCTGCTTCACATTTTCTTTAGGGCTCATTCAGACGGCCGTATGCTGTCCGCAAAAATACTGAATGCAAAAAAACGGATCTGCGAAAAAAAACAGATAGCATTCAGTATTTTTGCGGACCCATAGACTTCAATGGGCCATGTCCTGATTTTCACGGACAAGTATAGGACATGTTTCATTTGTTTTGCGGAACCGTGGAATAGAAAAGGGCCCCGAAGAAGTGAATGGGTCAGCATCTAATCCGCCAAAAAACGGATCCGCATTTTTGCGGATAGCATACAGCCGTCTGAATGAGCCCTTAAAGAGATTCGGCAGGCTTATTTGGGCAGGGAACAGCCCGCCGGACCTCTCTGCATTCCAGCATTGCCAGAAGCAATCGCCTTGCCGTCCAGCCCCATTCACTATAATGGGGACCGGCGGCGATCCGTCCTCAACCAACAAATATGACGAGAAGCTGCGCAGCAGCAGTTTTCGTCCGCCCGCTTCTCAACATGTTCGCCAGATTGCGGACGGATCTCTGACAGTCTCCATTATAGTGAAAGCCGTGCCAGATCCAGAGATCTCCAGAAGGCTGCTCCCCTGCCTGACGTGTAGTGCAAATATGAAACAAGCCTATGGCCTCCTGCACACGACCGTTGGTGTCCCGTTGCCGTATTGCGGATCCGCAACACACGGGCACTGTTCCGTGTGCATTCCGCATCACGGATGCGGACCCATTGACTTGAATGGGTCCGCAAATCCAGAGATACGGAACACTACAGAAGCACTACGGAGTGCTTCCGTGCGGTTCCGTTCCGCAAAAAGATAAAACTTTCTCTATCTTTTTACGGAACGGACGGATGCCGACTGACATGTCAGGAGAGGTGACAGCTCCTCTCTAATCCTCCATCATACGTAATCTGACGGAGGAGCCATCATTTTTTTTTTCTGACAACTACAGAATCTGACATCCATGTGTCCTGGCTAAAATCAATGACATACAAAAGTAAAGCATCATAGAAAAGTATAGAAGCCGTAATTCATGTATGAAGCCATACTACGACCAGGGATGGGTTGGCCATAGACCTTACAGGGAAACTTCCCAGGGGCCCGGCCAGTGGGAGTTTTTGGGGGATGTATTTTGTGCTGCTGGCAGTATTTTGTGATGGACTGTGGTATTTGGTTCTGTTGGGGCGGTATAATGTGCCACAATATGGTATTGCTGGCCCTGCCTTCCATCAATTTGGACCCGATACAAAACGGGGCCACTTTTAGTATTTTTTCCTGGGCCACTTTAAATTCCCAGTCCGCCCCTGACTACGACTGCAGTAAGGCCAGTTTAAGACGATTTTTCCATCTGTGTTTAGAACAGAGAGCACCCGGACTGAGCAGAAACCATTCAATTGAGCTGAGAAAATCGCAGCATGTTCCATCCTTGCCTGTTTTTTCATGCAAGACACATTAATTCAGATAAATTGGTCTGTGGGAAAAATGTATCGCGCATGGACTCCATCCATATAGAAGACTCTATAGGCTCCAATGTGTAGACCATTTAAAATGCAAAAATTTCAATTTTCTACCTGAAGAGGCTCAATTCTAGAGGTTACGACCACCCTGCAATTTAGCAGTGGTGGTCATGCTTGCACACTATAGGCAAAAGCAACAGCCTATGTGCTGGTCCCAGCCACCAGAAAGGCCTTTTTTCTATAATGTGCAAGCATGACCACAGCTGATGGATTGCAGGGTGGTCGTAACCCCTGGATATGAGCACTGTATAATGTGATGGAAAAATGAATCCAGCCAGCAAAGGATGCAATATGGATAATAACAATACATTAGTAAGTGGCTTGTATTAAAGGGAGTCTGTCAGCACATTTACCCCTTTTTAACAGTTCCCATAGCGCTGTAGCCGCAACACAGATTATTAAAACAGTACCTTTACATGCTTTTGTGGACTTGTAAAACTGCCAAAAACGAACTTTGATGCATATGTAAATGAGGGCTCGCAAGTGCCCAGGGGCGGCGTCCACCGCGTTGGGGCCCAGGCATCTCTGCCTCTTCGGCTCTTATCCCCGCCCATCTGTTTTCTTTCCCCCTCAGCGAGATCCCGCGCCTGCGCGCTGACTTCCTTGGCCGGGGCATGCGCACTGCGATGCCCATTGCTGGCACGGCATCGCAATTGCTTATGCGCAGGCTAACGGATCATACAGAGAGGTAAATTTATCTGTATGATCCGTTAGCCGGCGCATGCGCATAAGCTACTGCGAAGCCGTACCAGCAATGGGCATCGCAGTGCGCATGCCCCGGCCAAGGAAGTCAGCGCGCAGGCGCGGGATCTCGCTGAGGGGGAAAGAAAACAGATGGGCGGGGATAAGAGCCGAAGAGGCAGAGATGCCTGGGCCCCAACGCGGTGGACGCCGCCCCTGGGCACTTGCGAGCCCTCATTTACATATGCATCAAAGTTCGTTTTTGGCAGTTTTACAAGTCCACAAAAGCATATAAAGGTACCGTTTTAATCATCTGTGTTGCGGCTACAGCGCTATGGGAACTGTTAAAAAGGGGAAAATGTGCTGACAGACTCCCTTTAACCTCTTGCGGACACACGACGTACCGGTACATTATGTGTGGTCCCGATCACTGCCGCCCGGCGGGCGGGTGGTGATCGGAACAAGGTGCCTGCTGAGATCATTGAGCAGGCACCCTGGGACAATGCGCGGGGGGGGCTCCTGTGGCGGCAATCGCCGCGAACCGCAGGTCAATTAAGAACTGCGGTTTACGGGTGGTTGCGGCGGTCGGAGGTGCCATCGGGTCCCCTTCCGGTGATCTCACACGCCAGAAGCTGTATGAGTAATACACACAGTATTACTCATTCAGCCAATGCATTCTAATACAGAAGTATTGGAATGCATTGTAAAGGGGATTAAACCCCCAAAAGTTGAAGTCCCAAAGTGGGACAAAAAATAAAGTGAAAAAAAAAAGTTGAAAAAAGAAAGTCCGCCCCCCCCCCCCAAAGAAATTAAAAGTTTCAAGTAAAAATAAACAAAAATGTCATTTTAGACATATTAGGTATTGCCGCGTCCGTATCGACCGGCTCTATAAACTTATCACATGACCTAACCCCTCAGATGAACACCGTAAAAAAAAAAAAAAAAAACTGTGCTAAATAAAAAAAAATTTGTCACCTTACATCACAAAAAGTACAACAGCAAGCGATCAAAACGGCGTATGCCCACCAAAATAGTGCCAATCTAACCGTCACCTCATCCTGCAAAAAATGAGACCCTATCTAAGATAATCGCCCAAAAACTGAAAAAACTATGGCTCTCAGAATATAGAGACACTAAAACATGATTTTTTTTTTGGTTTCAAAAATGATATTATTGTGTAAAACTTAAATAAAATAAAAGTATACATATTAGGTATCGCCGCGTCCGTAATAACCTGCTCTATAAAAATATCACATGACCTAACCCCTTCAGGTGAATACCGTAAAAAAAAAAGTAAAAATAGCCATTTTTTTGTCACCTTACATCACAAAAAGTGTAATAGCAAGCGATCAAAAAGTCATATGCACCTCAAAATAGTGCCAATCAAACAGTCATCTCATCCCGCAAAAATCATACCCTACCAAAGATAATCGCCCAAAAACTATGGCTCTCAGACTATGGAGACACTAAAACATGATTTATTTTGTTTCAAAAATGAAATCATTGTGTAAAACTTACATAAATAATAAAATAGTATAGATATTAGGTGTCGCCGCGTCCGTGACAACCTGGTCTATAAAAATATCACATGATCTAACCTGTCAGATGAATGTTGTAAATAAAATAAAAATTTAAACGGTGCCAAAACAGCTATTTCTTGTTACCTTGCCTCACAAAAAGTGTAATATAGAGCAACCAAAAATCATATGTACCCTAAACTAGTACCAACAAAACTGCCACCCTATCCCGTAGTTTCTAAAATGGGGTCACTTTTTTGGAGTTTCTACTCTAGGGGTGCATCAGGGGGGCTTCAAATGGGACATGGTGTAAAAAAAAACTGTCCAGCAAAATCAGCCTTCCAAAAACCGTATGGCATTCCTTTCCTTCTGCGCCCTGCCGTGTGCCCGTACAGCGGTTTACGACCACATATGGGGTGTTTCTGTAAACTACAGAATCAGGGCCATAAATATAGAGTTTGGTTTGGCTGTTAACCCTTGCTTTGTAACTGGAAAAAAATTATTAAAATGGAAAATCTGCCAAAAAAGTGAAATTTTGAAATTGTATCTCTATTTTCCATTAATTCTTGTGGAACACCTAAAGGGTTAACAAAGTTTGTAAAATCAGTTTTGAATACCTTGAGGGGTGTAGTTTCTAGAATGGGGTCATTTTTCAAGATTTGCTTCTAAACGTCTAAGCCTTGTAACATCCCCAAAAAATAAAATGTCATTCCCAAAATGATCCAAACATGAAGTAGACATATGGGGAATGTAAAGTAATAACCATTTTTGTAGGTATTTATTATAGAAGTAGAGAAATTGAAACTTGGAAATTTGCAAATTTGGTATTTTTTTATAAATAAAAATTAATTTTTTTGACTCTATTTTACCACTGTCATGAAGTACAATATGTGACGAAAAAACAATCTCAGAACGGCCTGGATAAGTCAAATCGTTTTAAAGTTATGACCACATAAAGTGACCTGGTCCTTAAGGAGTTAAAGGGGTTTTCCGGGATTTTAATATAGATGACCTAACCTCGGGGTAGGTCATCAGTATCAGATTGGCGCGGTCCTGCACCCGGCTCCCCCGCCTATCATCAGGTTGCTCCGTGCAATCACAGCCTTCTCTTCATTGTTTACCTCCTCGCCGGCGACATTGCAGCACTGAGCAGGTGTAACTACAAGCCGTCCCGTTCACTTCTGTAGGACGTCTCGTTCCCATTTAAGTGTATAGGAAGGAGCTGTCCATAGAAGTTAATGGGAAGGCTTGTTTACACCCGCTCACCGCTGCGATGTCGACAGTGAGCTGGTAAATAATGAACAGAAGGCAGCGCTGGCATGGAGTGCGGAATTCTCGTCAACCAACTGATTGGCGGGGGTGCCAGGTGTTGGACCCCTGTCGATCTGATATTGATGACCTATCCAGTGGATAGGTCATTAATATTAAAATCCCGGAAACCCCTTTAACGTTAACATCAGGGATCAGCAACCTTCGGCACTTCTGCTGCTGTGAAACTCCAACTCTCAGCAGGCAAACATTGAAGTGAATGAAGCCCTCTGGGAGTTGTAGTTTCAGAACACCTGGAGTGCCGGAGGCTGCTGATCCCTGGTCTACACGATAAAAGCCATTTTACAACCCCTATAATATTAAAAAAAAAATATTAAAAGTTTTTTTAAATATTAATAAACTCTAAAAACTCTTTCTTAATAAATAATAAAAATAAACATTGAAAAATAAATTAAGATAATTTGCATTGCCACATCCCCAAACACTTGTACCATTAAAATATAAATGTATTTATCTCGTATGGTGAAAGCCATAACTGCCTTTTTTTTTTCTTTTTTTTTTTTTGTTGCTTCACCTCTCCTAAAAAGTTGAATAAAAAGTGATCAGCAAGGCATACACATTTAAAGGGAACCTGTCACCGGGATTTTGGGTATAGAGCTGCGGACATGGGTTGCTAGATGGCCGCTAGCACATCCGCAATATCCAGTCCCCATAGCTCTGTGTGCTTTTATTATGTAAGAAAACCGATTTGATACATATGCAAATTAACCTGAGATTTGTCCTGTCCGTGATTCATCTCACATACAGAACTCATCTCAGGTTAATTTGCATATGTTTCAAATAGTTTTTTTTACACAATAAAAGCACACAGAGCTATAGGGACTGGGTATTGCGGATGTGCTAGCGGCCATCTAGCAACCCATGTCCTCAGCTCTATACCCAAAATCCAGGTGACAGGTTCCCTTTAAGAATGGTAGAATTAAAAACTGCAGACCATCTTTCAAAAAAATGAGCCCCCCAGAGCCGTGTAGACCTAAATATAACAAAGTTACAGAGGTCAGAAGATGTTGATAAAATAAAAATAAATGTAAACGGTGGAGGAATTATATATATATTTTTTTCCAATTCCACCCCGTTGCAATTTCTTTCCCGCTTCCCACTACATTGTATACCATATTAAATGGTGGTATTAGAAAGTACAACTTGTCCTGTAAAAAAAACAAAACATATGGATAATTGAACGGAAAAATAAAAAAGTTATGGCTCCAGGAAGATAGGGAAGAAAAATGAAAACTCAAAAACGATAAACACTTCCGCTATCCAAGGGGTTAAAATAGCAATCCGTAGTGGGCTTTTGGAAAGCCCAGTTCGGATTGTAGTTTTTCGGTACGCAGATATGAATTCTGTAGGAATTATAACCGAAGTCTCGCGCGACTTCAGGCGAAACAAACTTTGGCTCCATGGAGCCAATACATTTTAATGCTGTACGGGAATAGCATTAAAATCGAAGTCTTTGAACGAATCGATTTCGGATCTATGATCCAAAGGTCAGTTCCCTCAAGCCTACTTGTCACAACCAGAATGCCTCTCTAACTTGCTCCGTTGGGTACTGCACGTATAGAGATTCTCCAGCAGAGGCGATGCTTCCATATACCTATGACAGAGCGCGCCTTTGTATTCGTATGAAATTGGTAGCATGCAGCGGTACATTAGAGGGCTCATGCAGCGGTACATTAGAGGGCTCATGCAGCGGTACATTAGAGGGCTCATGCAGCGGTACATTAGAGGGCTCATGCAGCGGTACATTAGAGGGCTCATGCAGCGCTACATTAGAGGGCTCATGCAGCGCTACATTAGAGGGCTCATGCAGCGCTACATTAGAGGGCTCATGCAGTAGAACGTTTTTGAGCAGTACAGCTGATTCTTTTTTCCTCTCAGTAGCTTCATGCATCCCCCCATGTAATAACAATCCTGGAGCATCTACTCTTATGACTCTGTGTGTTACCATTCCTTAATTATTTCTCCTAGAAGTATTGAATGAATTGCTAGCAGTTTGCAGTGAAGGTCCAGCTGGGTGTTACCAGTTAAGGGCGAGTCCCTGACATTATCCAATCAGTTCTGTTAGTGTCAAAAACTTAGAGGGCTCATGCAGCGCTACATTAGAGGGCTCATGCAGCGCTACATTAGAGGGCTCATGCAGCGCTACATTAGAGGGCTCATGCAGTAGAACGTTTTTGAGCAGTACAGCTGATTCTTTTTTCCTCTCAGTAGCTTCATGCATCCCCCCATGTAATAACAATCCTGGAGCATCTACTCTTATGACTCTGTGTGTTACCATTCCTTAATTATTTCTCCTAGAAGTATTGAATGAATTGCTAGCAGTTTGCAGTGAAGGTCCAGCTGGGTGTTACCAGTTAAGGGCGAGTCCCTGACATTATCCAATCAGTTCTGTTAGTGTCAGACTGTGCAGGAACACACACCCAACTAATATCACCCAGAGGGATCTTTATTGCAAACTTCTAATAATTCATTCATTAATCCTAGCAGGAATAATGGAGGACTGGCACAGCATAGAACCATAAGGCCCCCTGCACACGATCAGGATTGCGTGCAGATTTTCCGCGCGGATTTGCGTGCGGAAAATCCGCACCGTAGGTCATGTCCATTGTATTCTATGAGAATTTGAAATTCTTAATGCACCTGATGCGGATTTTTTCCGCGCGGATTTTGACCTGCGGTGCGGATTTTAAAATCCGCGACATGTCAATTATTTTTTTTTTTCCTGACCGGATTTTCTTCATTCACTTAGTAAAATCTGCATGTGAAAAATCCGCACCGAAACCGCACCAAATCCGCACGCAAATCCGCATGCAAATCTGCACCAATTGATGCGGATTGACCGCACAGATTTGCCTGCGAACACCTGCGGATTTCAGTGCGGATGCTCCGCACATGAATCCTGAACGTGTGCATGTACCCTAAGAATAGATGCTTAAGAATAGTTTTTACATGGGGAATGCAAGTAGTTACTAAAACAGACATGTCAGGAGAGGAGACGGGTCCTCTTTAAAGATGCCCAGTCACATCTCCTGATGTGTATTTTACTCAATACTTGTAAGGGTCCATTCACACGTCCGTAGTGCATTGCGGATCCGCAAATTGTGGATCCGCAATACACCCGGCCGGCACCCCAAAAGAACTGCCTATTCTTGTCCGCAATTGCGGACAAGAATAGGACATGTTCTGTTTTTTTCCGCAGTTGTGGACCGGAAGATCGGGGCCGCGGTCCGGAAATGCGGATGCGGAGAGCACATAGGGTGCTCTCAGCATCCATTCCGTCCCCATAGAGAATAAATGGGTCCGCACCCGTTCCACAGAATTGCGGAACAGGTGCGGACACATTCACAGACGTGTGAATGGACCCTAAGGCCTCTTTCAGACGGTCGTTGCGAGAACATGCGCGATTTTTCCGTGCGAGTGCAAAACATTGTAATGCGTTTTGCACTCGCGTGAGAAAAATCGCGCATGTTTGGTACCCAAACCCGAACTTCTTCACAGAAGTTCGGGCTTGGGATCGGTGTTCTGTAGATTGTATTATTTTCCCTTATAACATGGTTATAAGGGAAAATAATAGCATTCTGAATACAGAATGCTTAGTAAAATAGCGCTGGAGGGGTTAAAAAAATAAATAATTTAACTCACCTTAATCCACTTGATCGCGCAGCCGGCATCTCCTTCTGTCTTCATCTTAGCTGTGTGCAGCAACAGGACCTGTGGTGACATCACTCCGGTCATCACATGGTCCATCACATGATCCATCACCATGGTAAAAGATCATGTGATGGATCATGTGATGACCGGAGTGACGTCACCCCAGGTCCTGTTCCTGCACACAGCTAAGATGAAGACAGAAGAGATGCCGGCTGCGCGATCAAGTGGATTAAGGTGAGTTAAATTATTTTTTTTAACCCCTCCCTCCAGCGCTATTTTACTTAGCATTCTGTATTCAGAATGCTATTATTTTCCCTTATAACCATGTTATAAGGGAAAATAATAATGATCGGGTCTCCTAGCAACCTTGCGTGAAAATCGTGCCGCATCCGCACTTGCTTGCGGATGCTTGCGATTTTCACGCAACCCCATTCATTTCTATGGGGCCTGCGTTACGTGAAAAACGCACAAAATAGAGCATGCTGCGATTTTCACGCAACGCACAAGGTGATGCGTGAAAATCATCGCTCATGTGAACAGCCCCATAGAAATGAATGGGTCGGGATTCAGTGCAGGTGCAATTCGTTCACCTCACGCATCGCATCCGTGCGGAATACTCGCCCTTGTGAAAGGGGCCTAACAGTATCTTTTTTTTTTTTTTTTTTCCCAGACCTCTGCATTCTATTGTTCCTCTGTTATTCCTCCTCAATATGAATACATTGACAGCTGGGTGTCTCTGACAGCACTGATTTGATTGGACAGTGTCAGACTATGTAGAGACACTCCGCCACTGGTAACACCGAGTTCTACTTTAATTCACCAATATCTAGGAGGAATAACAGAGGGATGCCACAACTCTACGGTATATAAGAAAAGATGCTTTAGAATTGTGATTTCAGGAAGAACACGAGCGCACGTCAGGAGGGGGGACCGATCTTTAGACATTTTTGGCTGTGTACATCCAGGTGGCGTTCTGTTCCCGTCCTCTGCGCTGTCCTCATTCACACTCCATAAATAAGTGATAGCTTCGGTCCGGGGGATGATGAGCGGGTGCAGGGCACCCTGGGCGTCTCATGCTAGAGTCTCAGGTATAATGATTTGGGTTGTGTGGACTGGAGGCTAAGTTTGTTCCCCCAGCCCCGGATGTGCGCGGCTCATCAGCAGATGGCGGAGACAGAATTCTACACTCCATGTTCTACAACGATGACGTCCGGGACCCTGGAATAAGCCAAGTGGGATTGATTTACTCGTCAGTGGTGGAAAGTATGGTCGGAAACAGATGTTGTTTATTAATAATGTCAGCCTGCAGCCCGCCGTGCGTGGCGTTAATAATGCAGCGTCCCCCTCCCCCACCTGCCCAAACTTACCGCCGGGATTTATTCATCTACCATTTCAGGATTAATAAATAGGAAAAGAAACATCAACTTTAAAGGGATTTCTGAGATTTTGATATTAATGGTGCATCCTCAGGATAGGTCCTCAATATCAGATTGGTGGGGGTCCGACACCCCCAACGATCTGCTGTCTTTCAAGGCCAGTGACCTATATAATACTAGACAATGTATGGTGCTGTGCTTGGTAAGCTCGGAGGAGGCTGCAGCGGGGGTCCCAGGAGTTGGACCCGCACCTATCCGATATTCTGAGTATAGGCTATCCATACCAAAATGTTGAAGAACTCTTTTTAAAAGGCATCTGTCAGCAGATTTGTACCTATGACACTGTCTGACCTGTTACATGTGCACTTGGCAGCTGAAGACATCTGTGTTGGTCCCATGTTCATATGTGCCCGCATTACTGAGAAATATGAGGTTTTATTATATGCAAATGAGCCTCTAGGTGCAACGGGGGCGTTACCATTACACCTAGACACTCTGCTCTCTCTGCCACTCCCTTTACACTTTGAATGATAAGGCTAGACATGATGTCGTTTTCACTGCCTGGCCCTGTCAATCAAAGCGCAGGGGGCACGGCAGTTACAGAGAGAGCAGAGCCTCTAGGTGTAATGGTAACGCCCCTGTTGCTCCTAGAGGCTCATTTGCATATAATAAAACCTCATTTTTCTCAGTAATGTGGACACATATGAACATGGGACCAACACAGACGCCTTCAGCTGCCAAGTGCACATGTAACAGGTCAGACAGTGTCATAGGTACAAAACTGCTGACAGATGCTCTTTGAGACTGCATGCATGCAGTTTGTCAGCCACTGGTTGTTGCATTGAGGTCACTTGATTTAGGCTACGTGGTGACTGGTCGTGTAACACCAAGGTCGATTGGTGACATTATTGTGAATGCGTCAGCATTACAAAACGCAGTGTGATGCCACCGCGACACCAGTCACGAAGAAGACAAATCTGATGGATCTTTTCATCGAATATCGCAAGCAGCTTTTCCAGCAAAGGTCTCGGGGTAAGGCGATTTTCACATCTGCGCTTTCCCTTTCCACTATTAAGATCCGTCATAGGATCCCAATAGCGGGAAAAACGCTTCCATTCATTGTCAATGGGGACAAAACGGAGTGCACCAGAATGCATTCTGTTCTGTTTGGTTGCGTCCCTATCGCGAACAGAATAACGCTGCAAGCGGGGGGGTTTTCTGTCCGCGACGTGGTGTGGAGCAAGACGGATCTGCCATGACACACAATGTAAGTCAATGGGGACGGATCGGTTTTCTCAGACACAAAAGAAAAAGCATCTGTGCCCTATTGACTTACAGTGGTTTTAGAGACGGATCCGTCTTGGCTATTTTAGAGATAATACAACCGGATCCATTCAGAACAGACGCAGACGGTTGTATTATCGTGATGGAAGCGTTTTTGCTGATCCATAACGGATCCAGCGAAAAGGCAGATGTGAAAGTAGCCTAAGCTGTGAGTTGTCGAATGGGACTCGTAGCCAAAATAGTTGTGCAACTTCAGGATTTTGCAGCAACCGTTAGACACTAAAATGACACGACGGAAGGGAGTCGCAGTCGCACGTGACTTACATCGATCCCTGGGCTGCAAGAGTCGCTTGCAATTTGCAAGAAACCGCCAGGTTCGGATTTTTCTCGACAAAATTCAGGATCATTACTTGTGATGTCTCAGTCTAGTCCTAGCCTAAATTGCTTTCTCCCCCCTACTACGTGGCAGGTACGCTGCAAATTTTGTACCAGGCTGGCGGAAAATCAGCAATATAGTACATTGTTAGCAAAACGGATGAGATTTTACTAAATCGAATCGACGCACCGCGGAAACATCTGCAGCAGAGACTGAATGTGGTCCGGATTTTCAGTCTACAGCATGGCAGTTTAGGCCTCATGCACACGGCCGTTGTTTGGGTCCGCATCCGAGCCACCGTTTTTGTGGCTCAGAAGCGGACCCATTCACTTCAATGGGGCCGCAAAAGATGCGGACAGCACTCCGTGTGCTATCCGCATCCGTTGCTTCGTTCCATGGCCCCGAAAAAAAAAGTAGCATGTCCTATTCTTGTCCGTTTTGCGGACAAGAATAGGCATTTCTAGAATGGGCCGGCCGCTCCGTTCCGCAAATTGTGGAAGGCACACAGACGGCTTCCGTTTTTTGCGGATCCGCGGACCGCAAAAAACGGAACGGTAATGTGCATAAGGCCTTATACTGTGGATTTCCACAGCAGATTTGAGAAGCATAGGTTGAAACATGGCCTATTCCATGGCAGGTAATCTGGCTCGTGTGTCCGCACCCTTAGAGGGGTTTCCTACTAAAAAAAACTCTATCCACAGCACTAGCACTCCATGCACATGGGGACCCCAATTTTTATGATCTCTAGAGTCCCAGAAGTTGCCCCCCTTCCTGGTGATCAGACACTATTACATACCCTGTGTATGGGGAATAAGTGTTCTTTAATTTAAATTACATTTTATGAAAAGCCCCTAATACTTGTGTTATAACTTCTTCTTTCTGTTTTGCAGGAGCGCTGGTTCCCAGCAGGGTAGTTACGGCAAGTGGACGTTGTCCAGTAGTGAAGATGAGTCCGAGGACCAGCCAACGTCTTCTATCTCTGCATCTAAGGTGAAAACCCGTGTCAGCCCCCCTCCTCTGTACCCCTGTTCTGACGCCAGGAAGGAGTCTTACAAGAGGAAGTCAAATCCACTGAAGTTTGAGGAGATCCCTGGAAAGGAACAATCACCAGCCAAGAGGCTAAAAACAGAAGGGGAGGTTTCAGGTTGGTGCCTGTCCAGCAGCGAGGACGAGTCACAGCCGGAAAAGACTGTAAAATCAGAGAGAGGGGGGACATCATGTAAAGTGGAGGTGCCAAAGCTGCAGAAGGAAAGTAGGCACAGCCCAGCTGCACATGACAAATATAGGACCCCTAGTGACGCTCAGGACCCCTGGGATGTACTGCAGAGTGGGGAGCCTTTCAGCTTTTATTTGACCAAAGTCACAGGTATTAAGCCCAAGTATAACACGGGAGCTCTCCACATTAAAGGTGAGTTACAGACTGGATGATACGGCTTTTTGCACCTGTTATGTTATCCATTATTTTCACTGCAGGGAGGCGAGCGCTGGGTGCCCTCTCAGCAGGGAGGCGAGCACTGGGTGCGCTCGCCGCAGAGAGGCGAGCGCAGGGTGTCCCTCCCCGCAGGGAGGCGAGCGCAGGGTGTCCCTCCCCGCAGGGAGGCGAGCCCTGGGTGTCCCTCCCCGCAGGGAGGCGAGCCCTGGGTGTCCCTCCCCGCAGGGAGGCGAGCCCTGGGTGTCCCTCCCCGCAGGGAGGCGAGCCCTGGGTGTCCCTCCCCGCAGGGAGGCGAGCCCTGGGTGTCCCTCCCCGCAGGGAGGCGAGCCCTGGGTGTCCCTCCCCGCAGGGAGGCGAGCCCTGGGTGTCCCTCCCCGCAGGGAGGCGAGCCCTGGGTGTCCCTCCCCGCAGGGAGGCGAGCCCTGGGTGTCCCTCCCCGCAGGGAGGCGAGCCCTGGGTGTCCCTCCCCGCAGGGAGGCGAGCCCTGGGTGTCCCTCCCCGCAGGAAAGCGAGCCCTGGGTGTCCCTCCCCGCAGGAAAGCGAGCCCTGGGTGTCCCTCCCCGCAAGGAGGCGAGCGCTGGGTGCCCTCCTTGCAGGGACGCTAGTGCAGAGTATCCAAGTTAGTAGCTACGTTCTGTGACCCATGCAATGTTCAATCGTGTAAAACCATGAATTGATTATTATCTCTTTCTGCATTAACAGATATTCTATCTCCTCTCTTTGGGACCCTGGTGTCTTCAGTTCAGGTATGTCCCCATTATAGCCAGATATGCTGCGCTGCCATACAAAGAACCCTATTATATCTGTCCTCTCCATGGTGGTGTGTGTGTGTATATGTGTGTGTGTGTATATATATATATATGCAGCCGTCCTACATTCATTTTCTATGGGGCCGGCGAAAATAGCCGAGCGCTGCGGCTATTTTCATCGGCCCCATAGAAATGAATGGAAGCGGAGTCCGTGCATGCGCAGTACGCTCCCATTTACTTCTATGGGCCTGCTTGGTGTTGGCCGGACCGGAGTCCTCCAGCCACCACTTTGCGGGGCTTCGTTCTCGATATAGGTGCGGGTCCCACAATGGGGGCATGGATTTTTCCAAAAACTCAGCTTTATGTAAAGATCCAATATGTCACACACAGCGTCCTGGATGAACATTACTGCCATTGTTATTAGTAATATTGGCAGATCACTGGCTGATTATAAGATGTAATGTGCAGACTGCCGTTATGTGTTCACTTTTGTCCTACGTCTTTTTCTATTTTTCAAGTTTAACTACTGCATAGATGTGCCTTGGCTCGTAAAGCAGTACCCGGAGGAATTTCGGTGAGTCTTGCAAAAAATGCGCCGTAGCAATTTCACATCCAGCGAGCCACCTTTCCAGGACTGACTAGATTGGACACAGTTGTATCGGCCTCTCAGCAGTGAGAAATTTTAGATCTTTATGGGAAACAAGGATGTTTCTATTCACTGATAGCAAGCAGAGAATGTGTTCAGAAATGCATAACCAATATTTAATTTTCACGCTGCTCTGCTCTTTTATTGAAAGGAGTAAGCCATTATTGATTGTCCATGGCGAGAAGCGGGAATCCAAAGCTCGGCTGCATGAAGATGCTCATCCCTATGAGAACGTCCGGCTCTGTCAGGTATTTGCATCCTGTGCATTACCCTGTACGGCTCTAAGTGTCTAATACGTAAAGCATCCAGTGCAGGCATTGAGGAGAGGAGAAGACCCCTGTCAGTGTAGGCATTGGGGAGAGGAGGAGACTGCTGTCAGTGTAGGCATTGAGGAGAGGAGAAGACCCCTGTCAGTGCAGGCGATGAGGAGTAGAGGGGACTGCTGTCAGTGCAGGCGATGAGGAGTAGAGGGGACTGCTGTCAGTGCAGGCGATGAGGACTAGAGGAGACTGCTGTCAGTGCAGGCGATGAGGAGTAGAGGGGACTGCTGTCAGTGCAGGCGATGAGGAGTAGAGGGGACTGCTGTCAGTGCAGGCGATGAGGAGTAGAGGGGACTGCTGTCAGTGCAGGCGATGAGGACTAGAGGAGACTGCTGTCAGTGCAGGCGATGAGGAGTAGAGGGGACTGCTGTCAGTGCAGACAATGAGGACTAGAGGAGACTGCTGTCAGTGCAGGCGATGAGGAGTAGAGGGGACTGCTGTCAGTGCAGGCGATGAGGAGTAGAGGGGACTGCTGTCAGTGCAGGCGATGAGGACTAGAGGAGACTGCTGTCAGTGCAGGCGATGAGGAGTAGAGGGGACTGCTGTCAGTGCAGGCGATGAGGAGAGGAGGGGACTGCAGTCAGTGCAGGCGATGAGGAGTAGAGGAAACTGCTGTCAGTGCAGGCGATGAGGAGTAGAGGAAACTGCTGTCAGTGCAGGCGATGAGGAGTAGAGGGGACTGCTGTCAGTGCAGGCGATGAGGAGTAGAGGGGACTGCTGTCAGTGCAGGCGATGAGGAGTAGAGGGGACTGCTGTCAGTGCAGGCGATGAGGACTAGAGGGGACTGCTGTCAGTGCAGGCGATGAGGAGTAGAGGAGACTGCTGTCAGTGCAGGCGATGAGGAGTAGAGGGGACTGCTGTCAGTGCAGGCGATGAGGAGTAGAGGGGACTGCTGTCAGTGCAGGCGATGAGGACTAGAGGAGACTGCAGTCAGTGCAGGCGATGAGGAGTAGAGGAGACTGCTGTCAGTGCAGGCGATGAGGAGTAGAGGGGACTGCTGTCAGTGCAGGCGATGAGGAGTAGAGGGGACTGCTGTCAGTGCAGGCGATGAGGACTAGAGGAGACTGCTGTCAGTGCAGACAATGAGGACTAGAGGAGACTGCTGTCAGTGCAGGCGATGAGGACTAGAGGAGACTGCAGTCAGTGCAGGCGATGAGGAGTAGAGGGGACTGCTGTCAGTGCAGGCGATGAGGAGTAGAGGGGACTGCTGTCAGTGCAGGCGATGAGGAGTAGAGGGGACTGCTGTCAGTGCAGGCGATGAGGACTAGAGGGGACTGCTGTCAGTGCAGGCGATGAGGACTAGAGGGGACTGCTGGTAAGTAAAGAAAGGTCCCGGAGACAAATAGAGTTCCTCTGTCAGCTCTTCTTTATTAATCAAATATAGTTGACAGACATGACCATCCCATACACGGCAGGAACGTTGACGCGTTTCGGGTGAGTACCCTTAGTCGACTAAGGGTACTCACCCGCAACGCGTCAACGTTCCTGCCGTGTATGGGGTGGTCATGTCTGTCAACTATATTTGATTAATAAAGAAGAGCTGACAGAGGAACTCTATTTGTCTCCGGGACCTTTCTTTACTTACCTGCAGCCTGCTACGGGAACACTCCCCCAGGGCCTCTGGAGCCGGGACTACACATTCCACCAGGGAGGTGAGCTGGACAAAGTTTTCCATATAGAGGGGACTGCTGTCAGTGCAGACAATGAGGAGTAGAGGGACTGCTGTCAGTGCAGACAATGAGGAGTAGAGGGGACTGCTGTCAGTGCAGACAATGAGGAGTAGAGGGACTGCTGTCAGTGCAGACAATGAGGAGTAGAGGGGACTGCTGTCAGTGCAGACAATGAGGAGTAGAGGGACTGCTGTCAGTGCAGACAATGAGGAGTAGAGGGGACTGCTGTCAGTGCAGACAATGAGGAGTAGAGGGACTGCTGTCAGTGCAGGCCATGAGGAGTAGAGGGACTGCTGTCAGTGCAGACAATGAGGAGAGGAGGGGACTGCTGTCAGTGCAGGCGATGAGGAGTAGAGGGGACTGCTGTCAGTGCAGACAATGAGGAGAGGAGGGGACTGCTGTCAGTGCAGACAATGAGGAGTAGAGGGACTGCTGTCAGTGCAGGCGATGAGGAGTAGAGGGACTGCTGTCAGTGCAGACAATGAGGAGTAGAGGGACTGCTGTCAGTGCAGACAATGAGGAGAGGAGGGGACTGCTGTCAGTGCAGACAATGAGGAGTAGAGGGGACTGCTGTCAGTGCAGACAATGAGGAGTAGAGGAGACTGCTGTCAGTGCAGGCAATGAGGAGTAGAGGGGACTGCTGTCAGTGCAGGCGATGAGGAGTAGAGGGGACTG
This sequence comes from Bufo bufo, assembly GCF_905171765.1. Lineage (NCBI taxonomy): Eukaryota > Metazoa > Chordata > Amphibia > Anura > Bufonidae > Bufo > Bufo bufo. The sequence goes on along the minus strand of NC_053399.1, from coordinate 21,366,505 downwards.
CTGTCAGTGCAGACAATGAGGAGTAGAGGGGACTGCTGTCAGTGCAGACAATGAGGAGAGGAGGGGACTGCTGTCAGTGCAGACAATGAGGAGTAGAGGGACTGCTGTCAGTGCAGGCGATGAGGAGTAGAGGGACTGCTGTCAGTGCAGACAATGAGGAGTAGAGGGACTGCTGTCAGTGCAGACAATGAGGAGAGGAGGGGACTGCTGTCAGTGCAGACAATGAGGAGTAGAGGGACTGCTGTCAGTGCAGGCGATGAGGAGTAGAGGGACTGCTGTCAGTGCAGACAATGAGGAGTAGAGGGACTGCTGTCAGTGCAGACAATGAGGAGAGGAGGGGACTGCTGTCAGTGCAGACAATGAGGAGTAGAGGGGACTGCTGTCAGTGCAGACAATGAGGAGTAGAGGAGACTGCTGTCAGTGCAGGCAATGAGGAGTAGAGGAGACTGCTGTCAGTGCAGGCAATGAGGAGTAGAGGGGACTGCTGTCAGTGCAGACAATGAGGAGTAGAGGGGACTGCTGTCAGTGCAGACAATGAGGAGTAGAGGGACTGCTGTCAGTGCAGACAGTGATGAGGGGAGTGGAGACATCCATTAGTGCAGGCAGTAAGGACTGTAGCGGAGGGAGGTGTAATGGTAACGCCCCCGTTGCTCCTAGATACTCATTTGCATATAATAAAACATCATATTTCTCAGCAATGCAGGCACATAGGAACATGGGACCAACACAGATGCCTTCAGCTGCCAAGCGCTCATGTAACAGGTCAGCCAGTGTCATAGGTACAGAACTGCTGACAGATGGAATTTCTGTCACCTGAAAAATGGGTATTAAGCTGGCTGACATAAGCGATGTGCTAATGCCAGCTGAACATTACGATATTACTGCCATCTCACTGCCTAAAGCCTTTATTGAGAAAAACAAACGTTTATAATATGCTAATTAGTAGGAGCGGGGGGGGGGGGGGGGGGCGTTGCACCTGCTCCTAGAGGCTCCGTTTGCCCACCTCTTTTCACGCCCTTCTTCTCTTGATTGACAGGGCCGGGGCAGCGCTGCTCTCCTCCAGCCGGCCGTGTCTGCAGTGCGAATCTCGCGCCGTTCAGTTATTGCCGCAGTGAGGAAGCCAGCAGCCGCCGAGCGTCCTTCCCTCATTGCGCCTGCGCCAAATACTGAACGGCGCGAGATTTACACTGCAGACACGGCTGACGGGAGGTGAGCAGTGCTGCCCTGGCCCTGTCAATCAAGAGATGAAGGGCGTGAAAAGAGGTGGGCAAACGGAGCCTCTAGAACCTGCTCCTAGAGGCTAATTAGCATATTATAAAAGTTTGTTTTTCTCAATAAAGGCTTTAGGCAGTGATATGGCGCTAATATAGTTATGTTCAGCTGACATTAGCACATCGCTAATCTCCGCCAGCTTAATACCCATTTTAGAGGTGACAGAAACCCTTTAAGAGAAGCAGTATCAATCATGTATTACCACATGTGACCACTAGAGGGTGGCACACTGTCACTAATACAGCGAACTTCAGACGGAGCTTCCTCTGCGTCACTTCTCTGACTGTACAAATCAAAGTTCTTGTTATTCAGGTCAGTGTCCAAAAAGATGTGATTCTCCAACTGTTTAAATACTCGGACTCCCATCATGCTCTGACAGATCACTGATAAGCACATTTTGGACATTTCCATATCTATTACAGTTGGCTCATTTCTTTTTTTTTTTTATGCTTTTTGATGTTAGGTTATTTTCCTTCTTTTCTCACTTAAAGGGGTTCTCCGGGAATTAAGAAAATGAAAATGCGTAAATATTCCTTTATTATAAATATATTCCCAAATACCTTTCATTAGTTATAATGGCTCAATAAAATGTCCACCCTCCTATTAGTGCACATAAAACCTGTCCTAATCACACAGCAGGACAAGTTACTTCACAACACTGAGCTAAAGAGCTACCTCATCCTCCTCTCTGCTTGTCAGGGATTATGGGCCTGAATACAGCTGATAAGATCTTCAGCTGAATCTCCGTGGGAATGGAGTTCATGAGGAGACATGAAGTACCGAGAAGAAGGACAGGACAGTCTGTGGTGATGTGGGACTGTGGTAATGGAGACTGCGGACAAGTGCTGCTGCACATTAGCCACATCTGCTCATGAACTCCATTCCTACAGAAATTCAGCTGAAGATCTTATCAGCTGTATTCAGGACCATAATCCCTGACAAGCAGAGAGGAGGATGAGGCAGCTCTTTATCTCAGTGATGTGAAGTAACTTGTCGTCCTGTGTGATTAGGACAGGTTTTGTGTATACTAATAGGACAGTGGCCATTTTATTTCTCCTAATCATTGCTCCCTTGACAAAACGAGCCATTATGACCAATGTAAGGTATCTGGGAATATATTTATAATAAAGTAATTTTTAAGTATTTTAATTTTCTTAATTCCCGGAGAGACCCTTTAAGTTTAGTAACAAGTCATTTCTTCCATAGGCTCGGCTTGATATGGCGTTCGGGACTCACCATACGTAAGTGGGTTATGATGTCTATAGATATATACATCCCAGAGTATGTCTTCTGCCATTGTCCCATCTATGGTCGTGCTTTAAGCCAGCAAGCCATCTGCCTCTTTGACATTTCGGTCACAGATTTTACTTTGTTTCCACAGCAAAACCTGCATGTGTTACATGGGGATTTGTCATGGACATTGCTGTGGCTGCAGCAAAGGATGAAATCCACACCATAACTATACAATATGTGCTGCAGGTGTAAATCACGCCCTGCAGCTCAGTTTACGCTGCAGATTATTTCCGCAGCGGATGGATGGGATTTGATAAAAAAAATTGGCGGAAATTCCACAATCTGTCACATGAATATGACAAATAACAGTATATATATATAGGAATTGCTATTTAAGTTTTTTCCTAATACATCTTTGTGTGAAACAACACTACAAGCGGTTTCTACCTATGCCTCTACAGCTGGCTGCTGGGAGTTGTAGTTTTGTCACAGCTGCAGGAACATTTATGTAGGGTATTGCCCTGTCCCCCAGAAGATGTAGTCAGATTTTGGCATTCCTGTGTGACAGGAGTGCACGGCTCTGGCTCATCCTGGCATTGCGCGTGGTTTTTGGCTCATCCTGGCATTGCGCGTGGCTCTGGCTCATCCTGGCATTGCGCGTGGCTCTGGCTCATCCTGGCATTGCGCGTGGCTCTGGCTCATCCTGGCATTGCGCGTGGCTCTGGCTCATCCTGGCATTGCGCGTGGCTCTGGCTCATCCTGGCATTGCGCGTGGCTCTGGCTCATCCTGGCATTGCGCGTGGCTCTGGCTCATCCTGGCATTGCGCGTGGCTCTGGCTCATCCTGGCATTGCGCGTGGCTCTGGCTCATCCTGGCATTGCGCGTGGCTCTGGCTCATCCTGGCATTGCGCGTGGCTCTGGCTCATCCTGGCATTGCGCGTGGCTCTGGCTCATCCTGGCATTGCGCGTGGCTCTGGCTCATCCTGGCATTGCGCGTGGCTCTGGCTCATCGTGGCGTTCTGCATGGCTCTGGGTTATCCTTGCATTGTGCTTGATTCTGGCTGTGGCTCTAAACTGGAGGGCCCCCACCTATCAGGGTAGCCATTCTTTGACAACATATGCTGATGCAAAGTGGCCTCCAGACCAGAACCCCTATTCCTTTGATAGAGAGGAGACCTTCAGCTATTAGACATATATAGGTGATCTCTATGTCTGGTACCAGAAACGCTCGGCTCCAATCTGCCCCTTTTTCTTGCTGGTTATTATTTTACTCACATACATGGTGCTGACATATTCCATAGCGTTTTACAGACATTATCAGTTATTATCTAAGTTCCCTATCACTATGTCTTTGGAGTGTGGGAGGACAGACGAGTACCTGGTTGAAATCCACACAAACATGAGAAGAACATACAAACTCTATGCAGATGTTGGCCTTGGTCAAATTGGAACCCAGGACCCCAGCGCTGCAGGGCACCAGTGCTAACCACCGAGCCAGCGCGCTGCCCCTAGTTACAAATTATATGATTTATAGAAACTAATATTCATGGAGTCCTTTATAGACCTAATACTTGTCAAGGCTGATGCTTTGTTAGAACGTGTCAGTGTAGACAGTCCTCTGTGGCTAAGTACATCCATAGCACAAATCCCTCTTCTGTTACAATGTATTGCTGCAGCTTAAAGGGGTTGTCTCATCATGGACAATGGGGGCATATCGCTAGGATATGCCCCCATTGTCTTAAAGGTGTGGGTCCCACCGCTATGACCCGCACCTATATCAAGAACGGAGCCCCGCCCCATAGAAGTGAATGGGAGCGTACCGCGCATGCGTGGCCCCCGCTCCACTTCATTTCTATGGGGCCGATTTTTGCCAGCCCCATAGAAAATGAATTGAGGATGGCTGCGTATGCGCAATGCGCCCTCCTTCACTTGCGGGGCTCTGTTCTCGATATAGGTGCGGGTCCCAGCGGTGGGACCCGCACCTATAAGACAATGGGGGCATATCCTTTCGATATGCCCCCATTGTCCACGATGAGACAACCCCTTTAAATGTATCAGTCTGGAGTCCAGGCCTTAGCTCTGGTCTAGACTAGATAGAGTTAGAACATACCCTCAAGGGTGCATTTATCTTTTATTTGCCTGAAACCGATAAACCCCTCAAAGTGTTTTTCAAGTTCAGAATATTGATGGCCTATCCCCAAGGTAGGCCATCAATATCAAATTGGTGGAGGTCAGACGCTATGCACGCCCTCTGTTTAGCTGTTTAAAGGGGCCACAGTGCAACCTGTTGTTCAGTGAGGGTGCCCAGAGTCGGGGCCCCTCCAGTCTGATATTGATCTATCAACCATCAATAGGCTGATCCCGAAAATGTCCTTAAATCCCCTCGGACTACAGCTCTTGGAGGAAACTAAAGAACCTAAAGAAATGATGTTCCTATAGTCTGACTCAGGAGGTGCTACGGACTGTACAGCAATAATACTAATTAGTCTGTAAAATAACGAGCGTCTCCGTCGGAGTCGCTCATCGCCGCATGTGTGAAAGTTAACATTAAGATCACCCTGTTCTTTTCTGCTTCATCACAAACTGTTGTGGGGGTTGGGTGGATAATTTCCACTTACCCGTGACTGTTGTGTTGGGAAATGTATATAAAACGTTAATATTGAGATGCTCCTCCGCTGATATGTATGAATGCATGTGGAGGCGCTATGGGGGGCTTTTCATATCTGGTGCTGCTAATTTCTCCTGGTGGGATAGTCCCAGGGATAATCAAATGTTTGCTGTCTCTTATAGGAAAATGATGCTGCTGTTGTACGAGGAAGGTCTGCGAGTCGTCATCCACACCAGTAATCTCATCCGCGATGACTGGCACCAGAAGACGCAGGGGTATGTTGTAACCCATAATCCCTGTGAGTGATTACGACCAGAAATATGAACATATAAGGGTCCATTCACACGTCCGTGGTGTGTTGCGGACCCGCAAATTGCGGATCCGCAACACACCCGCCCGGCACCCCCATAGAACTTCCTATTCTTGTCCGCAGCTGCGGACAAGAAAAGGACATGTTCTATCTTTTGCGGCGCTGCGGACCCGAAGATCGGGGGCGCACTCCGGAAATGTGGATGCGGACAGCACACTGTGTGCTGTCCGCATCCATTCCGTCCCCATAGAGAATGAATGGGTCCGCACCCGTTCCGCAAAATTGCGGAACGGATGTGGACCCGTTTGCGGACATGTGAATGGGCCCTAAGTCTGTGATGGACTAACCTCCAGCACTCCAGCTGTGGCAAAACTGCAACTCCCAAGATGCACACTTGCTTAGCTGTTTTCAGAACTCCATAGAAATGAATGGAGCATGCTGGGAGTTGTAGTTTCACCACAGCTGGAGTGCCGGAGGTTAGCCATTACGGATATAAGTGGTGGGGGGGAAATGATTTTAAAGGGGTATTCCAGCTTTTTGATATTGATGAGGTCATCAGTATCAGAATGGGTGGGCTAGACCCACCGATGAGCTGTTTCATGCAGTCATCAGAAGCAGAAGGCTTCATCCATTGTATAATGGCCACGTTGGCGTACTGCAGCCCGGCCTACAGTCACTTAAATGGGATCCAGGCTGCACCAAAAAGTGGACGGAGTGCTTCCGGCTCCTTTCACGGTTTAGTTTATAGCACCAGTGGCTCCTCAAAACAGCCAATTGGTGGGGATGATGGGGGTCAGACCCTCACTGATGTCCTATTGATGACCTATCCAGAGGATAAGGTCATCAGTATCAGGAGCTGGAATAATCTTTTAACCTGACATCCCGTTATCCACAAATTCGGATAATCTGTCACTTGTTTCGTGTGCAGTCCGGAATTTTAGAGGATGAAGAAAATTAAAGGGGTTGTGACTAGTGTTGAGCGAACCTGTGTTTTCAAGTTCGGCGTACAAGGTTCGGGTTTTCTAAGAATTCCATTGTGGATTCCGCTACCATAACTTATGGGCCGTGGTAGCAGAATCCATAACGTAATTCTTAGATAACCCGAACCTTGTACGCCGAACTTGAAAACACAGGTTCACTCATCCCTAGTTGTGACCAGTTTGTATCAGAATAGGTGGTAAGTATCTGGTGAGGGTCCAACCACTGGAACCCCCAACCAGGTGCGGCAGCAGATCTGCCCGACTCTCCACTCCATTCATACACGGGGCACAGGACTCGTGAAGGTCCCAGCCCCAGACTCTCACTGATCAGATACTATCCACAGGATAGGGTGCACTTTGCATGACACAACCCCTTTAATTATCTTTCCCAGAAGCAAATTTTATATTTTTTAGTGACTACCCAGTTACCCAGATTATTGGATAATCCATTATTCTTTTCTTCCGATTCATGCCGGATTACAGGATTTTGATTGTACATTACTATTATATTCAGTGATGTCAGTAACAGGGGGCGGGGCTGTGACAACCTCCCAGACATGACATAGAGGCTGGTTGTCAGCAGCAGTAGATGGAATAGTTGTTGCTAGTCGTATAGATTGTGAAGGAGCATTATGAAACGCAAGAGAAGCAGGTTCAGTGCCTGACAATGGACAGACGAGCGCTCTGTTTCATCTTCTATCTGACTCTGCAGCATAATCTCTGTCTCGTCCCCCGCGTCCTTCTAGAATCTTCCTTTCTATAGTCTACTCTGCTGAGCTGCATTTCAAAGCTTTTGCCTTTCATTTCTGCTGCCTTCGCCACCGCACTTTGCACCATCTTCAGACACCTCACCTGTGGCTCTTTCTTCCTTTGTCTCAGTGTTGGCGGTATTACTAATGCTGTCTAATAGACAGTGTACACGAGTCTAGACTGTCTAAATACGAACCGGATTTATCAAATTGGCTGATGCCGGAGGATTCTGGTGCACTTTTACTTTGTCTACGCTAACTTTATGCAAAAATTTTACACCAACATTATGGCCCACATTGTCACATTGTAGGACATGCCCACCCTCTGGATAGGCGGCATTGTCAGGGATGTCACCGCTGATGTCTAGTGAATGGATAGGCTGCATTCTCAGTGGTGTCACCGCTGATCTCTAGTGAATGGATAGGCTGCATTCTCAGTGATGTCACCGCTGATCTCTAGTGAATGGATAGGCTGCATTCTCAGTGATGTCACCGCTGATCTCTAGTGAATGGATAGGCTGCATTGTCAGTGATGTCACCGCTGATCTCTAGTGAATGGATAGGCTGCATTGTCAGTGATGTCACTGCTGATCTCTAGTGAATGGATAGGCTGCATTCTCAGTGATGTCACCGCTGATCTCTAGTGAATGGATAGGCTGCATTGTCAGTGATGTCACCGCTGATCTCTAGTGAATGGATAGGCTGCATTGTCAGTGATGTCACCGCTGATCTCTAGTGAATGGATAGGCTGCATTTTCAGTGATGTCACCGCTGATCTCTAGTGAATGGATAGGCTGCATTCTCAGTGGTGTCACCGCTGATCTCTAGTGAATGGATAGGCTGCATTCTCAGTGATGTCACCGCTGATCTCTAGTGAATGGATAGGCTGCATTCTCAGTAATGTCACCGCTGATCTCTAGTGAATGGATAGGCTGCATTCTCAGTGATGTCACCGCTGATCTCTAGTGAATGGATAGGCTGCATTCTCAGTGATGTCACCGCTGATCTCTAGTGAATGAATAGGCTGTATTCTCAGTGATGTCACCGCTGATCTCTAGTGAATGGATAGGCTGCATTCTCAGTGATGTCACCGCTGATCTCTAGTGAATGGATAGGCTGCATTCTCAGTGATGTCACCGCTGATCTCTAGTGAATGCATAGGCTGCATTCTCAGTGATGTCACTGCTGATCTCTAGTGAATGGATAGGCTGCATTCTCAGTGATGTCACCGCTGATCTCTAGTGAATGGATAGGCTGCATTCTCAGTGATATCACTGCTGATCTCTAGTGAATGGATAGGCTGCATTCTCAGTGATGTCACCGCTGATCTCTAGTGAATGGATAGGCTGCATTCTCAGTGATGTCACCGCTGATCTCTAGTGAATGGATAGGCTGCATTCTCAGTGATGTCACCGCTGATCTCTAGTGAATAGATAGGCTGCATTCTCAGTGATGTCACCGCTGATCTCTAGTGAATGGATAGGCTGCATTCTCAGTGATGTCACCGCTGATCTCTAGTGAATGGATAGGCTGCATTCTCAGTGATGTCACCGCTGATCTCTAGTGAATGGATAGGCTGCATTCTCAGTGATGTCACCGCTGATCTCTAGTGAATGGATAGGCTGCATTCTTAGTGATGTCACCGCTGGTCTCTAGTGAATAGATAGGCTGCATTCTCAGTGATGTCACCGCTGATCTCTGTCACAGTTTTATGAGCTTTCTTCCATCTTATCAGAACCTACTGTACTTATAAATCTTTCAACAAAAACTCAGGATTGACAAAAATCGGACAAGCAGTAATTGGCCACTATAAAATATAATCTCTCCCTATTTAAGCGCTGTTTTTTTAAATATCTTTTTAGTATTTGATACTGCTTGCTTGTATTGAATGGAAATCTGGTATACATTATGCAGCTGGAAAAAAAAACTGGGACAGTTCACACAGCTGATGAGTTTGTTACCATGTATCGGTGGAGACAGTTCTCTCAGAGCAGAATTCGGCAGGGGCAGGGGCTACGCTGATACATTGTAACAAGCACATCAGCTGTGTGAATAGGTTTTTCACACTGCTACTTATCAATAAAAATGTTTCCATCTGTGGCAGCAAGCAGAGATCTTGGAACTGATAAGGAACTGCAACTTACCGTATGGTTACAAATTGCAGCCCTTTTTATTTTGCAAAGCTTCAGCTTTATCCACATAGTTCTTCATATGTCATTAATGTGTTATTCCGACATGTACATCTTATTTGTATCAGGATCTGGCTGAGTCCTCTGTATCCCAGACTGCCCGAAGGCTCTTCTTCATTAGCCGGTGAATCAGTAACCAACTTCAGGTCGGACTTGGTGGCGTATCTGACCTCTTACAACTCGCCGAGCCTCAAGGAATGGATGGATATCATTAAACAGTACGATCTGTCGGAGACCAGGTGTGTAGCTTGCAGCTGTATGTGGGGCGGGGGCTCTTATGTGGTCTGAAGATGAAATATCAAGCTAGTGAAGGGTCTCATTATGGAAGACATGTTTATTCCTATGTGGCTGTGTACCTACAGCCTATCCATATAACCAGGCTGATCTCCGCACCCCAGATATAGTCTCTCATGACACCTGACTTTCATAGAACATGGCTGACTTCTTCTAAAAACAGCACCACCCCTGTCTACAGGTTGTGTTTGATATTGCAGCTCACTCCCATTAAGGGGGTTGTCTCACTTCAGCGAATGGCCTATATCGTATAGAGAACGTTAGCACAAGGCACCTACTAATATATTGTTATTGTCCATATTAGGGCTGCAACGATTAATCGTCGTTATCGATAATATTCGATAACGGGATTCGTTGTCGACGAATCCCGTTATCAAATAATCGGCCGATTCGTTGCTATGCGGGCGGTCAGGCGCTATGCCTGCGGGTCCTTGAACTTTAAATCACTGCATCTTTATTACCTTAGGCCCCTTTCACACGGGCGTTGCGGATTGGGGCCGGATGCGTTCAGGGAAAATGATGCGATTTTGACACTAAAACAAGTCAGTTTTCACTGCGATTGCGTTCCATGTTTGCGTTTTTTCCGCGCGGGTGCAAAACATTGTAATGCGTTTTGCACGCGCGTGAGAAAAATCGGCATGTTTGGTACCCAGACCCGAACCCGGACTTCTTCACAAAAGTTCGGGTTTGGGTTAGGTGTTGTGTAGATTTTATTATTTTCCCTTATAACATGGTTATAAGGGAAAATAATAGCATTCTTAATACAGAATGCATAGTACAATAGGGCTGGAGGGGTTAAAAAAAAATAAAAAAAAATTTAACTCTCCTTAATCCACTTGATCGCGCAGCCGGCATCTCTTCTGTCTTCTTCTTTGAGGAATAGGACCTTTGATGACGTCACTGCGCTCATCACATGGTCCATCACATGATCTTTTTGCTATGGTGATGGATCATGTGACGGACCATGTGATGAGCGCAGTGACGTCATCAAAGGTCCTTTTCCTGTGCACAGCAAAGAAGAAGACAGAAGAGAAGCTGGGCTGCGCGATCAAGTGGATTAAGGTGAGTTATATTATTATATTATTTTTTTTTAACCCCTCCAGCACTATTGTACTATGCATTCTGTATTCAGAGTGCTATTATTTTCCCTTATAACCATGTTATAAGAGAAAATAATAATGATCGGGTCTCCATCCCAATCGTCTCCAAGCAACCGTGCGTGAAAATCGCACCGCATCCGCACTTGCTTGCGGATGCTTGCGCTTTTCACGCAGCCCCATTCACTTCTATGGGGCCTGCGTTGCGTGAAAAACGCAGAATATAGAACATGCTGCGATTTTTACGCAACGCACAAGTGATGCGTGAAAATCACCGCTCGTGTGCACAGCCCCATAGAAATGAATGGGTCCGAATTCAGTGCGGGTGCAATGCGTTCACGTCACGCATTGCACCCGCACGGAAAACTTGCAATGAAGCTCCAGTAACAGGCAGAGCGGGCGGCGGCGTAACGTCACTTACTCGCGTGACGTGCATGCTCCGCCTGCTTCATTCATAAAGTAGGTGGAGCAGGCGCGTCACGTGAGTACGTGACGTTACGCCGCCGCCCGCTCTGCCTGTTACTGGAGCTTCATTGTAAGGAAATAAATATGCAGTGATTTAAAGTAAAAGTTAAAGCTGGTTAAGGAATACTGCTGTGAGCGGCGTGGCCGGGGCTGTTATGGGAGGGGGATCTGTGGATGGCACTGTTATGGGGAGGAGGATCTGTGCACTGTTATGGGGAGGGGGATCTGTGGATGGCACTGTTATGGGGAGGAGGATCTGTGCACTGTTATGGGGAGGAGGATCTGTGCACTGTTATGGGGAGGGGGATCTGTGGATGGCACTGTTATGGAGGGGATCTGTGTATGGCACTGTTATGGGGAGGGGGATCTGTGGATGACACTGGTATGGGAAGGGGAATCTGTGGATGACACTGCTATGGGGGAGATCTGTGGATGACACTGTTATGGGGAGGGGGATCTGTGGATGAAACTGCTGTGGGGGAGATCTGTGGATGACACATATAGCATAAGATTCTATATAGTGTCATCCATAGATCCCCCTATAGCATGGTAATCCACAGGTCCTCCTCCCCATAACAGTGTCATCCAAAGATCCCCCTCCCATAACAGTGACATCCACAGATCCCCCTCCATAACAGTGACATCCACAGATCCCCCTCCCAATAACATTGCCATCCACAGATCCCCCTCCACATAACAGTGCCTTCCACAGATCCCCCTCCCCATAACAGTGCACAGATCCCCCTCCCCATAACAGTGCACAGATCCCCCTCCCCATAACAGTGCACAGATCCCCCTCCCCATAACAGTGCCATCCACAGATCCACTCCATAACAGTGCCATCCACAGATCCCCTCCATAACAGTGCCATCCACAGATCCCCCCCCCCCCATATCAGTGCCACCCCCAGATCCCCCCATAACAGTGCCATCCACAGATCCTCCATAACAGTGCACAGATCCCCCTCCCCATAACAGTGCCATCCACAGATCCTCCATAACAGTGCACAGATCCCCCTCCCCATAACAGTGCACAGATCCCCTCCATAACAGTGCCATCCACAGATCCCCCCCCATATCAGTGCCATCCACAGATCCGCCCCATAACAGTGCCATCCACAGATCCTCCATAACAGTGCCATCTACAATTTGTTTTAATATGGCCTTTGAAGATAATTTTTCAAGTAAAATCATATAAACCCCTTTTTTGTCATTTTGGTGTTTTTTCCAGATTAATCTATGAAATTATCGACAAATAATCGATTATTCAAATACTCGTTAGCTGCAGCCCTAGTCCATATTGCCTCCTTTGCTGGCTGGATTAATTTTTACATTACATTACACACTGCTAATATACAGGAGTTACGACCACCCTGCAATCCAGCAGCGGTGGTTGTGCTTACACTATTGAAAAAAGCTACCGCTCTCTGGTCGCTTTTTCCTATAGTGCACAAGCACAACCGACACTGCAGTGCAGATATGAGGTGGCTACGATGAGAACGGCTGTGCATGCGTGCCTATGTGCACTACCACAATACCAGTCACCAGAGAGGCTGGAGCTTTTTCCTATAGTGTGCAAGCACGACCACTGCTGCTGGTTTGCAGGGTGGTCGTAACTCCTGGAAAACGAGCCGTGTATGATGTGATGGAAAAATGAATCCAGACAGCAAGGAGGCAATATGGACAATCACAATGCACTAGTAAGTGTCTTGTAGTAACTTTCTCTGCATGATATATGCCACTTGCTGAAGTGAGACGACCCCTTTAACTTCAGTAGACTTGAGCTATAATAACAGATACAACCCATCGACTGGTATGATGCTGTTTCTGGAAGATAGCAGCCATTTTTTTTCTACTCCTGGACATTCCTCCTTAAGAATTGCAAGGAATGATAGGAGCAGACACTGAACAAGCAGAATGATTTTGTAAGCTTATTTGGCCACCGTGCTGAATTTTTCTGATGATTGCCATTTACAGAGTTTATTTGGTCGGATCAACACCCGGGCGGTTCCAGGGACATGACAAGGAGAAATGGGGGCATTTCCGTTTAAGAAAGGTAAGTAGTATTTTTGTCTTCTGGTCTATAGTCACCACACCACAGCTATATGATGAGGATCACTCTTGGCTGTTTTCATGTAAGATAAGACAGGCAGCTTCATCTCTTATTAAAGGGAATCTTTAAGCAGTTTTGTCCCTATGACACTGGCTGACTTGTTAAATGTTCACTTGGCAGCTGAAGGCATCTGTGTTGGTCCCATGTTCATGTGTGTCCGCATTGCTGAGAAAAATGATGTTTTCATATATGCAAATGAGTCTCTAGGAGCAACGGGGGCGTTGCCATTACACCTAGAGGCTCTGCTTTCTCTGCAACTGCCAGGCCCTCTGTGCTTTAATTGACAGGACCAGCTTTGATGACTTTTTCACTGTCTGGCCCTGTCAATTTAAGTGGAGAGGATGCTGCAGTTGGAGAAAGAGCAGACCCTTGAGGAGTAACGGCAACACCCCCGTTGCTCCTAGAGGCTCATTTGCATATATTAAAACATCATATTTCTCAGTAATGCGGGCACATATGAACATGGGACCAACACAGATGCCTTCAGCTGCCAAGCGCACATGTAACTGGTCAGCCAGTGTCATAGGTACAAATCTGCTGACAGATGCCCTTTAATTATAGGTTACCCGTATAACTGGATCTGTTACTTCTCTTCATGTGTTTATTTACTTTGTAGATTTTAAGAGAGAAAGGCAGCCCGATCACCAGCGTGGAATCTTGGCCTGTGATTGGTCAGTTTTCCAGCATTGGCTCAATGGGGTCTGATCAAAGCAAGTGGCTGCATTCAGAATTCAGCGAGAGTTTGAAGACCCTGGGGAAAGGAGTGAAAACTCTGCCACACTCAGAAAAACCCCTACAACTGGTAAAGTCCTGACTTTTCTGTAGTCTGTTCTGCACACGTTTCCAAAGCTGGAAATTTCCTCACAAGCATCTGTTCACTTATGAGCTTCATTTTACAGTTTATCCACGTATAACCTGTGTACACAGTAGAGTGAGTGTACACATACATTGCTTATCCTTATCCTGAGCTACATGCTCTAGTATACTCCAGAGCTGCACTTACTATTCTGCTGGTGGAGTCACTGTGTACACACATTACTTATCCTGTGCTTATCTTGAGTTGTATCCTGTATTATACTCCAGAGCTGCACTCACTATTCTGCTGGTGGAGTCACTGTGTACATACATTACATCACTTATCCTGTACTGATCCTGAGTTACATCCTGTATTATACTCCAGAGCTGAATTCACTATTGTGCTGGTGGAGTCGCTGTGTACATACATTGCATTACTTATCCTGTACAGATCCTGAGTTACATCCTGTATTATACTCCAGAGCTGCACTCCCTATTCTGCTGGTGCAGTCACTGTGTAAATACATTACTCATCCTGTACTGATCCTGAGTTACATCCTGTATTATACTCCAGAGCTGCACTCACTATTCTGCTGGTGGAGTCACTGTGTACATACATTACTTATCCTGTGCTGATCCTGAGTTGTATCCTGTATTATACTCCAGAGCTGCACTCACTATTCTGCTGGTGGAGTCACTGTGTAAATACATTACATTACTTATCCTGTTCTTATCGTGAGTTACAACCTTTCTTATACTCCAGAGCTGCACTCACTATTCTGCTGGTGGAGTTCCTGTGTGCATACATTACTTATCCTGTACTGATCCTGAGTTGTATCCTGTATTATACTCCAGAGCTGCACTCACTATTCTGCTGGTGGAGTCACTGTGTAAATACATTACATTACTTATCCTGTTCTTATCGTGAGTTACAACCTTTCTTATACTCCAGAGCTGCACTCACTATTCTGCTGGTGGAGTCACTGTATACATACATTACTTATCCTGTGCTGATCCTGAGTTGTATCCTGTATTATACTTCAGAGCTGCACTCACTATTCTGCTGGTGGAGTCACTGTGTAAATACATTACATTACTTATCCTGTTCTTATCGTGAGTTACAACCTTTCTTATACTCCAGAGCTGCACTCACTATTCTGCTGGTGGAGTCACTGTATACATACATTACTTATCCTGTGCTGATCCTGAGTTGTATCCTGTATTATACTTCAGAGCTGCACTCACTATTCTGCTGGTGGAGTCACTGTGTACATACATTACATTACTTATCTTGTTCTTATCGTGAGTTACAACCTTTCTTATACTTCAGAGCTGCACTCACTATTCTGCTGGTGGAGTCACTGTGTGCATACATTACTTACAGAAGGCTTGGCAGGTTTTATACCTCAGCCTTCTCTGTCTCTTCCCCGCCATATTGACAATATTTTGTAAACAATCTGTGTAGGAAGACTATATTTAGCAATGCAGATCCATTTTTGCCTTGTGTTTTTCTTTTTTGCAGATCTACCCATCTGTCGATAATGTTAGAACCAGTCTGGAAGGATATCCTGGTAGGTGACAGGAGCAGGAATGAGGTTGTAGCCTTGTCTGCCCCATGCATCCATCAGATTAGGGCCACAAAATACCTATAGAAGAGTATGAAATCCCAAGATAAGCCTTACAAATTATTCAGACTTCCATATTCCAAATCATAGCTGGGCAGTTTTCAGCATAGCAGTGAGGTTCGTATAGGACATGGGCCTGGAGACCACTGTCTTCTTGACACAAAGATAGACCTGGTTTGATTTTCCTGGCACTGAATATTGTGTGCGTAATCCGTTACCCACATGAACATAGGGGGTCATTTATTAAGACCGGCATTTTAGACGCCGGTCTTAATAACCCCTACACATAGCCGCTACATAACTTAGGCGCACCCAGCGCCAGACTAAATGTAAGCTTCCTAGCTGACTTCCATTTTGACCATTTTCTACGCCTAATTATGAATGAGACGGACCTGCCAGCCCGCCCACGCCACGGCCACTATTTTAGAACTGGCGTAAGCCAGAAAAGTCGCAGAATGTGGCGCAACTAACCATTGCGCCGCAGTCTGAGCCAGAAATACGTCTAACAGGGGCGTATTTCTGGATATTAAATGACCCCCGTAATGTTCAGTTGTGTGAATACGCCCTTACAGTCTCCTTGCCAGGCAGATACATTAATGGGGTTATGTGACAGTAGAAGATTTAAACTGAGCACGTGCAACCACCTCAGCGAGGTGGACTGAGAAATAAGGAAAAGAACAAACAGCAGGTGGCGCTATACAGATACATTCTATTTTATTGCTCAGTGGCTATACTACATTTTTAATTACATGCAATTATAAAATAACACATTTTTCGGGTCACAACTCCTTTAAAGGATTTCCATCACCACAGTTTTTGCTATTAAACAGGCTGACATTATACATGTGCTCCTAGAGGCTCCGTTCTCCCACCTCATGTTACGCCCTTCTACTCTTGATTGACAGGGCCAGGACAGTGTTGGTCTCCTCCTGCCAGCCCTGTCTGCTGGGGAAATCTCGCGCCTGCGCTGTCCTGTTCAGTGTTTGGCGAAGGCACAGTGGGGAACCCCGAAAGCGTTCTACCCGCACTCTAGGAGCAGGTGCAACGCCCCCCTTGCTCCTAGAGGCTAATTTGCATATAATAAAAGTTATAATTGCACAAAAACTGGGGCACACTGAAAAAAAAGAATAGCAGAGTCAAATTTAGGTGACATTTGCACATGCCTGTTTAATAGCAAATATTGTGGGGACAGAAACCCTTT
This sequence comes from Bufo bufo, assembly GCF_905171765.1. Classification (NCBI taxonomy): domain Eukaryota; kingdom Metazoa; phylum Chordata; class Amphibia; order Anura; family Bufonidae; genus Bufo; species Bufo bufo. Next base: position 21,349,575 of record NC_053399.1, on the reverse strand, counting down.
AAGTTTCCATCATTGCTGGATTTGTTCTGTTCAGTCTTGTTCTACTCATTGTGTTTTGCAGCTGGCGGCTCCCTGCCATACGGCATCCAGACGGCTCAGAAGCAGCCCTGGCTTCATTCGTATTTCCAGTAAGTAACACTCTGCTGTAGTGGGGAGGAATTATTTCATGTATGATTTCAAGGGCATCTGTCAGCAGTTTTGTACCTATGACACTGGCTGACCTGTTACATGTGCACTTGGCAGCTGAAGACATCTGTGTTGGTCCCATGCTCATATGTGTCCGCATTGCTGAGACATAGGATGTTTTATTATATGCAAATGAGCCTCTCTGAGCAATGGGGGCGATGCTGTTACACCTAGAGGCTCAGCACTCTGTGCAACTGCCGCGCCCTCTGCACTAGGACCAGGCAGTGAAAACATCATAATTCCTGGCGCTGCCAATCAAAGTGCAGAGGGTGCAGCAGTTGCAGAGAGAGCAGAGCCTCTAGGTGTAACGGCAACGCCCCCATTGCTCCTATAGGCTCATTTGCATATATTAAAACATCCTTTTTCTCAGCAATGAGGGCACATATGAACATGGAACCAACACAGATGCCTTCAGCTGCCAAGCGCACATGTAACAGGTCAGCCAGTGTTATAGGTACAAAACTACTGACAGATGCCCTTTATAAAGGGGTTGTCCAAGTTAATTTTTTCTTAAACGGCAACAACGGAATTAAAATAATAAAAAAAAAAAACTGCTATACTCACCATTCCAAACCCTCTCCATTCTAGCAACACCTCTCTGAACGTTCTCCTCACTACAGCCTTGACATCATGTTTTTGGCTGCAGCGATGACGTCCCATGTACCGCTTGTGGCTGCTGCAGCAGCCAATCACTGGCCTCAGCAGTGTATGGAGCCCGACCCTTGAGGCCAGTGACTGACTGCAGCACTAACATACAACATACGAGCACATCACCGCTGGTTCAGAATGGTTAGTATAGCTTTTTTATTTTTTATTAAAGCAGCCCTCCAGTTTGAAAACAAAAATTCACATTTACTAGCAGGGGCAGAAAGGCCATAGACCCTACAGGGAAATTTCCCGGTGAGCCGATGCCCAGGGGGCCCTCTTGATGGCCGCAGGCCAAGGTAGACAATGATCCGATGCTCTACGGCCACAGATGCCCCCTTGAACTCAATTGTGGTACAGTTGAATACTGTGGTTGGGGCGGCAGTATTTTGTGGTATTTGGTTCTGCTGGGGGTGGTATTCTGTGCTGCACTGCGGTATTGCAAGCCCTTTGTTTTGTCCCCTCTTCTGTCAATTTGGCCCCACCTACAACATGGGGCCACTTTTTAGTTTTTTTTTCCAGGGTCACTTTAAAGTTCCCATCCCTGTTTACTAGGGATCAAACTGAACACTTACCTGATGTCCTTCTGTTCATTCTTTCAGGGATTCTCTGCTATCATCCAATATGGCGGCATCACTTTTCAGACTACCTGATGCCCACTGTGCATAGCCCAAGACACTTCCTGCTGCCCTTGCATTGGCCAGCACTGCTCATGTGAGCAATGGTGACCAATCCGAGGTCAGGGCTGGACAAGCAGGAGGTGTCTTGGACTACCAAAGGCACAGTGTGTATCGGGTAGTCTGAGAAGTGATGCTGCCATCATGGATAACAGAAGAGGGGCCCTGGAATTGGTGGATCTGCCGCTGAGAAGATGAAAAGTACTTTATCATGCAAGTTTTCTATTGAACCATGGGTCGCTTTAATTATTCTTTAACACTTTTCCTGCCTTTTACTGTAAAATTGTGTACTCTGACAGCCCCTTTAAGTAAATAGAACCATGCCTGTAATGCAGGAAATAAAGGAATTATGCACATAGACTTGATTAAAAATCTCCTCCTACCGTTTTGTGTATACAGCTCCGATACAGAGCTATATACATCTACATACTCTAGTTGCAGACTACAAAAAGCCATGTGTGGTCTGATCCATCCTACCCCCAGTCCTTCCGTCTCCTCTTCCTGATAAGCCATGTGTGGCCTGATCCATCCGTCCTTCTGTCTCCTCTTCCTGATAAGCCACACAGAGTTGAAGAGGGATGAGCGTAACCCATGACTGCCGCATCTGACTACGGAGGGCGATTGGGTAGTTGGACGCGGTGTCACCTTTGTCTGTGATGGCATTCTAACACTGTCCCTCTCTTTACAGCAAGTGGAAAGCGGAGACGTCAGGCCGCAGCAGAGCCATGCCGCACATCAAAACCTACATGCGGGTATCGCCAGACTGCCAGGAACTGGCATGGTTCCTGGTGACAAGGTACAAGGTGGCATTATATAATATAATGGGATGTAACCTCATATTAGTCACAGCGTCCATCAGCCTCCTCCTAGTGCATGGCTCTGGAAGCTGTGAAGCATTTATAACAATGGAGCAACTTAAAGGGGTTGCATAGAGGATAGCATATAAGTGACCAATCAGTGGTGGTTCTGACTGCTGGGGCCCCCGCCATCACTAGAATGTAGGCCTATACTTCCTGTTTGAATGGTGCGACAGACATGCGTGTCTGGGACTGCCAGAGATAGTAGAGTACAAATGCTCAGCTATCCTCCAGCAGCCCCATAGGGGGAGCATGAGCCCCCATTCTTCTGATCGGCGGGGGCCCCAGCGTTTGGACCCCTGCCACACACTAAAGGGGATAAGATTTCTTTATGGGGCAACCCCTTCAGACTGTAACAGGCCAAAAGCTTGAACCACATAAAATTGTAATGGTGGTGTCTAAACCCCCCCCCCCCACCCACCCAAAAATATAAATAAATGGCAGCTGAAACTAAAGTGAATGACGGGAAAGCATCGGCCAGAGGTTCTCCAACGCTTGATCCAAACTCAGATGAGTCCACAGCTTTTCACAGGAAGGTAAGTTGCCCGTAACGAGCGCTGATCGATCAACTATATTAGCGATCAGGCTCATTACAGGCAATTTATCCGCCTGGTAATAAAGGAGCCACACTGCATATGTATCATTGTATTTCCATGTCTCAATTATTGGCCCCTTTTTGTAAATATGATTTCCTTACCCCCCACAGTCTCCATTATCGTCAGCAGCAAGTCCCCTGCTTGCACGGGGCGATGTGCTGCTGACAAAGGCTCGATTTTATCTCCGCATAAAAGATGCAATCAAGAACCCATGATTGAATTACAGCACAGACGAGGTAGTCGATGTTACCTGCAGGAATGAAAGAGAAATCACTGCATCTATCTGCTGGACATAAAAGGGTTAATGGGTGCAGTTGGCGGCTCCCTTCCGCACACAGAATTGATGCACAGTAATTCAGCTGTAGTCTCTGTAAATTTGTCTTATCCGTCAGTATTAGGAGATGATACACAATATATCCATTATCCCATGGGACAAATCAGAGCCTATGGAGGACAGTTCCTGTGGATTTAGACACTAATGCTGGATTTACACAGCCTAGGGTAATGTACTAGATGTCACCTGCAGTCCTATGTAACGCCACAGATAACACAGTGATAGCTCTGTCAGTACAGATAATGTAGTAGATGTTACCTGCAGTCCTATGTAACGCCACAGATAACACAGTGATAGCTCTGTCAGTACAGATAATGTCGTAGATGTTACCTACAGTCCTATGTAACACCACAGATAAGTGATAACCGAGTACAGATAATGTAGTAGAAGTTTCCTGCAGTTCTATGTTACACCAAAGATAATACAGTGATAGCTGAGTACAGATGATATAGTAGATGTCACCTGCAGTCCTACGTAACACCACAGATAACACACAGTAATAACTCTCTGAGTACAGATAATATAGTAGATGTCACCTGCAGTCCTATGTAACATAAACAAATAACCCAGTGATAACTCCCTGAGTACAGATAATGTAGTAGATGTTCCCTGCAGTCCTATGTAACACCACAGATGACACAACATGTATATGCAGATGTCGTGTTCTGGTGGCCGTGGGCTATCAGGGTACCCTGGGAGTTGTAGTTTTTACAACATCTTGGAGACCACTGTATTGGGCATTGCTGTCATATCACCTCGTCACACTCTTTGGAGGACTTAAAGGATAACTGTCACACTTAGACCCTAATTTAAATTTTCATATATGTAGTTACTAATAACATGATATTCAAGAATCAGTTACTATTAGACTGACTTACCCCATGTTTAATAAGATTCAGCCCTTAGCAACCAGTCTGCATAAAACTGCAATTTCACTATTCAGTTAAGATGGCCGCCACTGCCCTCACCCTGAGGCTAATCCCGCCTGCCCTCACTAGCCAGTAACAATAGCCCCCCAAAAGTGTCAGTAACCAGAGCCCTCCCCCCTAAAGGGTTAATCTCCTGCAGCACAAAGGGGTCCTCTTACCACATGTTGCTTTCATTTATACACTGAGCAGACGGCAGATCTCCCTTCCCTGGTCTGCGCTGCTCCAACTCTGCATTCTCCAGCTCTGCTGAGTGAGGGAGCGTCTGCCAAGCGCAGGGACAGGGAGAAGTGCACACAGCCCAGGCACTGTTATCAGCTGCTGGGGAGGACCTGGCTTTAATCATTTACTTACAGTCCCTGGCTGTCAGTAATCTGACCTTGCACGCAGCGTCCTCTGTCCATCAACAGACAGACGGACCATGCCTAGCAACCCTATTTTAAGCACAGTTAAAAGTAGGCAGTACAGGGAACAAAAATGTGGAATTAAGGGGTAATTGAATACACAGTGAAAAATTGAAATAGGGCCACCAAGGATATATTAATCACCACAATCCAATACTCCCAAAAAAATATATATGACAGTTATACTTTAAAATATTTCCGAATTTTGATTGGCTGTTGCAGACTTTAGTCATTAATCAGACGGTCCTCTGGTCTGGCAGGTGCTGTACTATTGGAATCCTAACAATGGCGCCACCCCCTGACCGCCTTTGTAACAATCCCTCGCACTGTAGCCTAGTTGTAGTCCCCACGTGCGCTGTTATTATTGTACTGACATAAAGCGGCTCCATGGGTCTATACGGTTATTATGACGTTTTCACCCCCTCCGATTGGGCAGCGAGAACAATGCCGGCTCTGCTGTGCTCAGGAATTGATTTATTTGCTGGTTTCAATTTTCAAATAAATAGAAGAAAGACGACAAACCCCCTTCGCTCACAACTGAAAAATCGCCAATAATTCCCTGTCCCCTGTGATTATCCCAGGCACCCCGCCGAGCTCTTGTTTGGTCTGTGTAATGTAACGACCCCGGCACTACTCACCCCCGGCTACGCGCTTGATGGAAGTCGGTCAGACTGCACGTTCTGTCCAGGAATCACCTTCCATAGTCATAGCCGAAAGAGAGAGCAACCTAATAAAGACTGAAATACCACTGTATATATAAATGGTAACTCGGTTGGGATGTGTTTACTGTCATTATGCAGATGTAGTAGGGCTGAGTTTGTCATTAGCGCAAGTCATTATGGTATCTGGATCTGCGGTTTTACATAGGACTGCTTTTTCTATATAGGCATTACATCTCCTGTAATGCACAGCACTCAGTACACACCCTTAAAGGGGTATTCTGCTTACATTAAAAGGGTTCTCTGGGCTTTTAATAATGATATGATGAAATAAATCCTCAGGATAGGTTATCAATGTTAGATCGGCGGGGGTCCGACACCTGGCACCCCAGTTGATCAGCTGTATAAGAAGACAGCGCGCCGTGCGCATGTGCCGTCTCCCTTCCCTCTTCCTGCTCACCGCTGCTTTTCCATACACATCTCCTCATACAGCTGATCGGCGGGGGGGCTGGGTATCGGACCCCCACCGATCTAATATTGATGACCTATCCTGAGGATAGCTCATCAATATTAAAAGCCCGGAGAACCCCTTTAAGTTATCCACAGGATAAGGGATAACTATTAGATCGGTGGGAGTCCTACCACTGGTACCCCGACCAAGCAGGAGAATGGGGCCCTGCAGCCCCCCTGAAATGAACAGAGTGGCCGGTCGGGCATGCACGTGGCCACTCCATTAATTTCTATGGGAGTTCAAGAGATAGTTGAGTACGGCACTCACCTATCTCCGGAATTCCGATATAAATGAATGGAGTGGCCACGTGCATGCCCGACCAGCCACTCCATTAATTTCAGGGGGGGGGGGGGGGGGCTGCAGGGCCCCTTGTACTTGTGATTAGGGGGGGGCCCAGCGATAGGACCCCCACCGATGTAATAGTCATCCCCTATCCCGTGGATAACTTAATGTAACGGGAATACCCCTTTAAAGGGGCTGCAGCAGGAACCGAGCCCCCGCAGAGGGTGATACACTAAATCAGCAGCCCTGTAAATGCAGCCGCCGGGGCTGTAACAGTCTAGCAAAGGAAGATTCTTCAGTGCTGTGGGCTGGAGGTGGATGTTTTCACCCTCACTGATGGAGTACTTATCTAAGCTGAGCTGCCCCTTGTGCCCTACTGACAGACAGGGAGGGTAGCGGACAGAACAATCAAGCTGTCTATATGTATTTTCTTGCTGGTCAGCCTCGGGCCTTAAACTGCTGCTCTGACAAGTGTACTGCTGAGCCAGCCAAGAACATTCATGAGCATTGGCAAAGCTTTATATTTTGGGTGCAGGGGCCCTTTAAAGCGGTTGTCCCACTAAAAATAGTCTACATTTTTTTAAACCAGTACCTGGATCTGAATACTTTTGTAATTGCATGTAATTAAAAATGTATTATAGCTACTGAGTTATTCAGTGAAATCTATCTGTAGAGCGCCACCTGCTGTTTGCTCTTTTTCTTATTTTTTTTGTCCTGCTCGCTGAGATGGCCGCACATGCTCAGTTCCATCCTTCAACTGCCTCCAGCTGTAGCAGAAAGTGAACACCCCCAATGCTGAGGGGCAGGGCTGGTTCTAGCTTTGTTGCAAACAGGTTGCTGTGTACTAAATTATGTACGATTTTCATTTTTTACATTATTCATGGAGTAAGCCCTTTACGCACATTTTTTTTAGTTGGTATTCCTTTAAAGGGCATCTGTCAGCAGCTTTGTACCTAGGACACTGGCTGACCTGTTACATGTGCGCTTGGCAGCTGAAGGCATCTGTGTTGGTTCCATGTTCATATGTGCCCGCATAGCTGAGAAAAATGATGTTTTACTATATGCAAATGAGCCTCTAGGAGCAACGGGGGCGTTACCATTACACCTAGAGACTTTGCCCTCTTTGCAGCTGCCACACCCTATCCACTTTGATGGACAGGGCCAGGCAGTGAAAACATCATTACACTGTCCTGTCAATCAAAGTGCAGAGGAAGCAGCAGTTGCAGAGAGAGGAGCCTCTAGGTGTAATGGTAACGCCCCCGTTGCTCATAGAGACTCATTTACATATAATAAAACATCCTTTTTCTCAGCAATGCGGGCACATATGAACATGGGACCAACACAGATGCCTTCAGCTCCCAAGCGCACATGTAACAGGTCAGCCAGTGTCATAGGTACAAAACTGCTGACAGATGCCCTTTAAAGGGAACCTATCACTATGAAAACTGCTGGCAGAGGAGCAGGAGGAGCTGAGCAGATTGATATATAATTTTGTGGGGAAAGATTTAGTATAACTTGTATCTTTTTTGTTGAAATCCCAGCGCTTTCTATGCTTAGGAGTCCAGTGGGCGGTCTTATTGAATGAGACCGCCCACTAGACTCCAAAGCATAGAAGAACAGCAGGGATTTAAATCCAATATTTTCCCACAAAACAAAAATTAGTCTGCTCAGCTCCTCCTGCTCTATAATATACTGCCGGCAGATTGGATGCAGTTTTTATAGTGACAGGTTCCCTTTAAGCAGCAGCGGGTCCGGTGGGTACAGGAAGGCTCCAGTCGATCTCAGCTGGAGAGCGGCTCAGTGGTACTCATGTATGTGAAGAGTTGGGAGCAGCGAGTGTTCCTCTTATCCCAAGTTACCATAGTGATGGCAGCGAGATTTCCTGTAGTCTTTTATGGAAGCTTCTGTTTAGTGTTTTATTTTTTTATTGAATTAATATGAAATGGCAAAAAAAAAGGCACCCGATGCAATCATCAGAGTATGGGGGAGGGGAATGCCAGGGGTCCATGACCAGGGTTGCTCTGTAATGCTATGATTTGTACGATGGTGGACGGATGAGACCTCTTTTTATCTTGGGAGGATTGGGGGCGTTTCAGGTTTATTTTCTATGTAATACACTGCCAAGGAGCAAGTTCGTCTATTTATAGGGACAGTACACTGGCAGACTACCTCAGGGGTGCGGCATCTGGGCAGTCCGCTATAGACTATTGCTCCCTCTTATTTATTTATTTTATGCACTTATATAGCGCTCACATATTCCGCAGCGCTTTACAGACATTATCATCAAGCTGTCCCCAATGGGGCTCACAATCTTATATCAGTCATTTCAGACCGGGGAGAGGCTGACGGTGATGTCCCCCAATGGAGGGAGTGACAGGAAGTGCAGAAACATCTGTGTGATTGATATCAACTGCTCCTCTTATAACGCTCCAGCACTATTATAAGATTCTTCTGGTGAAGTGATTGTTCAAGATTGCCTGTCAACAATCGAGTGTTTCGAATAACAACCAGCTCTGGGGTATAATACAGGATGTAACTGAGGATCAGTACAGGATAAGTAATGTATGTACACAGTGACTGCACCAGCAGAATAGTGAGTGCAGCTCTGGGGTATAATACAGGATGTAACTGAGGATCAGTACAGGATAAGTAATGTATGTACACAGTGACTCCACCAGCAGAATAGTGAGTGCAGCTCTGGAGTATAATACAGGATGTAACTGAGGATCAGTACAGGATAAGTAATGTATGTACACAGTGACTGCACCAGCAGAATAGTGAGTGCAGCTCTGGAGTATAATACAGGATGTAACTCAGGATCAGTACAGGCTAAGTAATGTATGTACACAGTGACTCCACCAGCAGAATAGTGAGTGCAGCTCTGGAGTATAACACAGGATGTAACTCAGGATCAGTACAAGATAAGTAATGTATGTACACAATGACTGCACCAGCAGAATAGTGAGTGCAGCTCTGGAGTATAACACAGGATGTAACTCAGGATCAGTACAGGATAAGTAATGTATGTACACAATGACTGCACCAGCAGAATAGTGAGTGCAGCTCTGGAGTATAATACAGGATGTAACTGAGGATCAGTACAGGATAAGTAATGTATGTACACAGTGACTGCGCCAGCAGAATAGTGAGTGCAGCTCTGGAGTATAATACAGGATGTAACTCAGGATCAGTACAGGATAAGTAATGTATGTACACAGTGACTGCACCAGCAGAATAGTGAGTGCAGCTCTGGAGTATAATACAGGATGTAACTGAGGATCAGTACAGGATAAGTAATGTATGTACACAGTGACTGCGCCAGCAGAATAGTGAGTGCAGCTCTGGAGTATAATACAGGATGTAACTCAGGATCAGTACAGGATAAGTAATGTAATGTATGTACACAGTGACTGCACCAGCAGAATAGTGAGTGCAGCTCTGGAGTATGATACAGGATGTAACTCAGGATCAGTACAGGATAAGTAATGTATGTACACAGTGACTCCACCAGCAGAATAGTGAGTGCAGCTCTGGAGTATAATAGAGGATGTAACTCAGGATCAGTACAGGATAAGTAATGTATGTACACAGTGACTGCACCAGCAGAATAGTGAGTGCAGCTCTGGAGTATAATAGAGGATGTAACTCAGGATCAGTACAGGATAAGTAATGTATATACACAGTGACTGCACCAGCAGAATAGTGAGTGCAGCTCTTGGGTATAATACAGGATGTAACTGAGGATCAGTACAGGATAAGTAATGTATGTACACAGTGACTGCACCAGCAGAATAGTGAGTGCAGCTCTGGGGTATAATACAGGATGTAACTGAGGATCAGTACAGGATAAGTAATGTATGTACACAGTGACTGCGCCAGCAGAATAGTGAGTGCAGCTCTGGAGTATAATACAGGATGTAACTCAGGATCAGTACAGGATAAGTGATGTAATGTATGTACACAGTGACTGCACCAGCAGAATAGTGAGTGCAGCTCTGGAGTATGATACAGGATGTAACTCAGGATCAGTACAGGATAAGTAATGTATGTACACAGTGACTCCACCAGCAGAATAGTGAGTGCAGCTCTGGAGTATAATAGAGGATGTAACTCAGGATCAGTACAGGATAAGTAATGTATGTACACAAGGTAACAAGTCATTCTTCTAGGTAGCTTCAGGGAGCTTGTGCAGATCTCTGGACTGTATTGGGTGGTTGTGAGATTCCCGTCCATTTTAAAGGATTTGTCTGTCTGCCAAGGAATACAGTGATAATTAATGGCAGCACTTAGATTGGAATGTGGGTTTCTTGGCAACAAGCAGCTGATTATATCCGGCATTATCTCCGACCTCATGTGGGTGGAGGGTGAAACGGAGAACTCTCCATCTTCTCTGGACCTCGGCGGGCTTTTCTGTCATTGAATGGTTTATATTACTAGTTTATTCAGCTTTGTGTTAATAGTGTATTGTATATCTGCTCCATCTGAGCTCGACCCCTCCGATGACATCATGAACTGCCCTTTATGACATCACTACATCGGATCAATAGCCTCACTCTGTGGATTGCTGTAACGTAATGTGATCGCACATTACGTTCCCACCTTATAGACTTTGAGGGCCCCTATTGCTATGCCTCAGAAAGCTCCCACCTCTTCTTCACTTCATAGTGTATTCTTCTACCTTAGCTACGTTTGGGTTGTCGCCCAACTTTTCTGGAATCCTGCAAGACAGAGTTTCCTTTTTTCACGTTGATTTTGGGGCAAGAGGTTAATTACCAGAGAACAGTGAGGTGCCACCCAGCTTTCCCAGACGCAGATATAACTAAGAAACAAGAGATTTTTGTGTTTGATCTTGCATGGCTGTGGAGGAACAAGCGGAATCCATTAGGGCGATGTAAGCTTCTGGTTCTCAGTCCTCTGCTTTGATCTCGCGTGGCGATAGCGGCTTTTAAAAGCATGTTGCTACAGATTTTCGGGAGAATTCCTTTGAAAGCAGTAAATAAAAGTAGTAAATTCACCAAACAGCTGAGGCCCAGATGACTACCTCGCGATGGGTGAAAAAAATATTAACGGTAAGTATTTCTCGATTTTCCCAGGAAGGCTGTAACACTGCCGTGTCACCCGGAGTTGCCCTTTTAGCATTTTCCTTCTTGCATATAATGAGCTGTATTGTGCTGCTATGGTAACAGCCATTTGTTGAGATGCTAAATATTCCACGTCTTGAAGTCCTTGAGGCATCAGCGATGATGTATCAGGATAACGATGTTTGATTACGGCCTTACGTTTCCCGTCTCCTGCAAACTCAGGAATGTGATTGAGACCCATCCCCTCCCGGGCACTATTACCTCGCACGATTTTCTCGCTGTATTTACTTTGGCCCGAAGACATGTTCCACACTTGCATATCTCGTGTTTGCTCAACGTCTAGCTTTCTCAGGGAGAATTCAGGGCGTCACGTGAGGCTCTTAAAGGAAATGTGTCCCCAATTATTTTTTACCAGTTAGGGACATGCATTCTTTGTTTCTAATTTTGTTTTTATTTTCTGATTGTAGATTTTCTTTTTTTTATTTTTTTTTTATTCTACTTCCTAAACATGATTATGGGGGCGGCCATCTTGCCTGAGCTGTCGTTAACAGTATTTCAAGATCTGCTTTACAGCAGCCGCCATGAGCCATAGACACAATGGACTGGAGGAGTCTCTTTGACTGCTATGGGAGGGTTTCCTAGGGATGCTCTGTGACCTGTGCAGAGGTTATTGTACAGGTAGATAAGCTGTGACCATCACCTTATTGTGAATAGAACTGCAAAACAAGGGGGTCAGTAAGGACGTCCCAATGAACAGGTGCGCGCTGCCATGGCTAGAAACACAAAGAAAAAAAGACAATGCAGCAGCACTCTGCAAACACAAATAAAGTACAATAACGCCATAATTATAGAAAACATTCTGGTGCTAATACTACGCTTATTTAGCAAATTTGAGATTCTTGGCAAATAACAGGTAGTATTTAGTGTTAGGTTCCCGTCTTATAGAGATCGCCTTGACGTTTGGCAGACGGTCCCAAATAATTTTGTACAAAATGTATTTGCCAAGAATCTAAAATTTGCAAAATAAGCGTAGCTTTAGCACCAGAATGTTTTCTATAATTATGGCGTTATTGTACTTTATTTGTGTGAGTGCTGTTGCATTGTCTTTTTTTCTTATTGTGAATAGGTCACTGTAAAGGTAGGGGGAATAGATAAGCTGTGACGATCACATATTGTAAATAAGTCACTGTACAGGTAGGGGGAATAGATAAGCTTTAACCATCACCTGTAGTGAATAGGTCACTGTATAGGTAGGGGGAATAGATAAGCTTTAACCATCACCTGTAGTGAATAGGTCACTGTATAGGTAGGGGGAATAGATAAGCTGTGACCATCACCTGTAGTGAATAGGTTACTGTATAGGTAGGGGGAATAGATAAGCTGTGACCATCACCTGTAGTGAATAGGTTACTGTATAGGTAGGGGGAATAGATAAGCTGTGACCATTACCTGTAGTGAATAGGTCACTGTATAGGTAGGGGGAATAGATAAGCTGTGACGATCACATATTGTAAATAAGTCACTGTACAGGTAGGGGGAATAGATAAGCTTTAACCATCACCTGTAGTGAATAGGTCACTGTATAGGTAGGGGGAATAGATAAGCTGTAACCATCACCTGTAGTGAATAGGTCACTGTACAGGTAGGGGGAATAGATAAGCTGTAACCATCTCCTTATTGTGAATAGTCACTGTACAGGTAGGGGGAATAAATAAGCTGTGACTAGGGGTGGGCGATATAGACGATATGCGATATAAACTATATAAATTTGGCCAACGATAGTAATTTCGTTTATATCGCGGTAGAACATGGCATGCGCCGCTCTCGGCACGCACCGTGTTCTCCTGAGCCGGCACAGTGGAGAAGGAGGGAGTCCCTCCCTCCCCACTGTGTGCGGCTGCCACTGAACACCAGTGAGAACAGAGTAGGAGGAGGAGGGGAGCGACTGTGGCCACTCCGCCACCAATGAAAACAGAGAGGAGGAGGAGGGGAGGGAGTGTGGCCACTGCACCACCAATGAGAACAGAGAGGAGGAAGAGGAGGGACTGTGGCCACTGTGCCACCAATGAGAACAGAGAGGAGGAGGAGGGGAGGGACTGTGGCCACTGCGCCACCAATGAATATAGTTAATATGCCTGAATACAAACGTAGCCTGCATGTGCCGACCATATCCCATACCTGGCCTCTATGACTGCGCGCCGCGATCCACCGCAATTAACCCCTCAGGCTCAGTGGCCACAGTCCCTCCCCTCCTCTCTGTTCTCATTGGTGGCGCAGTGGCCACAGTCCCTCCATTCTACTCCCCGTCTTCTAAGTATTATATTAATTGCGCCCCCCTCCACACGATTAAATCATTGGTGGCAGTGGCCCCAGGGTGGCAGCTTCTGATCAGAGCCCCAGCAGTGCAGGGCTCCGAACGGTTACCATGGCAGCCAGGACGCTGCTCAAGCCCTGGCTGCCATAGTCAGCTCCCTGTTGCTGTGTGCAATATGCACAGGGCAGCAGGGAGAGTGTGAAGTCCCTTTTACCCTAATAGAGCTCTATTAGGGTGAATAGGAGAAGGGCTCTAGCCCCTAAGGAGGCTAATAGTTATTAAATAAAAAGTAAAAAAAAATAAAGTTTACCCCCCCAAATATAGAATATATCGCGATATATATCGCATATCGCACATGCTTAAAATTATATCGCAATATAGATTTTAGGCCATATCGCCCACCCCTAGCTGTGACCATAATTTATAGTGAATAGGTCACTGTACAGGTAGAGGGAATAGATAAGCTGTGACCATCATATATTGTAAATAGGTCAAGTTGTACTTTCTAATGGCACCATTTAATATTGCATATGTTATGGTGGGGAGCTGGAAAAAAAATTCAGAAAGGGTGGAAGTGGGGGGGGGGGTGGACACAATTCCGCCACCGTTTTTTTTTTTTGTTTTTGTTTTTTTAACTTGTTTTATTGAAGAATAAACATATTGATTTGAACAAAGTAAAACAATAATGCATGCAAATAAGAGCAGTACAATACAGTACAGTACTGTAGCTAAGCAGACACAATGGTATAATAGTGACAGTGAGTGAAGTCACAGTCGTACGGTGTCCAGTATTTACCATAGAAGTATGTTATACAGACACTTGTAATTCCTCAAGTGCAAATATACGTCTCTCATATGAAATAACCATATTGACTAAATTGCTGCATTGAAGAACGGGACGCCCAGCCACCCAGTACTACAGATAAGGGGGGAGATTTATCAAACTGGTGTAAAGTAGAGCTGGCCTAGTTGCCCATAGCAACCAATCAGATTCCACCTTTCATTTTTCAGAGCTCCTTTGGGAAATGAAAGGTGGAATCTGATTGGTTGCTATGGGCAACTAAAGCCAGTTTTCCTTTACACCAGTTTGATAAATCTCCCCCTTATCTGCATTACTGCTGACATATTACCTCAGATACTAGTCCAAGATTGTGAGGACAGATTCCCCTTAAAGGACCACTCCGGTCAAAAATGTTTATTTCTATGTGTGCTGTACTTTTATGTTGTGCAGGCTTTCTGCTCCCTTTTCTTTCCTTTTACTACATATTTTCCACACTGTGGCATCAAGTGGCTGCAATCTGTCTGGCTCCACGAGCAGTTGCCTCAGTACATGGGGGCGAAGCACACAGATAAGCCCCTCCCAGCGAGTGGAAGGCGGGAAACTGGAGGTAGAAGTGATGCGTCATGGAGCCTGAGAGACACAATCCTGAGGTAATTTAACATCTTAACTTTATCTAAACTCCTCTGTCCTTGGTGTCCTGTTAGTATCCTGCAGGGAAGTAGTCATCATTGCGTCCGGAGGGGGAGTAGTTCTCCTGATGACATTAGGTCTTGCGTATACTTCTTACACTCAAGTGGCTCACCTCCTTGTCGTTATGGCAGCGCAGGCTTTGGCCTAGTAGGGGGGGGGGGCCTCCGTCATGGCGTCACTCGGGGGAATGAAGCATGTACAGCTCCATGACTTCAGCCAAAGGATTAATTTTTATTTTTTGCCCGGAGTGTCCCGGACTGAGGATAATAATGAAGGGCTTCAATGATGTCCTCCCTCATGAGCAACCCAATGTGATGGGACAAAATGTCCACCCACCCCTGGGACCGCTACTGTCTCAAGAATTGGGCCCCGAAGTGAACGGAGGGTACATGGCGGATGCACGGACCCCCTCCCATAGTCCCATAGCAGTGAATAGAAGGGTGGGCCTGCTCCCATTCACTGCTATGGGGCTTACAAAAATAGTCGAATGCGTCCGTTCAGATTTTTTCGGATGTCGCATAGCATTGAATGGAGAGAACGCCTCATACACGCACTGTACCCTCCAGTCACTGCAGGGCCCCATTCTTTAGAGGGACCTGCACCTATCAGACATGATATATACAATCAATATGCCTTAGGAATGCCACTTTAAAGAATGTTTTGGGGTCAATTTCACATCCGCTATGCAGAAAACTGGCGTAAAAAGTCACAAACCATGGGTTAGCGACTTTCTTTCTAATTCATTTGCACAAAAAAAAAAAGTTTTGAACCCACTTTCTGAAAAGGAAGGGGAAGTCCGAGCAGGACCAACCTCACCCAGATTTATTATCATGTACGCCAGTTTTCATCATCCTTTACACCAGCTGTTGTACATCTTATTCTAAGTGTATTGACTGCCAGAGGATGCGCTTAACCCCTTCCCAACCAGCGTCATACATGTACGGCACTGGCCCGGTCCTTAAAGATGGCTCCCGCTTGCGGGCGCTATAGCCCCAAGGTGCCTGCTGCTTTCAACAGCAGTCACCGGGGCTAATGTCTGCGATCGGCATTAGCGCCGATCACAGACATTTACCACTTCAGATGCCATTGTCAAACATGACCACATTATCTGAGAGCTAAAAAAAAAAAAAAACAGGAAAGAGCTTTCAAAGGCCTGTAACGACTCTCGCTAGTAGCAATCGGGGGAGCTGTTTATTTCCTGCGGCAGCCCCTGTCCCAGTGAAGGGCTTCATAGCAAAATTCTCTTAGACTTTGATGCTAACGCATTGGAGTCTATGATAAAAAGTGATCTGATGATTGCATGTTCAAGTTCCCTAGGGGGACTTTTAAAATGTGTGAAAACAAAAAGGTATTTTTTTTTAAATATATACATTAAAAAAAAATTAAATAAAAAAAAGGGAAATTCAAATCACCCCTGTTACCCCAAAATTATAGTTAAAATACATAAAAAAATAAACATCATGGGCATTGCCATGTCCAAAAACACCCTATTTTTTTTATAAAAAGTGATTAAAGGGGTTGTCTCATCATGGACAATGGGGGCATATCGCTAGGATACGCCCCAATTGCCTTATAGGTGCGGGTCCCACCGCTGGGACCCGCACCTATATCAAGAACGGAGCCCCGAAAGTGAAGGAGGGCGCACTGCGCATGCGCAGCAGACCTCCATTCATTTTCTATGGAGTCGGAGAAAATAGCTGGCTCGGCTATTTCCGTCGGCCTCGTAAAAATGAATGGGAGCGGGGGCTGCGCATGCGCGGTACGCTCCCATTCACTTCTATGGGGAGCCAGCTTGGTAGTGGCCAGACCGGAGTCCTCCAGCCACCACCTTGCCAGCAGTGGGACCCGCACCTATAAGACAATGAGGGCATATCCTAGCAATATTCCCCCATCGTCCATGATGAGACAACCCCTCAGTCGTACACTCCCCAGTGTCAATGAAACGTACAAATCGTCCTGCTCCAGCTCCATAGACGTAAAAATAAAAAAGTTATGGGGGTCAAAATATGGCGATGCAAAGTGAAAACTGTTTATTTAAAAGTTTGTTTTTATTTTTTTGTTTTTTTAAAATAAAAACGATACAAATGTGGTATCGCCATATTTGTACTGACCTAGAGAATTAACGCATAGGGAATGCTGTAAAAACTAAACCCGTAAACCTGTGGCGGTATTGTGGTTTTTTTTTCCCAATTCCACTCCATTTGGAATTTTTTTTTTTCCAGTTTCCGACTATATGATATTCAATATTAAATGGTGCCATTAGAAAGCGCAACCTGTCCCACAAAAAGAAAGCCCTTGTACAGCTATGTGAACAGAAAATGTTATGGCTCCGAGAAGGCCGGGAGTAAGAAACGGAAACGCAAAATCGCCCAGGGCTGTGAGGGTTAATTCATGATATGTCATGTGCATCGTCGTGAATTAAGCGCATCCTCCGACAGCACAGGAAAAAACAAGACTGGCCTTGATAAATCTCCCCTTTTGTGTTTCATTGCTCTTTATTTTCAGGATCTCTGCTTGCAGTCAGTGACTGTAAACACTGAGGGGGACAGTTATAAAACCTGATCCACCAGTACTTTGGCTTAAAAATTGTTGCAAGTGATGTCGTACTCAGTATCTTGCGCAAAATTTGCAAGGTTTTGACCTCTGCACCTTGCGGTGCCACTTCTCGTTTTGGAGCACAAGAGTGGGTGTGGTTTCAGTGTAGATCACTTTTAGACCACCTGCACACGTTGTGGAATATGTGCGGTTTTGGGTCCGCAATTTTGCAGAATGGGTGCGGACCCATTAATTTCAATGGGGCCGCAACGGATCCATAGTTCCGTTCCGCGGTCCCGCTATAAAGATAGAGCATGTCCTATTCTTGGCCGCAGCCACGGACAAGAATAGACATTTCTATCATAGGGCTGGCAGAAATGCACAGAAATTTGTACGGATCTAATGTGCGTTCACTCACCCCCGTGTGCAGGAGGCCTTAAAGGGGTTATCCCATGACTAATGTAAAAACTGAAAATCAGACATCATATAGGACATGACAATCTCTTTCTAACAGGAACCAGCCCTGCACCTCACATGGATCCGGAGATCTCCCCATTTATTGCTCTGCTAGATTTATATCAAGCTCGCAGCTCAAGGGGAGTGTCCTTTCTGCTGCAGCTAAGGGGGCGTGTCCATGCTCTCCCGATCACGACTCAGGAGGAAGTTGAAAGATGAAACTGAGCATGTGCGTCCATCTCAGGGAGCTGGACAAAGAAATTAGAAAAAACTAAAAAACAGCAGGTGGCGCTATACAGATACATTTAATTGAATAACTTTTATTTACAAGCAATTACAAAATAATTCAGATCCAGGTGCTGTTTTGAAAACTGTAGAATGATTTTCATGGGACATCCCCTTTAAGCTACATTTATTATCTGCAACTTTTTTGAAAAGTCGAAAAGTCACTCCAACCTACCCAGGCATATTTACAAAGAAGTACATGCAACCACATCAGTAATTGGTGGAATCAGGTATATCGCAGGCCTCAATCAATATTTGGTGGAAGCAGGTATATCACAGGCCTCAATCAGGCCTCGACACTATAGGTTGGATTATATACATTTTCATAAATCTGGCCCAACCGACCATGCCAAGTATACTCAAATACACCTGCCATGGTCAAAAGTCCGAGGCTGAAACCCAGTACAGACCTAATGCTTCTCAGAGCTGAGAGTTTGTAACAGTTGCATCCAGCTTAGACATGGGAGGTAATGATATCTGCAGATATATCGTTTGCTACAATGTATCAGTCTGGAGTCCAGGCAGGTTAGCTCGCAGCATTGTCTGTGAGTGTAACAAACCCTCAGCTGTGAGAAGTTGCGTTCATGTGTGTCGGATTTGCCATAGCGCATATTTAGTAGAGGATCCACAGGAGAATTTTAAGGTACATCCTAAGGCAGGGATGCCAAATCTACGGCCCTCCAGCTGTTGTAAAACTACAACTCCCACCATGCCTTGCTGTAGGCTGTCCGGGCATGCTGAGAGTCTTAGTTTTGCAACAGCTAGAGGGCCACAAGTTAGGCATCCCTGTCCTAAGGTAATATTCACAGTAGCTTTTGGATTTCTGGCAGGCTGTTCTGGCAAAATCGCCGGCTGGCGGCCAGACAAAGAAAGGCTGCATGCAGCGATATTTGTCCTGCCGGAAAGCGGCGGTATCACTGCCGGATCCCATTATAGTCAATAGAGATCCGGCAGTAAAACAATGCCAGATACGGTGAAATCCGACAGGCTGTTCTGGCAGAGAACAACCTGCCGGATTCCGTAGCACAGATGTGAACATACCTTTATATTTTAACTGCAGATGTGCAGTTCAGTATGCCGCAGGTGTTATTTTTTGTTTTGTTTTTTCAGGCCGCGAAATGGACATACGGATAGTACACATCTTTTGCAGCCCCATTGAAATGAATAGGATTCGCATTCGATACGCAAAAACTGCAGATCAGATGCGAATCGAAAATATGGTTGTGCACATGAGGCCTTATTGTAGCAGATTCTTTTTTCATTTTTTCCGCACAAAACCTGATTGTCGCTTATTGGATTTAGATTGTGGTTGTTTTTCTTTTTTGAGGATTTTGCCACAGAATGTGCCCCAAAATGGTCATGAAAAATCCTGAACGTGTGAACAGTTTTTATGCAAACAGGAAATCTTCCTGTAAATGTATGGTGATGATTTGTAATATTCTCACACTTATCAAATGAATGGAGCTGTAAAGTAAGTACATTTTACAGATGTAGCAGAGTTGAATCTGTCATATGACAAACTGCACTCTGCCCCCTCTATATTATGATGATATATGCACTGTAAAATGATGTCCTGGGTATTTGCTGCTGTGAATGTACAGAACGTCTGGTTTCAAACCCCCTCCAGGGATCTCGCAGGGGATGCGATGTAAATAATCCCACCGCTGCTGACGTTTCCCGCTGCGAAGCGTTTGTGATGGGTAAAATAGCAGATCTGCTGGAGGAGCGATCCATATGTGATAGACTTCTGACCCAATCTTGGAGACAGATGGTAATGCAATGAGCGAACAAGGTGCAGACCTCGGGGATCTAACATTGAATGCAGCCGCGGGGTTGCAGAAACGCGTAGGGGGTCTAGTAAAGGATCCTCGCTGGAAAATGCAGATAATTGGGGGGAAAATAGATTCAGAGCCTGGAGGCAATGTTCAGCCTGAGATGGCGCAGAGCTGAGTGTCTTTTATCACAGTGAAGTCCTAGTCTGACTTTTACAGTGATTGGACTGGAACAGGAGCCCGACGCGTTTTATTAACTTACATTGTGCTTGACAGAAAGCCGCGCTGAATGTTGTGTTGTGCATTGACCGAATCTAAATGCAGGTGACCTTTCAGCTGTAAAACAATACAGCGAATGTGGATGGATTCGGGGCTGGCGGGGAATTGTGACATCATCAGAAATGATTGATTAAAGGGGTAAGGCGTTGGGTGCTGGCTGCCTCCTGCCCTACACTAAGCACCACTGCACAGCATCTCTGCTGAAGAACTTCTACATACGATATATTGAATAAAAATCTCTTGCGCTGATCTTGACTAAAGTTGTGTGTTGTTTTTTTTTGTACTCTAGTCACGTCCAGAGCTGCTGTTAAAAAGTCTGCAGGCTAGCCTGGAGGGAAACTATAGAGCGTGTATTGTAAGGATAGGATTTTTCTATTAGGGGCCAGCTGTTCCATTCGGCAAAATACGGAATGCACACGGACGTCATCCATATTGCGGATCCGTGTTTTGCAGACCGAAAAATACATACGGTCGTATGCATGAGCCCTTGCTGTGTGTGTATGTGTATATATATATATATATATATATATATATATATATAATTTTTATTTTTTTACTATCATTTTATGTGGCTTAGTACTATGAAATGTAAATTGCAGAACCACTTAAGGACACGCGCCGTACATGTACAGCGCTGGTGGACGTGTCTTAAGGACCAGCGCCGTACATGTACGGCGGGCTGATCGGGCGGATGCAGGAGCTGCGCCCGCCCAATCAGCAGCACGGAACTGGCAGTCACTGACAGCCGGGCCCCTGCTGCATACGCCGGCATCGCTGAAAACACTGATGTCGGCGTTTTAACCCCAGTTATGTCGCCGTCAAAGCTGACCGCGACATGCAGAAGAAGGTTCGCAGAGGGCATGGGTGCCCTCCACTTCACAATCGGGTCCCCGCGCTGCAGTGACGGGGACCCGATGGCAGAGAAGGCAAGCCCGATGCTAGGCATCGGAGCTTGCCTTATACGGAAGCCTTAGGCCTTGTTCACACAACAGTGCCGTTTTTTGTGATCCGCAAAACACGGATGCCGCCTGTGTGCCTTCCGCAATTTGCGGAACGGAACAGGACGCCCATTATAGAGATGACTATTCTTCTCCGCAAAACAGACAAGAATAGGACATGTCTCATAATTTTTGCGGGGTCACGGAACAGAGCAACGGATGCGGTCAGCTCAAGGAGTGCTGTCCGCATCTTTTGTGGACCCATTGAAATGAATGGTTCTGTATACAGAATGCAAAAACGGCCCGTAGACTGAACGCAAAAAACGTTTGTGTGAACAAGCCCTTAGGCTGGGTCTCACAGGCAGGCTGTCAGCATAAAAGCTGACGGCCAATGCATTGCAATACAGGTTATATTGTAATGCATTGCAGAGGGGATCAGACCCCAGAAATTTAAGTCCGAGAGTGGGCCAAAAAAAAAAATGTAAAAAATAAGTGTTTTTCATAATGTTGTAGAAATATTAATAGTAGAAATCAGGTAACATAGTAGTAACATAGTACATAAGGCCGAAAAAAGACATTTGTCCATCCAGTTCGGCCTGTTATCCTGCAAGTTGATCCAGAGGAAGGCAAAAAAAAAACTGTGAGGTAGAAGCCAATTTTCCTCACTTTAGGGCAGTGGTTCTCAACCTTTCTAAAGCCGTGACCCCTTAATACAGTTCCTCATGTTGTGGTGACCCCCAACCATTACATTTTCCCATATGAGCCGCTGACGCGGCTGGTTATGACATAGTTATGGGGGATCTGTGGATGACGCTGTGTTGTGGGGGATCTGTGGATGGCGCTGTGTTGTGGGGGATCTGTGGATGGCGCTGTGTTGTGGGGGATTTGTGGATGGCGCTGTGTTGTGGGGGATCTGTGGATGGCGCTGTGTTGTGGGGGATCTGTGGATGGCGCTGTGTTGTGGGGGATCTGTGGATGGCGCTGTGTTGTGGGGGATCTGTGCATGGCGCTGTGTTGTGGGGGATCTGTGGATGGCGCTGTGTTGTGGGGGATCTGTGGATGGCGCTGTGTTGTGGGGGGATCTGTGGATGGCGCTGTGTTGTGGGGGATCTGTGGATGGCGCTGTGTTGTGGGGGGATCTGTGGATGGCGCTGTGTTGTGGGGGATTTGTGGATGGCGCTGTGTTGTGGGGGATCTGTGGATGGCGCTGTGTTGTGGGGGATCTGTGGATGGCGCTGTGTTGTGGGGGATCTGTGCATGGCGCTGTGTTGTGGGGGATCTGTGGATGGCGCTGTGTTGTGGGGGATCTGTGGATGGCGCTGTGTTGTGGGGGATCTGTGGATGGCGCTGTGTTGTGGGGGATCTGTGGATGGCGCTGTGTTGTGGGGGATTTGTGGATGGCACTGTGTTGTGGGGGATCTGTGGATGGCGCTGTGTTGTGGGGGATCTGTGCATGGCGCTGTGTTGTGGGGGATCTGTGGATGGCGCTGTGTTGTGGGGGATCTGTGGATGGCGCTGTGTTGTGGGGGGATCTGTGGATGGCGCTGTGTTGTGGGGGGATCTGTGGATGGCGCTGTGTTGTGGGGGATCTGTGGATGGCGCTGTGTTGTGGGGGATCTGTGGATGGCGCTGTGTTGTGGGGGATCTGTGGATGGCGCTGTGTTGTGGGGGATCTGTGGATGGCGCTGTGTTGTGGGGGATCTGTGGATGGCGCTGTGTTGTGGGGGATCTGTGGATGGCGCTGTGTTGTGGGGGATCTGTGCATGGCGCTGTGTTGTGGGGGATCTGTGGATGGCGCTGTGTTGTGGGGGATCTGTGGATGGCGCTGTGTTGTGGGGGGATCTGTGGATGGCGCTGTGTTGTGGGGGATCTGTGGATGGCGCTGTGTTGTGGGGGATCTGTGGATGGCGCTGTGTTGTGGGGGGATCTGTGCATGGCGCTGTGTTGTGGGGGATCTGTGGATGGCGCTGTGTTGTGGGGGATCTGTGGATGGCGCTGTGTTGTGGGGGATCTGTGGATGGCGCTGTGTTGTGGGGGGATCTGTGGATGGCGCTGTGTTGTGGGGGATCTGTGGAGGACGCTGTGTTGTGGGGGATCTGTGGAGGAGGCTGTTATATGGGGGTTCTGTGGAGGACGCTGTTATATGGGGGATCTGTGGAGGACGCTGTTATATGGGGGATCTGTGGAGGACGCTGTTATATGGGGGATCTGTGGAGGACGCTGTTATATGGGGGATCTGTGGAGGACGCTGTTATATGGGGGATCTGTGGAGGACGCTGTTATGGGGGATCTGTGGAGGACAGTGTTATGGGGGATCTTATTGGCCTTGGCAGCAGCTGCCTGACACTGTTTTTTGCAGCTTAGTTTGCTGTTTATTAAAATTCCTAGATCCTTTTCCATGTCAGTGTTACCGAGTGTTTTACCATTTAGTATGTACGGGTGACTTGCATTATTCCTTCCCATGTGCATAACCTTACATTTGTCAGTGTTAAACCTCATCTGCCACTTATCTGCCCAAGCCTCCAATCTATCCAGATCCCTCTGTAGTAGTATACTGTCCTCTTCAGTGTATATATATATATATATACACACACACACAGTATACTGTCCTCTTCAGTGTTAATTACTTTACACAGTTTAGTGTCATCTGCGAAAATTGATATTTTACTATGCAAGCCTTCTACAAGATCATTAATAAATATATTGAAGAGAATAGGGCCCAATACTGACCCCTGAGGTACTCCACTAGTGACAGTGACAGGTCTCTTATCAAACTTTGTGTAAGGACAAGCAGTCAGAGTCAGACACAGGTGTTACCATTTTGAGTTCTTTTGAGCAACTTCCCCTCCTCCACAGTCTTCTCACCTTTTATTGTTTACTCACAAAAGGTGTAACAATAGAAAAGGGGCTGGCCCATTACCCGACCACTTGCTTCATGTAACAAGGATGCAGGAAGTGATGACATAGGAAGACAAGACACCATTATTTAGAATAACATAGCCAGCTAACAAACACATGTATCCTATAACCACTGGAGTTAACTTTATCCAGCCTTGCTCAGTGATCAATGCCAGATAAAGTTACTATGATCCTCATGCATGTTTATTTACAGGACAACGTCATTATCTCCAGCGGCTGATGAGGCGCACTAGAGACAACAAACGCACGTTCCTTTCATATATTGTTCTCTTAACAAATGCATCCACGCCAAGCCAATAAATCTGCGTCTTGCGCGGGGGCCCTAGCCGGTGTCCATACATCAGCCAACAAAACACTGCTCTGCTGAACACATCAGTCTCCCCCGGCCCACAGCCCAGTGCTTAGCACATGGACCATTCGCCAACGGAGACCTCTGCGCCCAGCAGCTGTGACAGGACATACACAGGAAGATATCCACTCCAATGGTTTACCCTGACACTGAGAGACATGATGACAATATACAATATATTAGAAACAGATCCTAATAAAATTTCCACAACAGTAATAAAAAATAAATAAAGTTTCAAGTAAAAAAAATATATAAATTCCCAAAATAAAACACATAAAATTGTAAAAAAAAGAAAAAAAAAGAAAACCAGACATATTGGGTATTACGCGTCCGTAATGACAGACGCTACAAAAATATCACATGATCCACCTCCTCACCTGAACGCCGAAGAAAATAAAAAATAAAAACTGTGATAAAAAAATCTGTGTTAAAACCTCACAAAAAGTGTAATATCAAGCAATCAAAAAGTCATACGCACTCCAAAACCATACCAGTCAAACCGTCATCCCATCCTGGAAAAAATTAGACCCTACCTAAGACAATCGTCCAAAAAAAAAATATGGCTCTCAGACTATGGAGACACTAAAACATGATTTTTTTTTGTTTCAAAAATGCTGTTATTGTGTAAACTTAAATTTAAAAAAAAGTATAGATATTACGTATTGCCGCGTCCGTAAGAACCTGCTGTATAAAAATATCACATGATCTAACCCCTCAGGTGAACACCGTAAAAAAAAAATAATAATAAAAACGGTGTCAAAAAGCCATTTTTTGTCACCTTACATCACAAAAAGTGTAATACCAAGTGATGGAAAGTCATACGCACCACAAAATTGTACCAATCAAACCGTCATCTCATACTGAAAAAAATGAGCCCCTACATAAGACAGTCACCCAAATAATAAAAAAAAACTATGGCTTTCAGTATACGGAGACATTAAAAAATCATTTTAAAAAAAATGCTTTATTATGTAAAATTAAAACAAACAAAAAAAAGTTGTCATATTTGGTATTGTCGCGTCCATAACAACCTGCTCTATAAAAATAGCACATAATCTAACCTGTCAGATGAACACTAAAACACAAAAAATAAAAACTGTGCCAAAAAAGCTATTTTTTTGTTACCT
Organism: Bufo bufo; assembly: GCF_905171765.1. Classification (NCBI taxonomy): domain Eukaryota; kingdom Metazoa; phylum Chordata; class Amphibia; order Anura; family Bufonidae; genus Bufo; species Bufo bufo. The sequence goes on along the minus strand of NC_053399.1, from coordinate 21,323,972 downwards.
TGCCTCACAAAAAGTGTAATATAGAGCGACCAAAAATCATATGTACCCTAAAATAGTACCAACAAAACTGCCCCCTTATCCCGTAGTTTCCAAAATAGGGTCATTTTTTGGGGAGTTTCTACTCTAGGGGTGCATCAAATGTGACACGGCAGCTTAAAATTATCCCAGTGAAATCTGCTTTCCAAAAAACATATGGCGCTCCTTTCCTTCTGCGCCCTGCCGTGTGCCCGTACAGCAGTTTACGACCACATATGGGGCGTTTCTGTAAACTTCAGAATCAGGGTAATAAATATTGAGTTTTGTTTGGCTGTTAACCCTTGCTTTGTTACTGGAAAAAATTGATTAAAATGGAAAATCTGCCAAAAAAAGTGAAATTCTGAAATTTCATCTACATTTTCCTTTAATTCTTGTGCAACACCTAAAGGGTTATCAAGGTTTGAAATATCAGTTTTGAATATCTTGAGGGGTGTAGTTTCTAAAATGGGGTCATTCATGGGTGGTTTCTATTATGTAAGCCCCACAAAGTGACTTCAGACCTGAACTGGTCCTTAAAAATTGGGTTTTGGAAATTTTCTTAAAAATTTTAAGATTTACTTCTCAGTCTACTTTCACACTGGCGTTTTGGTTTCTGTTTGTGAGATCCGTTCAGGGCTCTCACAAGCGGTCCAAAACGGATGGATCAGTTTTTACCCTAATGCATTCTGAATGGATGCGGATCCGCTCAGAATGCATCAGTTTGGCTCCGTTCAGTCTCCATTCCGCTTTGGAGGCGGACACCAAAACGCTGCTTGCAGCATTTTGGTGTCCGTCTGATGAAACTAAGCCAGACGGATCCATCCTGACACACAATGTAAGTCAATGCGGACGGATCCGTTTTCACTGACACAATCTGGCACAATAGAAAACGGATTCGTCCTCCATTGACTTTCAATGGTGTTAAAGACGAATCCGTCATGGCTATGTTAAAGATAATACAAACGGATCCGTTCTGAACGGATGCAGACGGTTGTATTATCTGAACGGATCTGTCTGTGCAGATCCATGACGGATACGCACCAAATGCTAGTGTGAAAGTAGCCTAAACCTTCTAACGTCCCAAAAAATGAAAATTTAATTTACAAAATGATCCAAACATAAAGTAGACATATGGGGAATGTAAAGTAATAACTATTTTAGGAGGTAATACTATCTGTTTTAAAAGCAGAGAAATAGAAATTTTGAAAATTGTGTGAATGTTTCCAAATTTTTGATAAATTTGGTATTTCTTTTTATAAATAAAAATGAAATATTTTGACTCAAAATTACCACTGTCATAAAGTACAATATGTGACGAGAAAACAATCTCAGAATGGCTTGGATAAATAAAAGTGTTTTAAAGTTATCACCACATAAAGTGACACATGTCAGATTTGCAAAAAATGGCCTGGTCCTTAAGGTAAAAAATGGCAGGGTCCTGAAGGGGTTAAAGGGGTTATCCAGGAAAAGATATTTATGTCTTCTCCTCAGGATAGGTCAATCAGTATCAGATGTGCTGGGGTGCGACACATGGGACCCCGCTGATCAGCTGTTAGAAGGGGCCTTGAGCATCGCAGCCTCTTCCCAGGCCAATGACATCACTGTACTTCGGTCACATGGTCTAGTTGCAGCTAAGCCCCATTCAAGTCAATGGAGCTGAGTTGCAATACCAAGTTGCTTGGAAAGCTGCAGGGAGCCTGTATTGCTCACCAGAGCTCTGGTGAATGCAGCGGCTCCCTGAAACAGCTACAGCTGATGTGATAATGATGACCTATCCTGAGAATAATTCATCATTATCATTTGCCAGATAACCCCTTCAAAATGTTTGAAACGCAAATTATTTTTCTCCAACACAGACGAGTTCAGAGCTGTTACAAGTATTGGTGATGTTTATCATTTATTTTGTTTCTTTCAGTGCAAACCTCTCCAAAGCTGCGTGGGGGTCTCTGGAGAAGAATGGGACCCAGCTGTTTATCCGGTCCTATGAACTGGGGGTCTTATTCCTGCCATCTGCTTTTGTGAGTCCATACTTGGAGCATCTGTGTTGTTATCACTGTTATTAATGAATCCTTGGGGTCGGGGCACTGCCCAGGACGCATGGGTGCGATCGTATAATAGAGCTTAGCATCTGTGGTATCTGTGATGTCACCGCTGCTCACTAGTGAATGGATAGGCTGCATTCTCAGTGATGTCACCGCTGATCTCTAGTGAATGGATAGGCTGCATTCTCAGTGATGTCACCGCTGATCTCTAGTGAATGGATAGGCTCCATTCTCAGTGATGTCACCGCTGCTCACTAGTGAATGGATAGGCTGCATTCTCAGTGATGTCACCGCTGCTCACTAGTGAATGGATAGGCTGCATTCTCAGTGATGTCACCGCTGCTCACTAGTGAATGGATAGGCTCCATTCTCAGTGATGTCACCGCTGCTCTCTAGTGAATGGATAGGCTGTATTCTCAGTGATGTCACCGCTGATCTCTAGTGAATGGACAGGCTGCATTTTTAGTGTTGTTGCCACTGATCTCTAGTGCGCTGATGACCTATTATTTGCACTTGTTTAAAATACATTTTTACGACTCCAATGGAAAAAGAACATCACATTTTCAATTATTTCCCATCTAAGGCCTTGTTCACACTTTTCATATGTGATGCAGGTTAGAGCCATTTTAGAGTTACTATTACAGTAGTTATATTGCATACCATTTATACTGCTCATAATTTATATTATATATGATTATATATATATATATATATATATATATATATATATATATATATATATATAAAGAAAGTCCAACGGGAGCACCAACCTGACAAGCGGGTGCAATGTCCAAAAGGGGGCAACGGCAATCCCCAATAGTATAATCAAATAGAAAGCAGGACTGCACTCCGAAATATGATGAAAAAATCAAAGCAGTTTATTCACCCATGTTATGGCAAAATTTGCAACGTTTCAGCTCTTGTGAGCCTTTCTCAAGCCTGCTTGAGAAAGGCTCGCAAGAGCTGAAACGTCGCAAATTTTGCCATAACATGGGTGAATAAACTGCTTTGATTTTTTCATCATATTTCGGAGTGCAGTCCTGCTTTCTATTTGATTTTATATATATATATATATATATATATATATACACACACATTATATTATAGTATATATTTTAAAATATAATGTGTGCAGCGTATCTGCCTGCAAGCTCATAATGGGCTAAGACCTGCAAGGTATCATTAAATGGCATTGACTGTATAGCAGCCCCTGTCCTGCCTCCCAAGAGCCTTTGCCTAAAGTATGTGCATTATGCACTCAGCATCTGTATACATACTAAGGTCTCATACTAAGAAAATTACACTATGTTATGTCTTAATACCCTGTAATTCTGCATTAACTGGTATTTCTTCCTCTGCTGCATGAATTCAGGGAGCTGTCAAGCAGAACTCCTGCCTGGTTAATTGGGCATTGAATTCTCTTATGTGAATAGACTCGAGAACAGCCAGGCTACAAGGCTTGTTAGCTTGTTGAGAGGCATAGGTGCTTTGTGTACTTTTAGTTGTCACCAGCAGGAGGTGTAACAGATACAAATATAGTAACAAGAGCAACCCCCCCCCCCCCCCCCCCCTCCAAGACCACAGCACAATAAACAAAGAAATAACAGATTTCCTTTTAGACAGCATCCAGTTTTCAATAATATTTTAATAAGTTCCTCACTTTCTAACTGTCAACTTAAAGGGGTTGTCTGTGATTTTCTCCTGATGGCCTATTATCAGGATAGCCTTTATTAGGATCTATATCATATAAAACACCCCAAAATAACAACTAAACAATATTATCACGGTCAAATGTCAATTGGTCCACCGTCTTGTCGGCAAGGGTAGAGAGAATGTAGATCTCGGGCACTGTCCCTATATATGACCCTAAGACTATAGACCCTGCCTACAACGACAGAATAGCCTCCCCGATAGGGGCGATCCCGTATCAGGAACCTCCTAAATTCCCTAAGACGGCCTTGATTCGGGATAGAACCTATTATGGAGATGACCGATCACTAAATAATTGACCAAATTGCCATGTACAAAAGTACATCGAAATAATAAACAATAATGTGCAATTGTGAAAAACCAAAGTGTGAAAACACAAATAATATATACAAAAAATACACATAACTCAAGCTATATTGGCACAACCACATAATCTGAGTTGTCCATACATCTATGGTTGTGATGGTTGTTGGTAAAACAATATAAATATAATATATTCAATTACAAAGTCTCTAGTCCCAAGTCCCTTCCGTCGTTGTAGGCAGGGTCTATAGTCTTAGGGTCAGATATAGGGACAGTGCCCGAGATCTACATTATCTCAACCTTTGCCGACAAGACGGTGGACCAATTCACATTTGACCGTGATAATATTGTTTAGTTGTTATTTTGGGGTGTTTTATATGATATAGATCCTAATAAAGGTTATGTTTTATGAAGGATAATCTGTGAATTTTGATAATTCTATTACCTCATTTATTACACCCTTTGATGGGTAATTGTCCTAGCTGTGAATTCTCTATTATCAGGATAGGTCACCAATATCTGAATGGTGAGGGTCCCATTCCCAGCACCCCAAGCAATCAGCTGTTTGAAGAGACTGTGGTACTCTGTGAGTGCAGCAGGCTCCTCACAGCTTACCAATCATAGTGCCGTATTTTATATAGTGGCTATATAGTGGCTATCACAGCTCATGCTCACTCTCAGGACACCCTTTTATTTCATATATAAAAAGGGAAAATAAAATATCCTTATTGGATCAAGGGCAAATTTTTCCAATGGGAAGAGGGTAATTTATCATACCAGACCAAAATTTTCTCAGAAATCGATTGCCACAATCAGATTTGCAATATCTCTCATGGTTCAAAAGTTATCAACACAGCATTTCTTTACAGTTTCTCATGCGGGTTCATAACTATTGGATTCAGCTCTGTGTTCAGCATGTACAATAATATAACTACTATAATACTGCTCCTATGTACAGGAATATAACTACTATAATACTGCCTCTTACATACAAGAATATAACTACTATAATACTGCTCCTATGTACAAGAATATAACTACTATAATACTGCTCCTATGTACAAGAATATAACTACTATAATACTGCTCCTATGTACAAGAATATAACTACTATAATACTGCTCCTATGTACAAGAAAATAACTACTATAATACTGCTCCCTATGTACAAGAATATAACTACTATAATACTGCTCCTATGTACAAGAATATAACTATTATAATACTGCCACCTATGTACAAGAATATAACTACTATAATACTGTCTCTCTGTACAAGAATATAACTACTATAATACTGCTCCTAGGTACAAGAATATAACTACTATAATACTGCCTCTCTGTACAAGAATATAACTACTATAATACTGCTCCTATGTACAGGAATATAACTACTATAATACTGCCTCCTATGTACAAGAATACAACTACTATAATACTGTCTCCTATGTATAAGAATGTAACTACTATAATACTGCCTCCTATGTACAAGAATGTAACTACTATAATACTGCCTCCTATGTACAAGAATATAACTACTATAATACTGCTCCTATGTACAAGAATATTCCTACTATAATACTGCCTCCTATGTACAAGAATACAACTACTATAATACTGTCTCCTATGTATAAGAATGTAACTACTATAATACTGCCTCCTATGTACAAGAATACAACTACTATAATACTGTCTCCTATGTATAAGAATGTAACTACTATAATACTGCCTCCTATGTACAAGAATATAACTACTATAATACTGCCTCCTATGTACAAGAATATAACTACTATAATACTGCTCCTATGTACAAGAATATAACTACTATAATACTGTCTCCTATGTATAAGAATGTAACTACTATAATACTGCCTCCTATGTACAAGAATATAACTACTATAATACTGCCTCCTATGTACAAGAATATAACTACTATAATACTGCTCCTATGTACAAGAATATAACTACTATAATACTGTCTCCTATGTATAAGAATGTAACTACTATAATACTGCCTCCTATGTACAAGAATATAACTATTATAATACTGCCTCCTATGTACAAGAATATAACTACTATAATACTGCTCCTATGTACAAGAATACAACTACTATAATACTGTCTCCTATGTACAAGAATACAACTACTATAATACTGCTCATATGTACAAGGATATAACTACTATAATACTGCTCCTATGTACAAGAATATAACTACTATAATACTGCTCCTATGTACAAGAATATAACTACTATAATACTGCCTCCTATGTACAAGAATATAACTACTATAATACTGCTCCTATGTACAAGAATATAACTACTCTAATACTGCCTCCTATGTACAAGTATATGACCACCATTGCACTGTAGAAGAGGGGAGGCCACTGCCAAACATCCCTAGTGTTAGCCGATGTGCTGTAGTACTAAAGATTGAGCATGTTAAAGGGCATCTGTCAGAGGGCGTGGCCAAGCAGCCGAGTGAGATGGACGCTTGAACTTGAGCTCCTGCTCCATTACAGCGTTACAGACCTGCTAAACCCTAGCCATATCCACCAAAGTGCCGCCCGTTTCTCTCTCCAAGCTCCTGTATGCCTCCATGATGACTAGAGGCAAGAAGAGCCTGAAACAACAGGGCAAATTAAACTTTTTCTTTACCCAGGAGAAGATCAAAGATGGCGCCGGCGGAGAAGAAGCGCGCAGCACACCGGGCTCCAGCCCTTCCTCTTCATCAGGATCGCGCTCTCCGTCCGGTCTCCAGCAACAGCACACCCCATCCAGCACCTCTCCTGTGGAATCCCCTTCAGCAGTAGCCTCACACGGAGGGCAAAGAATGATGGGGGAAGACCTTCCCGCGCATCCTGAGAACGCCATCACTCAGACCTCACCGACGGCCAGCCCTGACAAACAGCGGCCACGATATCGAGGCCCCAGCAACTCCGGTGAGTGTACCTCTCCATCTGGGGGTCCGACGGGTTCTCCATCTATACATGAGGCATTACAGAGTCTGCAGACGTCAGACCAACCAGCCTCTGGGACTTTACTAAAGGACATGCTTTTAGCATTTCACCATTCTATCACTGCACAAATAGCAAAATCATTAGTCCCGATCCAGGCTACAGTAACAGAGCTGGGGGATAAGATGGTACATGTGGAGACGAAGATGGGCGAATTTGCCTCTTCCCATAACACTTTAATTGATTCTCATGAGCTCCTCTCTGATGAAGTCAATCAACTTAAAGCCAAGATTGCGGACTTAGAGGACCGTTCCCGCCGGAACAACCTCAAATTGCGGGGGGTTCCAGAAGATATAACCGGGTCTGAATTAGCAGAATATATTCAGAAGGTAATTCGCTTGCTCCTGCCTAATAGCTCTGAAAATCATTTGATAATCGACAGGGCGCACAGGATTGTCAAGCCTAAGCACCTGCCGGATGATGTTCCAAGAGATGTGCTAGCAAGGGTGCATTTTTTCCATATTAAGGAGCAACTCCTTATGGCCGCAAGAAAAATTGGGACTCTCCCGGCCCCATATGAGGGGGTGAAATTATTCGTGGACCTCTCAGCAGCAACGCTACAGCTCAGAAGGAACCTGGCCCCTATCACTTCTGCCCTGAGAGCACACTCCATCGCTTATAGATGGGGCTTTCCAGTTAAGCTTCTAATTCACAAAGAGGGCTCAATGGTAGTGATCCGTTCAGTAGCTGAGGGAAAAGCAACTCTCGCTTCATGGAACATTACAGTGGAACCTACACATAATCCTGATGCTCCTAGGCATCACCATAGTTATGGGGATTGGCAAGTGGTGGAGAATAGACGACGCAAGAAAACGCATTAAAGGGGACATCCTTTCTGCTTCTAATGTTATGGAGCAGCAGTCCTATTAGCCTCTGTTCTGGCTTTTGGCAGGACTTTTTCCCCAACAAGTGCTAAGGCGCAAATCAGTGCCTTATTGTATGTTGTGACCTCCCAGTCACTGTTCTTGTCTTACTTTTTGTTTTTCACCCTTTTTTATGTTCTAGGCAGAATCCTATGTTATGCTATACTTATTGGTGTGCATCCTTGGCTGCTGGGGTTGTGCCTCCCTCCGCATCGGGATATATTTTTTGCGCTAAAAGCTTTGTTGATTATTAATGGTACTAAAACTTAGCACTTTAAACGTTAGGGGGCTAAATAGCCCTTACAAGCGCAACCTGATGTGGAGGGAGGCCCTCTCCCTGCAGTGTGACATTTTCTGTGCCCAGGAGACACATATTTTAGCTGCCGATGCTGACCGCATTAAACATAGATGTTTCCCAGTTATTCTCCAGGCTCACTGCACCAAGAAGAAAAGAGGAGTGCTGCTAGCAATCAAAAACACGGTGGCGTATTCTGCGGTATCCTCTATTGTCGACTCCGGTGGGCGGTATATTATCCACATATGTTATCTGAATAACGTCTTACACACCTTGGTAAGTCTCTATGCACCCAACACGCACCCTCAACGCTTCCTTCAAAAGCTCCTGAATAAGGTCCAATCCATTCAACAAGGAAGGGTCCTTATTTGCGGAGATTTTAATGTAATTCCAGATATATCTGTAGACTCATCCTCCCTCACAAGAAGGAATTCTGATACACTAATGGGCATACTCTCTAAAATGGCCTTATACGATGTTTGGCGCCTACATCACGCTCTGGAACGTGATTATACCTATTTCTCTCCCGCACATTTGTCATACTCCCGCATAGATCTAGTGCTGGTAGACAGAGCTTCACTCCTGTCTATCACAAGTTCTGAGATAGGAACTATATCATGGTCAGACCATGCACCCGTTTCAGTGAAAATCTTAGAACAATATAGCCGCCCACCGAACCCGACTTGGAGAATAAATGAATATCTACTGGCTGACCTAGATTGCCAGCTAGAGGTAAAAACCGCACTGTCTGAATATTTCCAGAATAATGTTAACTCAGTAGACAATCCATCTATCACCTGGTTAGCACACAAGGCCTATATTAGGGGCATTTTTATTAAGCTCGGGTACAGAGCTAAAAAGAAAAGAGAGCACCTCACTACTTATCTACTGAACAAAATTCGAGCACTTGAGATTCTGAATAAAGCATCACCCAAAGTTGGACACTCGGAGGAGCTTTGCTCTCTCAGGGCTCAGCTTAGGGAGCACATGCTGCATAAATATGAAATGTCTCTGAAAAAAGTGAAAGCTTTGTATTATTCACAAGCAAATAAGGCTGGGAAATTACTAGCCAATAGAATCAAATCTAAGTCCCAAAATTCCCGGATCGCCTTTCTCTGGAACCCCTCAAAAACCCATAAAATATATGACCCGAAAGGAATTGCAAACAGTTTCATGTCCTTTTACTCACAATTATATAATTTAGCTGACAACAAGGAGGTGGTTCAACCTTCTGAGCAGGACATAGATAAATTCCTTGACTCCCTCTCATTGCCTTCCATGTCTGAAGAACAAAAAACAAAAATCTGTCTACCCATCACACTAGAGGAAATACTGCGTATTATCAAGCAATTACCCCATAACAAGAGTCCTGGCCCGGATGGCCTGTCTAACTCCTATTATAAACTCTTCTCAGAGATCCTAGGACCGCACCTACACTCATCCCTAGTGAGAACTATGTCGGAGGGTCTTATGCCTAGAGAGATGCTAGAGGCCACTATTGTCACTCTGCCAAAGCCTGGCAAAGAGCCAACTGTCCCCCAAAATTTTCGGCCTATTTCCCTCCTCAATACCGACCTGAAAATCTATGCCAAATTACTAGCGAACAGGTTGGCGGAGATTATCCCGGCCCTAATTGCCCCTGACCAAGTGGGTTTTGTTGTAGGTAGACAAATCACTGACAACTCTAGAAGAGTATTAAACCTACTTGATAGAGTCAACAAATTGCGAATACCCACTGTTTTCCTTACGCTGGATGCCGAGAAGGCATTCGACCGAGTTAACTGGTCGTTTGCCTTCTCGGTGCTCCATAAGATGGGATTCCCTGCTGCTGTCATCAAAGCTATAGGAGCATTATATAGAGGCCCTACTGCCCGAGTTTTAACCAATGGGGAACTGTCAGACCCCTTTAACCTTTCAAATGGAACAAGGCAGGGGTGCCCCCTGTCCCCCCTCATCTTTATCTTATCCCTAGAGCCATTAGCACAGGCTATCAGACAAAATGCGAATATCTCAGGAATCCGGATAGGATATAGGCATCACACCCTTTCATTATATGCGGATGACATAATTCTTTCCCTAACCAACCCGGCCGTGTCCCTTTATGAGTTAAAAAAAGTCATACACACATATGGCTCTCTGTCATTTTATAAGTTGAATGAGAGCAAATCTCAAGCCCTCCCCCTTTTTATATCCGATTATACCCTGAACCAGTTAAAACAGTCCTACTCTTGGGATTGGCAGACATCAGGGGTTCAATACCTTGGGGTCCAACTTACCCCCACTATCCCAAAATTGTATGAAGCAAATTTTCCTAGTTTCCTCCTAGATCTCCAGAAAGAACTGGATAACATAATGAAAACAGAGCTTTCATGGTTGGGTAGAGTGGCAGCCTTCCAGCAGCATGTGCTCCCTAAGCTTCTTTATTTATTCAGAATTCTCCCATTGGACCTTCCTAGCTCCTTCTTTAATACTGTTAACAAATTACTGAACAAGTTTATTTGGAAGAAGGGTCCACCTCGCATCGCTAAATCAATAATGTCCAAGTTTAGGAGGGTGGGAGGCCTAAATCTTCCAAATATTTATGATTATTATCTTGCCACTAGAGTGCACCAACTCAAGGAATGGTGGTCCGCTGATAACCCCAAACACTGGGTCCACATTGAACAAACACTTGCCCCAACCCATAATTTAAAAGCTATACTGTTAGCCTCTCTCTTCAAGGAAATTCCATCACAACCCCTCCCGTACTTACTTTCCACCTCTTTGAAAGCCTGGAAAAGATATCATGGAGGCGATCGTGGAACGACCGTTTCCATAGCAAAAATCACTCCATTAGAGGCGTTGCAATACCTTATTCCTGACCTATCTCTAGAGGGATGGAAAAAGAAAGGAGTGGAAACGGTTGCTGATTTGCTCAACATAAAGGATCTTGATTCCTTTGAGAATCTGCAAAAACGGTTCAAATTACATAAAAACGACTTTTATAAGTATTTAAGAGTTCGCCACCTTATAGCCTCTAATCCTATGCTAATGGTTCATTCACATGCGGAACTCCTGAGCCAATGGAATTTGACTCAATCCAAGTGGAAGGGAGTCCGCCCTCTATATACTTTCTTAGGCAACAAAAACTCCTTTATAAAAACAACCCCCATTATCTCATGGGAGCAAGATCTGGGCCGCGATATCCCCCCAGCGCAGTGGTCTATAGCTATCACATATGCAACTAAACGACTGAAGTGTGTATCTCACCTTGAAGCATACTCAAAAACTTTACTTAGATGGTACTTTACCCCTCTGAAGCTGAGTTGCATTTATCCTGGCTTGGAGCCACTGTGCTGGAGGGGATGTGGGGGCAGAGGGTCCCTTATACACATTCTATGGAGCTGCCCTCTGCTAAAAGATTTATGGTCTAGTATTTTTCAACTTGTTGCAAAGCTAACGGGCCGTGAGCTAAACAGTGACCCGGCTTTGGCCTTACTCTTTGTTAATATTACGGAGATCCCATATAATCTTAGGACCATTGCTATGCACCTATTCCTAGCCACAAAGTTGGCTATAACTAGGAACTGGAAAAGTTCAACAATTCCGACCATACAGGAAATCATCAATTCAGTAGACACTACTAGGTCTTTTGAAAAAATGTTAGCACACAAAAACTTTGCGGTATGCAAATTTGAAAGAGAGTGGGCTCAGTGGAGTGTTAATTCCAATGATCAATAGAATGTCACTAATAACCTTTGAATACAAAAGGTGTTTACATAGTTGATAATATGCTTGTATTAACTAGTGCTTGTGATGTACACTCGGAAGCCTTGGTCTTTTACAAAGAGTCTGCCTACTTGCCTTACCTTGTCTTTAGTTCTTTTCTCGTTTCTCTGTTCATTTTTCATGTTTATTTTGTAAGACATGGTTATTGGATTGTACTGATGTTATACCAACCTGATGTACAGATACAATCTCTGGAGTACATGATACCACATGGTACATGCGAACAACGCATAGTAATGTAATATAACCCGTTGTACGGGTGATATGTACGATTCCTTTGATCACTGTATTCTTTGGATTTATGAAAAAATTCTCAATAAAGATATATTGAAAGATAAAGGGCATCTGTCAGCAGTTTTGTACCTATGACACTGGCTGACCCGTTACATATGCTCTTGGCAGCTGAAGACATCTGTGTTGGTCCCATGTTCATATGTGTCCGCATTGCTGAGAAAAATTATGTTTTATTATATGCAAATAAGTCTCTATGAGCAACGGGGGCGTTGCCATCACACCTAGAGAATCTGCGCTCTCTGCAACTGCTGCATCCTATCTACTTTAACCCCTTCCCGACATATGACGTAATAGTACATCATGGCGGCAAGTGTCTTGCCGCATTTTGACGTACTATTACGTCATGGCGATCGGGCGGGTTCAGGAGCAGTGCGCGCCCGATCACTGCAGGGGCCTGGCAGTCCCTGATAGCCGAGCCCCTGCTGTATCCGCCGGCATCGCTGTAAAAGCCAATGCCGGCGGATTAACCCCTTATATGCTGCGGTCAGCGCTGACCGCGGCATAGAAGGTGCATGCGGCGGGTGAGGGAGCTCATCGGGTCCCTGCACTGCTGTGGCGGGGACCCGATGCCATGCACAGGCTGCCCAATGCCTTGCACGGTATCGGGACCTGCCTTCTACGGGAGCCGAGGAGATCCAGGCCCCACTAACAGACAATGCATTACAATACAGATGTATTGTAATGCATTGCAGAGGGGATCAGACCCCCAAAAGTTGAAGTCCCAAAGTGGGACAGAAATAAAGCTTAAAAAAAAAAGGTTCATTTAAAAAAAGAAAAACACAAAAACATAATTTTTTTCTCAAAAATGCTTTTTTATGTAAAGCTGAAACAAACAAAGAATGTAGACATGTTTGATATCATTGTGTTCGTAACAACCTGCTCTATAAAAAATACCGTCAGATGAATGTTGTAAAAAATAAAAACTGTGCCAAAACAGCCATTTTTTGTTTACCTTGCCTCACAAAAAACTTAATATAGACCAATTAAAAAATGTACCCCAAAATAGTACCAATAAAACTGGCACCTTATCCCCTAGTTTCCAAAATGGGGTCACTTTTTGGGAGTTTCTACTGTAAAGGGTGTATCAGGGGGGCTTCAAATGGGACATGGCATCTAAAAACCAGTTCAGCAAAATCTGCCTTCCAAAAACCATATGGCGCTCCTTTTCTTCTGCGCCCTGCCATGTGCCCATACAGCAGTTTACGACCACATATGGGGTGTTTCTGTAAACCGCAGAATCAGGGTAATAAATGTTTTGTTTGACTGTTAACCCTTGATGTGTTAAATAAATAAATGGATTAAAATGAAAAATCTGCCAAAAAAGTGAAATTTAATCTCCATTTTCCTTTAATTCTTTTGGAACACCTAAAGGGTTAACAAAGTTTGTAGAATCCGTTTTCAGTAGCTTAAGGGGTGTAGTTTCTACAATGGGGTCATTTATGGGGGGTTTCCACTGTGTAAGGCCTCCTGCACACGACCGTTGTGTGCACCCGTGGCCGTTGTGCCATTTTCCGTTTTTTTTTCGCGGACCCATTGACTTTCAATGGGTCCGTGGAAAAAACGGAAAATGCACCGTTTTGCAGCCGAGACAGTGATCCGTGTTTCCTGGCCGTGAAAAAAATATGACCTGTCCTATTTTTTTCACGGCCAACGGTTCACGGATCCATTCAAGTCAATGGGTCCGTGAAAGAACACGGATGCACACAAGATTGGCATCCGTGTCCGTGATCCGTGGCGGTAGGTTACTTTTTATACAGACGGATCCGAAGATCCGTCTGCATAAAAGCTTTTTCATAGCTGAGTTTTCACTTCGTGAAAACTCAGAACCGACAGTATATTCTAACACAGAGTAGAATATACTAAAAGAACTGTGTACATGACTGCCCCCTGCAGCCCCCCCCCCCTGTAGTTAACACATTAGTGGCCAGTGGGCCCCCCCGTAGTTAACACATTGGTGGCCAGTGCGGCCGGCCCCCCCCCCCTCCCTCCCTTGTAGTTAACACATTAGTGGCCAGTGGGCCCCCCCTGTAGTTAACACATTGGTGGCCAGTGCGGCCGCCCCCCCCCCCCCCCCCCCTCCCCTGTAGTTAACTCGTTGGTGGCCAGTGGGCCCCCCTCCCTCCCCTGTAGTTAACTCGTTGGTGGCCAGTGGGCCTTCTCCCCTCCCTCCCCCTCCTAATTAAAATCTCCCCCCTATCATTGGTGGCAGCGGAGTGTACCGATCGGAGTCCCAGTTTAATCGCTGGGGCTCCGATCGGTAACCATGGCAACCAGGACGCTACTGCTGTCCCGGTTGCCATGGTTACTTAGCAATTTGTAGAACCATTATACTTACCTGCGAGCTGCGATCTCTGCGTCCGGTCGGGAGCTCCTCCTACTGGTAAGTGACAGGTCCGGCCGGGAGCTCCTCCTACTGGTAAGTGACATGACCTGTAACTTACCAGTAGGAGGAGCTCCCGGCCGGACCTGTCACTTACCAGTAGGAGGAGCTCCTGACCAGACGCAGAGATCGCAGCTCGCAGGTAAGTATAATGGTTCTTTAAACTGGGACTCCGATCGGTACACTCCGCTGCCACCAATGATAGGGGGGAGATTTTAATTAGGAGGGGGAGGGAGGGGAGAAGGCCCACTGGCCACCAACGAGTTAACTACAGGGGAGGGGGGCCGGCCGCACTGGCCACCAATGAGTTAACTACAGGGGAGGGGGGGGCCCACTGGCCACCAATGAGTTAACTACAGGGGAGGGGGGGGCCGGCCGCACTGGCCACCAATGAGTTAACTACAGGGGAGGGAGGGGGGCGGCCACACTGGCCACCAATGTGTTAACTACAGGGGGGGGGGGCTGCCCCCTGCTGCCTGGCAGCACCTGCCAGGCAGCAGGGGGCAGTCATGTACACAGTTCTTTTAGTATATTCTAACCTGAAGCGTCCCCATCACCATGGGAACGCCTCTGTGTTAGAATATACTGTCGGATTTGAGTTTCACGATGTAACTCAAATCCGACGGTATATTCTAACATAGAGGCGTTCCCATGGTGATGGGGACGCTTCAAGTTAAAATATACCATCGGATTGGAGAAAACTCCGATCCGATGGTATATTAACTCCTGACTTTACATTGAAAGTCAATGGGGGACGGATCCCTTTGAAATTGCACCATATTGTGTCAACGTCAAACGGATCCGTCCCTATTGACTTGCATTGTAATTCAGGACGGATCCGTTTGGCTCCACACGGCCAGGCGGACACCAAAACGACTTTTTTTTTCATGTCCGTGGATCCTCCAAAAATCAAGGAAGACCCACGGACGAAAAAACGGTCACGGATCACGGAAAAACGGGACCTGTTTTTGCGGACCGCAAAAAAATACGTTCGTGTGCAGGAGGCCTTAGCCCCACAAAGTGACTTCAGACCTGAACTGGTCCTTAAAAAGTGGGTTTTGGAAATTCTCTTACAAATTTTAAGAATTGCTTCTAAGCCTTCTAACGTCCTAAAAAAAAAAAAATATTACATTTACTAAATGATGCCAACATAAAGTAGACATATGGGGAATGTTAAGTAATAAATATTTTATGAGATATCACTTTCTGTTTTAAAAGCAGAGAAATTGAAAATTTGAAAACTGCGAATCTTTCCAAATTTTTGGTAAATTTGGGATTTTTTTCATAAATAAAGGTCAAATATATTCACTCAAATTCCAAAGTACAATGTGTCAGAAATAAATAAAAGCGTTCCAAAGCTATTACCACATAAAGTGACACAAAAATGACCTGGGCAGGAGGGTGAAGGGGTTAATGAACAGGGCCAAGCAGTGAAAACATGTTGATGTCTGGCCCTGTCAATCAAAGTGCAGAGGGCGCAGCAGTTGCAGAGAGAGCAGAGTCTCTAGGTGTAATGGTAACGCCCCCGTTGCTCCTAGAGGCTCATTTGCATATATTAAAGCTTCTTTTTCCTCAGCAATGCGGGCACATATGTACATGGGACCAACACAGATGCCTCCAGCTGCCAAGTGCACATACAACAGGTCAGCCAGTGTCATAGTTAAAAAACTCTTGACAGATGCCATTTAAAACCCAATTTGTCTTTCCCCATCTGCTATTGGAGTTGAGTTGGGGCGCCCCCATACACATTGGAAAGTGTAGGTTCACCCTTTCTAACTATTATGGGCTCCTTTAGTATTGTGTTGCAGCCTCTCTCCTGTCTGAAATGACTGATAAGAGAGCAAAAGATTGCATTTAACTGCACAGAAATTTGTAGATGCATACAGGCCGCCGGTGTAGTGCCCCTTTAAGTGGTTTTGTGTCGGGCAGATATACTGTACCAGAGCTGTGCGCATTTTATCACTTTCGCAGATCATTCAGATGCGGTGACGCGGCCTCCGGATAGCTACGCAGATCCTCCACTTTATATTCAGTGTTTTCCTGTTGTGCATTTTGAAGATCTCTTCTGTGTCAGGGATCAGTAAGGAACAATCGAAGCTGCGGCAGCAAATCTGTTCCCAGGTGTCGATAGCTGCGAGGTTCCTCATGGCAGTCCTGCTACCGTCCCCCACGCACCGCCATCTCTGTACAGAGCGCCTGGCCTGGCGCACGTCATCTTTTGGACACTGGTAGATTTGCATCTGAAGTAATATCTAGTACAGCATGGCCATCCGTGTAAGCACGAATATACAGTATATTGAGCCTCTAACTGTAAACCAGAATGTTTCCATTCGCTGACAGCAAACAGATCATTAGACAGAAGAGGAAATTAAAGGGGATATCCGAGAAAAGATTATGATGACCTATTCTCGGACACCTCGGCAGGAGTCTGAGTCCCGGGACCCCCGCCCATCAGCAGTTTTAGGAGGCCACGGAGCTCTGGTGAGCAAGATGACTTCACAGCAGCTTTCCAAGCACAGCGCCATACATTGTATAGTGACAGTACTTTGTATTACAGTTCAGCCCCATTGACTTGAATGACTCTTCTAACCGCTCATCTGAGGATAGGTCATCAATATCTTTTTCTGGATAACCCCTTTAAACAAGATCTATGAAATAGTTGCAGGACAGTTTCCTTTGAGTAAAGGGCCCCTCCGGTCCTGAGTAAATAAAGCATCATCATGAGAAATTATGCAACTTTGTAACAAAATTCATATTTCATTTCCTCAACCCTTTTTCAAAATCTCTGCTTGCTGTTTGTAAATTCTGTTCTTAGGCCATCCGATGTGAGCTAATTAGTTTGA
Source organism: Bufo bufo (assembly GCF_905171765.1). Classification (NCBI taxonomy): domain Eukaryota; kingdom Metazoa; phylum Chordata; class Amphibia; order Anura; family Bufonidae; genus Bufo; species Bufo bufo. Next base: position 21,306,445 of record NC_053399.1, on the reverse strand, counting down.
AATTTAGACTGATACGTTTTACCTGCAATGATCGTAACAAACTATCAGGACCGGAGAGAGATTTGTGCTACCGCGGGACAGGGTTACAACATTTTGGTTCTTCCCATTTACTGACATCAAGCAGAGATCTTGAAAGAGAATGTGAGGTCTGTTAGAATATTGCAAGACTTTACATTATATAATCATTGCATTTTTATTTTATAATTTTTTTTTTGCATAAAACCAGAAATTCTTTTTAAAGGGGCAGTCCATCCTCAGAATAGGCCATCACTAGCTGATTGGTGGCTGTCTGATGCCCCGTGTTGGTCCCATTGAAGTCATTGGGAGCCGCACCGGAGCTATTCACCCGGTTGTGAGGTGTCAGATCCCCACTGATCAGATAGTGAAGGCCTATCCTGAGGATAAGCCATCCACATATGGATGATTTTGCTCTTTTTGCTTTATCCAGTCCTTCCTGAAATCCTCTGTTCTTCTGTGTAGGACCTCCCCAGTGGAACCTTCCAGGTGAAGCTGAATATCTTCTCCAGTAAGAAAGATTCTTCCGGAACGTTTCCAGTTCCTTTTGATTTACCCCCCGAGCGATACACTGGGAAAGGTAAGAGTTCTGTTATCTGTACTGGAGCCGCCAGTCGTACATGACACATGGAGTCACGTGTGTGTGTGTGTCTTACATTGTATAGGGGGCAAATTGAAGGACTCCCCCCATCCACCCCCAAAATATACACACACACACATATCTGGAGAACGGTGGTCCCGTGACCCCATATGCCCAATGCAAAGTGACTGCCAAAGATAGCTTGTTCCATCAGCTTCAATGGCAAACACTGATTATAAATGGTTAAAGCAGCCACTGACCTATTTGTCAGCAGACCCCTGTCTCCTTGCGTGGGGGTCCCAGAGATAAACTTTTGATGATTGCGGTGTCTGATGCTGAAACATTCGGCTCCATCGTTCAAAACAAAATATTCGCTCTTGCTCTATCTATGGGATATAAATCCTGTAGAGCTAAACACAACAGCAGCACAAATCTCTCTCCTTTCTTGTTTGTTACAATGTATCAGTGCAGGTATGGCTACTTTCACACTCGCATTTTGTGCGGATCATGGATTCAGATAATACAACCGTCTGCATCCGCTCAGAACGGATCCGTTTGTATTATCTTTAACAGCCAAGACGGATCCATCATGAACACCATTGAAAGTCGATGGAGGACGGATCAGTTTTCTATTGTGCCAGATTGTGTCAGTGAAAACGGATTCGTCCCCATTGACTTACATTGTGTGTCAGGACGGATCCGTTTCGCTCAGTTTCGTCAGACGGACACTAAAACGCTGCAAGCGGAATGGAGACTGAACGGAGGCAAACTGATGCCTTCTGAGCGGATCCTTTTCCATTCAGAATGTATTAGGGCAAAACTGATCCGTTTTGGACCGCTTGTGAGAGCCCTGAACGGATCTCACAAACGGAAAGCCAAAACGCGAGTGTGAAAGTAGCCTAAGGCACCTTTCACATCGCCGTTTCTCCTTTCCCTTCTCCGGCTCCATTAAGGAGCCGGAGAACGGAAAGGACGGATTCTACAGATAACTGAGCGTAACGGAGCCTAAAGACCCCATAGACTATAATGGGGTCCGTTCGGTGTCCGCTCTGAATATGATTTTTGAGCGGAGACGAAAGTCCTGCATGCAGGAGAAATGGTGATGTGAAAGGAGCCTTACATGTATCACTCCAGAGTCTGCCAGAGTTTACGCTGGATACAGTTGCAACAAACCCTCTGCTGTGAGAAGTCATCCATTTGTATGGGGTTTCTGCTCTTTTAGTATAAAGAAGAATATTCCCATTCACTGACAACGAGCAGAGATGGTGAGAAATTGCTGAGGAACTTTTCAGTATACAGCGATTTAGCTTTGTTTAGGCGGCGCTGGCATTATAAGCTGCGGGTGCGATGCGCTGAATGTTCGCGCCATCTACTAGGAGTGATTGGATTAATATCGGTGCGCTCAGCGCTAGAGCTTGTAATTGGAGTCTGTTTTGTGCCTTCTTCTAATTATAAGAGGGAGAAGCGATCCGCAGCTTGGCTCACAGCAGCGGGTCTTTCCGTCTGTGTTCAACCCTGGGGGAGGGGGGGGGGGGGTTTAGGGCGCAGTGCTGCACCTTCTCTAAAAGCGGCGACATTATGAAAGCGTATTACGCCCAGCACCAATTTTGAGAGAGTCTGAAGGAAATTGTCTGCCTTCTCGTTGAGAATTCATTATGTCCCCGCTCGGTGATTCTGTCACACAATGCATTACAGTCACTTCTCCTCTGTGTGGGTGAAAGTACGATTTCCATCATTTTCTACTTACCGGAGGGGAACAGATGACATTATTACAGAGCATTCAAGTTTGAGCAAAAAAAATGTTATTTTAGATACTTGTTGTGAGGATTAATCTTCCAGAACATTAAGCGGCGCTCGGGTCCTATACGTAGGGGCTGTGTGAACCCATCCCCTCTCTTGACGAGTCTGTTTTAGTAACTACTTGCACCCCCATCCCATGTAATAAGAATTCTGGAGCATCTGTTTTTCTGATTCTGCGCTGTGCCGTTCCTCTGTTATTCCTACTAGAAGTCTATGAGTGAATGCTAGCAATTACCAGTTGGAGGCGTGTCCCTGCACTCTCTGACACTATCCAATCCCTGTTGCCAGTGGCACACCCCCAACTGTTAACACCCATCTGGACCTTCATTGTAAACTGTTAGCAATTCATTTACGCTTCTAGCAGGAATAATAAAGGAACAGCACATCACAGAGTCATAGGAAAACATGTGCCAGAGTTGTTATTACTATTTGCGACTGCAAATAGTTATTAAAACAGACCTGTCAGGAGAGGACACAGGTCCTTTTAAAGGGGCAGTCCAGTGTGGACAAGCGGCATTCCACCTTAAAATCAAGGACTTGGCTAAGGAGCCAGTGAATTTGAACAGTCTTCTTGATATCCATAGGCTGCTACAGCCATACCGATCATCTCCTGCTCACGCACAGCTGCATGGTTTGTTACAGTGTGTCAGAGCGCTCTCTATAGACAGTCCTGCAGCTGTGCAGGCAGATTTCTATCCCCATTTCTTGTGTACTGGAGCAGCCTGACAGTCCCGACACATCTGCACTGGTGAAAACAAATGTGTCTTTCTTTTCTTCTGTCTAAGAGATAAGCGGCGCCACAGGGTTTCTGGTGACTTTTTATCCCCACCATTAAAATAACACGTGTATTTGCCCTGAGTTTAGTGTCGAGGGAAGTCGATGTCTATTATCATTTATCGCTTCTAGTGATCGTTACGTGTGCGGCCATGTTCAGTGCAGGCATGACACGCTGAAGGACACGTGAAAGGGTTAGTAGACCAGAAGGAGGTAAGGGAAACGCTGGAACTATTAGCGACTCCTTCAGATCGCCTTATAGGAGCCACATAGTGTCCAAATGGAGAATAAAGTGGGGGGCGAGGCTCCTTTAAAAGTGACATCTCACCAAGAGCGCCTTATGCTGTTTCTTGGAAAGATGGTTGCTCGCCGCTTGGCAGCCCGGGGGTTAATATTTTTCCTGCTCGTCGGTGAAGGGAGAATAATCTGCAACTGTGGGTGGAAAAACGACAGTGTTAATGGCGTGAAAACCATGCCTTGATTGTTCCGTGAATCACTAGGATTTGATAGGCAGTTAGCGGGAATTAAGACTCCAGCGACGGGAAAAACTGGAGAATTAGGCCTCTTGCACACGACCGTTGTTCTGGTCCGCATCCAAGCCGCAGTTTTTGCGGCTCGGGTGCGGACCCATTGACTTCAATGGGGTCGCAAAAGATGCGGACAGCACTTCGTGTTCTGTCCGCATCCTTTGCTCCGTTCCGTGGCCCTACAAAAAAAAATAACATGTCCTATTCTTGTCCGTTTAGCGGACAAGAATAGGCATTTCTACAATGGGCCGCCTGTTCCGTTCCGCAAATTGCAGAAGGCACATGGGCGGCTTCCGTGTTTTGCGCATACGCAATTTGCAGACCGCAAAAAACAGAACGGTCACGTGCATGAGGCATTAGCCGCTGGATTCACAGCACGCGCACAGCGTACGCTGAGGTTACACTAATCCACCTCATAATATAAACCTGAGCTTGTGAAACTACAACCCCCAGCATGCCCTGGCAGCCAATATGCATTCAGGTCACTTTCCGTGTCCTGCCACAAATCCATGCACTACTACTGTCCGAGAGAACGCTCTAGTTCTACGCATCCTGGGACACCTGAGTCCGGAACAGAATTCCAGAACCTTAGTGAAAAAACTGACACAGAGGCAGGTTTATATGCCAATCAATGACACCCCTGTGGAACGGTTGAATTACCTCCAGTGTCCTCTCACTCCTCCTACACATTGAAGCATTCTGTTCATGAATCAGCAGGCTCAGGCTGAACAGGACCAGATGGCTCATCACTCCCCCAGCTTTACACAGACCCAGAATTTCATATAACTATACATTGTTTTCTCGCCCATATTCATTGTGGGACACAGAGACCGTGGGTATAGCTATGTCCTCTAGGAGGCGTTGACACTAGTAAAAGCTGTTAGCTCCTCCCCTGGCAGCTATACCCCCTTTTATTTTAGTTTTATTTTTTTCCTTCTTTTTCAGATGGGAAACAGTGGACGCCTCGCCTCCCTGTTCTCCCGGGGTGGAGTTGCGCCAGTGCCGGTCACCCGCACTGCTGCCTCCCCCACAGAAGACAAGGTGGCCCAGGGCAGCCTCGGTCCCCTGCATCCCGCCAGCCAAAGGGTCACCCATCCAAGCCCCCCTTTTCCAGCGTCCTGCCACTACGGTGCCAGTAGCTGAAGGGGTGACCCTGCTGGACCAGAGGAGGGGTGAAGATGGCGGCAAGACAGAAGATGAGGTGAGTACACGGGACTAGGTAAGTATGTTTAACCTCCCTCCTCTGACCATCCCCTTCCATTCTTGGTTATCAGGGTTAGTCTATGATTAACGCTGGGGTGCCGCCAGTGTCTGAGTGAGACACTCGCTTCTGTTCACTTCCTCTGGGAGTTAATCATGCTGGCGCTCTCTGGCCTTTCCTCATTAATCACTGGGCCCACATTGGGGGTTAAATTGCACTGTAAGCAGGAGACCGAGCACACCGCTGCCTGGGTGCGCTCGGTCAGACAGCGGGGACACCTACCGCCTTCATCCACTCCTTCCGGCCGCTCCGGAGGGGGTTAACTGTCAGGGATGGGACGCGCGATCGAGGTTCACGGCCACTTCGGCGCTGTGTGTTCGGTGTTCCGACCGTGTTTTTACCCTGCTCGCCTCGCGAGGGAGAATCACTGTCCGGTCCGCGGCGGGGACGCCCCGCCCCCAGTTAGTTGCGGGCACATTCGCTGCTCGGCTACCTCTGCGCCCCGGCCAAGCTACAGCTCCAGTGTGCGCACCAGCGCAAAAAACAGGGATGGGAGCGGAGAGGCTCCCCGCCTCCCCCCTATGTAGATTTCTGCTGTCAGGGCGCTAGGGGGTTAATAGGTGCAAATTCTTCCCGCCATTCACACCCCCCCTGAAGTCGCTTGGCCCCACCCCCCTTCCTCAGGGCAGCTTTAACTCCTGGCCAGCCACCTGCAGCCGGCCTCAGATTTTCTGAGGATTCTATCTTCAGTACAAGTGCCGGAAAGTTAATACAGTCAACCCCTTCCTGCCTCTCTGCCCACTTGTCATTGGGCATCCTAATAAAAAAAAAAGAGACAAGGCAGATGTGCATTCATAAAGGCCTCATCACAGCAGGACCCCCCCCCCCCCCCCCCTACCCTGTTTGTGTGGTACCAAGCCGGGCCCGGGTCCTATACGGACAAAGGAGGACCTCTCATAGTTCCAAATCCGCCCCCCTGGGTCGTTGGTTGATAATCCTCCACCTGCGTAGTTCCAGGGAGGATCGCTGAAGTATTTCAATCCACCCTCTGGGTCGTGTGGTTGATAGTTCTCTAGCGTACTTCACAAGGATCTCTGGGTTCCCAATCCGCCCTCTGGGGCCGTTTGGTTGATAATTCTCCACCTTCGCAAATCCTGTGGAGGACAGCTGAAGTATTCCTAATCCACCCTCCGGGTCGTTTGGTTGATAACTCTCCACCTGCGCAATGCAGTGAAGGACCTCTGCAGGATTCCCAATCCGTCCTCCGGGGCCGTTTGGTTGATAATTCTCCACCTGCTCAATACAGCGGAGAACCTCTGCAATTCCCAATCCGTCCTCCGGGGCCGTTTGGTTGATAATTCTCCACCTGCGCAATTCAGTGAAGGATCTCTGCAGGATTCCCAATCCGTCCTCCGGGGCCGTTTGGTCGATAATTCTCTACCTGAGCCATACAGTGGAGAACCTCTGGAATTCCCAATCCACCCTCCGGGGTCGTTTGGTTGATAATTCCCCACCTGCGCAATTCCAGTGGGGGAAAACTGGAACTTCCCAATCCACCCTCTAGGGTCGTTGGGTTGATAATTCTCTGCAGGCTCAATTTTATACAGGACCTCTGTTCCTAATCCACCCCCTGTGTAGTTTGGTTGATAAGCCCCCACCTACGCAGTCCGCAACTGCTAGGGGTGAGTTTCTGAGACGTAGACCTGCGCGCTAGTGGACCACAGCAGGTCGGCTTCTCCTCAAATATCTCCACACCCCCTCCCTTCTTCCCCAGGTCACGCTCAGACGCACCCTCTCTCACAGGAGTGGGTCCGTCCGAGGGAGGGGGGGTGAGGAGAATCACTGATTCGGACCCTGACGTGAATCCGAAACAATCTCCTCAGATTGCGTCTACGGTAGCCAGTAGCACTCATCGTAGGCATTACCCCCTTCCTTAGGCGGAGTAATTGCACTACTAGGATACGGTTCTGACCTTATACATTGTCCCCTGCCATAGGTGGACTAAGTACAATAACACTGTTTTCAGTGCATTCCCCCTTCTGTAGGTGGCGGAATTGTACCTCCACTGGGTTCAGTACCTGCCGTATTCATTAGCTCCTTCCATAGGTGGAGCGATTCCATTCTCACTGGTTACAAGGTGTGCTGTATACATTACCCCCTTACTTAGGTGCTAATTGCTCTCCCACAGGGTACAGGATTGCCATATGCACTAGTTCTCGCCGTGGGTATTAACCCCCCTTCTTAGGTGGGGTAATTTCCTGTGGCAAAAGTTTGGATACGGTCCGACTGTCGCACAATCCTTCCATAGGCGTAGTGTTGCGCGTCACTGTGCTTCCTACTTGCCTTACCCCCTTTTGCTAGTGATCCACTAGCGGGGGAGTACCTGAACATCTTCAGATTCTGCAATTCAACTGCGCCACGGCTCTAGGTGGCTGCGCTTATTTCATTAGGGGGCGTGGCTACAGTCGGTACTCAACGGTGCTCGGTACTCTTACTCTAGTGCTATATGAGTCCCGCCAGTGGATACGGTGACTATTCCTCATTGTGTTCCTTTGGAGCTGGTTTTGGGCATAATTATAACTCCTCTGTCTTCTCAGGGTGTTTACTAACATCACTTGTGTCCTAGAGACTCCCATCTCCATGGGCTTCCATTGTCCCAGTCGGTCATGATATTGTCCATCAGTAGTAGTGCGTACACCATTGCACATATATGATGATTACGTGCCAACGGGTCAAGTGTTACTCTTTCCACCATTGCTGATGTGGGAAGTGGTTGTGCTGGCACGCTGGTTTAGCTTTGCAGCCTGTTCTCCTCCGCTGGTGCGGCTTTTTATGCTGGTACTAGCGTTCGCAGTCGCTACAGTGGGGCAATCCCTCAGGTAGGGGTTCTACCCTGACGCTTGCTTGGCGGTTGTTCCTGTTCAACGCCTTTCCCAAGTGGAGCGTTTAAGGTTAGCTCTCCTTCCCTGGGGCAGTATGATACCGTGGCTTCTACCGGATTCCTCTACGGTATGGGGGTCCTGGAGTAGCCATAACATACTCTGGCTCCTCCTGCACAGCTCCTTCGTCAGGTGACGGATTCTTCTATCACCGTATTCGGTGGCGTACGCTGCATAACCTCCTCCTTAGGCGGAGTATGGGTACCGCCGCTATCTTCGGTGGCTACTTCTGTGTACTGCCAGTCTCAGTTGGGGAATGGGCTTCGCCCTTCCCCCTTTCTCCTTCCGTTTATTCCTTCTCTGGCTCAGGGTTCTCGGACACTCCGCAAACCTTGGTAGCTCCTATGTTGCTACTTCCCCTCATCTATGTTGATGCAGGGTATTGGTTCTGTGGTTTTTTTCTTCCAGTCTTGTTCCGGACCAACTGTTGGGCTGTGACGTTTCCTATATTCCTCCTTCTACAGGTGAATCCTACAGTTGGTCCTGGGTGTACTACCCGTATCTACAATTACCTCTCTTGAGACTTGACTAGTGAATGCCATGTCAGTCCGATGTAGTCATGCCTTTTCACTGCACATTCCGTGGCTAGACTATGAGACTCACCACGCCAGGCTGAGGGGGGGGGGGGGGCTGTCACGTCTGTTGATGGAGTTTCATTCCTGGAACGGAACACCCCTTCTATTCTTCCTCCTTGAGGTAGGAGTTTTTTCTCTCCAATCTTGGTTTGGTTGATTTATTCCGTTGAGCGGTGTTGCTACACCGTCAATACACGGTCGCTGACGGAACTCTTCCGTCGATGATTCTCATATAGTCTCTACTTTTACCTATCCAATGTGTTGATTCCCTGGCTTGCGGTTGGGCATGCCTCATTCCGGCGTGTTTTTTCTCGGTAGTTTATCAGCCAGCTTCTCAGTCTCCCCACGAGCCTTGTCGGCTCGGGGGACATTGGTGGACCACTTACCGTTTTCCGTGGAGCGCTTCCCCTTAGCAGGGGTGGATCCTGGGTCTGGGGTTTTTGTTTGGACATTAGTTCTTGGCTGGGTAAGGTTCGGCGCTATGTATCCTTTCCAGCGTCCTCTGACCCACCCGGGGCCCACAATACCTTCCTCCAGGGAATGGCGCATACGGTTCCTCCATACCATCCTCCTTTACCGCCTTGGGATCGGACCTTAGTCTTTTCAGCGCTCCGGAATTCTCCCCTTGAACCTGTCCTGGGAGGTGTTTTTTTTCTTGTGGCTATCACATCCATCAGACGGGTGTCCAGGTCGGGGCGCTCTCTTGCAGAGCACCTCCTGGTTCTGACAGGGATAAGCGGTTCCCTGGCCCGTTCTTTCCTTTTTCCCGACGGTGGTCTCCGATTTCCATTTCAATGAAGAAATTGTCCTTCCATCACTGTGTCCCTCCCCTTCACACCCTAGGGGAAGGGAGTTAGGTCATTTGGACGTTGTGAAGGCTCTGACTATTTATTTGCCAGCCTCCAGTTCCTTCCGGCGTACGGACTCTCCTTTGTTTTTGTCATCCCGGAGGGTCCTCGCAAGGCATTGGCGGCCTCCAGGGTGGCAATTGCACGTCTGCATTTGTTTAAACATACTGCACCCGGGGCAGGGTTCCACCCTTCGGTGTCACGGCTCATTTCACCAGAGCGGTGGGCGCTCTTGGGCTCGGAAGATTCAAGGTTCGGCCGCACAGTTGTGCAGGGCGGCTACCGTCCTCCTTACGCACATTCACTAAATTTTGCCAGGTGCATACCTATGCATCGGCGGGCGCCGCCTTTGGACCGCTTGGTCTTGCAGGCGGCAGTTCTTAGTTGCCTGCAGGGGCGCTTGCTCCATGGGTCTGTGTTTTTCCCTCCCTGTGGACTGCTCTCGGACGTCCCACGGTTTCTGTGTCCCCCAATGAATATGGGCGAGAAAACGAGATTTTTGTAAAACTTACCCGTAAAATCTCTTTCTCGCTCTTCATTGGGGGACACAGCACCCACCCAATATTGTTGTTCGGCCACAGTTGTGGCTGTTGCTGGTTGAAACCTAGTTCGGTTCTTGGCATTGTTGGTGTTCCGCGTTTTTTCATTGGTTTACTTGCTTCTCCTACTGCTTCTCACAAACTGAAGCGCTCTCTCCAGGCTGGAGGGGGTATAGCTGCCAGGGGAGGGGCTAACAGCTTTTACTAGTGTCAACGCCTCCTAGAGGACATAGCTATACCCACGGTCTCTGGGTCCCCCAATGATGAGCGAGAAAGAGATTTTACTGGTAAGTTTTACAAAAATCTCGTTATAGTGGTGTCACTCCCTGATGTTTAGTCTGTGTCAGTATTTACTGTAACTTTGGCATTACATTCATAAATCAAGAGGCCCAGAATCATACATGATACGCATTGAACCCTGCGATCGTCCTCTGTGGATGATAGTTTTATAGAAATCCTCGTCCTCTGTGTTTCTGGCGCAGTCACATGACCGCGTCATGACGTGGATCGTCCATCTTTTAAGCAGGCGACTATCATTTGCTTATGTTGTTGTTTTCTCATCTCCCGATGCTGGGCATTTATTCATCAGATCCTCTTGATTTTTAAGTCCGCCCCCTCTCTCGTTTTCCAAGCCTCTTTCATCTTCATCAATGTGTGATCGCCAGGCAACCCTTCCCCAGCGATGGAAGCAGCCGCTCACCTCTCCTGTATTGTCTTTCAGATAGACCCTGGGTCTGGAACATTCCGTATGTCAACGCTCCGGACTCCCATGGGAATATCTGGTGTCCCTCGTAGGACCTCCACCTCCCCCAGGCCTTGTAGATGTGAAGCGGAGACGGCAGGACCAATGCTGGACACTGAAGCTTTACTCAGTTTCGGATCCTTCAAGCAGCGATCTGTTCATTTTTTTTTTTCTTTTCTTTTTTTAAGGCTTTCACAGAAAAATAGGGAAATGAAGAAAAATAATAAAATATCATTTCTATAATACAATTCACATGATTTTCTCCCATCTGCCAACGTTCTTTCGGCGCTCAGACACTGATTTGTATAAGACCCTGCAACTTTGCAATAGACTTTGGGGGTCATTTATTAAGACCGGCGATTTAGACCCTGGTCTTAATCCCCCTGTGCTAGCGGCAGATGCGCCAAAGTTTTGTAGAAGCAACCAGTCGTGCGACATGCTTTAAACGATGTACAGTATATTTACAGTTCCTTATCTAAATAAGGATTGTTTCCATTCACTAACAGCAAGTAGTGAAAATCGTGAGTAATTAAAATATTGTGTTAGAAACCAAAAGAATTTTTGCATCGTCCACAGATAGATACAGCGGGAAGGTAAATACGCGAACACGTTTTTTAATTGGCAGCATTGATACCAGATTTACTAACCATGTACACGACGCAAACTGTGTAGAGATGCACCAAATTTATCACAGGGGCTTAAGCTGGGTGATAAATGTGGTGCAGGGACAGAGACTTTTCTGTGACTCTGTCTACCATTGGTTGGCTTACTTTTTTCCAAAAATTTGGGGCATCTTAAGTCACGACCCATTTCCACTAAACCACGCCCCTTTCATGACAGGCCAGATGCAGTGGGTTTTTCTAAAGCTAGATACACCTAACTGTGCCAAAAATGTACCAAATTTTGGTGTACTTTACAACAAGGCCTAAGCACAATCGCTTATGGTATCACATATGTAAGGCTTAGATACAGCAGCTCAGTAAACAGCATCACACATGATAGGATTAGATACAACAGCCCAGCAGACAGTATCACACATGCTGAGGTTAGAAAGCTTACCAGACAGTATCACACAATAGTATTAGATACAGCAGTTCAGCAGGCAGTATCACACATAAGAGTAGATGTATAGCTCAGCAGACAGTATCACACATGATAGGATTAGATAAAGCAGCTCAACAGACAGTATCACACATAATAGGATTAGATACAGAAGCTCAGCAGACAGTATCACACATGATAGGATTAGATACAGAAGCTCAACAGACAGTATCAAACATGATAGGATTAGATACAGAAGCTCAACAGACAGTATCACACATGATAGGATTAGATACAGCAGCTCAACAGACAGTATCACACATGATAGGATTAGATAAAGCAGCTCAACAGACAGTATCACACATAATAGGATTGGATACAGCAGCTCAGCGGAGAGTATCACACATCATGGGATTAGATACAGAAGCTCAACAGACAGTATCAAACATGATAGGATTAGATACAGCAGCTCAACAGACAGTATCAAACATGATAGGATTAGATACAGCAGCTCAACAGACAGTATCACACATGATAGGATTAGATACAGCAGCTCAACAGACAGTATCACTCTTGATAGGATTAGATACAGCAGCTCAACAGACAGTATCACTCTTGATAGGATTAGATATATGCTCAGCAGACAGTATCACACATGATAGGCTTAGATACAATAGCTCAGTAGACATTATCACACTTGATAGGATTAGATATATGCTCAGCAGACAGTATCACACATGATAGGCTTAGATACAGCAGCTCAACAGACAGTATCACACATGATAGGCTTAGATACAGCAGCTCAACAGACAGTATCACACATGATAGGATTAGATACAGCAGCTCAACAGACAGTATCACACATGATAGGATTAGATACAGCAGCTCAGCAGACAGTATCACACATGATAGGCTTAGATACACGGCTCAGCAGACAGTATCACACATGATAGGATTAGATATATGCTCAGCAGACAGTATCACTCATGATAGGACTAGATACAGCTACTCAGCAGACAGTATCACACATGATAGGTGCACAGCAGACAGTATCACAGGCTTAGATACACAAGTTCAGAGGATACATTGGCTCAACAGCTGGTATTATTTTCTAATGTATTAACATTAATACTGATGGCTTTTGCGGGGGAGGAGGTAATTTTCTGCATCTTCCGTTTCTCGAATGCATTCCTTATCTGCGGCCCCTGTATTTCTGTGGAGTCAGGGTTTATGTTCTGGCATCAAATGATTGCATTTAAGCTGTGATGGATCAGAGCTGAAACAGAAGGATTTACGCATTGACAAGTTTTTATGGCAGTAAATAGGAGCCATCTGTCATCGTGTTGTAAACGCGGCTCGTGCCTCCCGGCCCGTCCACCTCTCACTCACTGGATACAGATACCAGAAGCTTAATTGTTCCTACTAGGGGTGGCCATACACCTTACATAGAAGTAGGTTGATGGCTTCACCGATGCTGCCATGCACATTAGTTCATTTTGCAGATTTTAGATATTCAGACTGACCATGCATGTGCAGTGACACCAGCTAACAGACGAGCGATCTTTCTGTGAACCGTGATCCGTGAACTAGCGACTATCGGATAAAAATTTCAAAACTTGTGATCAGTCGGCTAAAGCGATAATTTGTTTTTAAATTCCACCTGATGAAGGTTCATGATGGTTGAAATCGTCCATTTTCCTCAAATATTGTCTAATGTATGGGCACCTTAAAGGAAGTCTGACAGCAGTTTTCCCCTTGCAAAACTGCTGACAGCACTAGGTAGGAACTGGGGACTGCTGTACAAACAACTTTTGTAGAGATTTTATTATCAGGAGTAGGGAGAATATGAACTCTTATTCTGCCAGGTTCTGCTCCTGCAAGTGCCTAGGAGGCAGAGCTTCACCGTGAAGAGCCCAAAATGGCTGTCACTCAGAGGAAAGGGGCTGTGAAGCTCCTTCTCTATTGCACTTGCGGGAGCAGAACATAGCTGAATAAAAGTATGTATTCACACTACTCCTGATAATAAAGCATCACAAAAGATATGTTTGTCCCCTGGGCCCTTACCTAGAACCGTCAGCAGTTTTGTATGGTCAAAACTGCCAACAGACTCCCTTTAAGAATGAACAAACAGGTGAGTCTAATCAGAGTCTATACAATGAAGCAGTGTTTGCAGAGTGCTCATCCATAGAGAACACGCAAGCAGCCGTTACGTGCCCTCTGGAGAAGATTTTTCCTCTAAGAATCAACATTTTGAAAATGAATGTCTGGCACTTCATATTTCTGACCCCCAAGGTCCAAATCCCCTGCTTCTGGTTGCCTGTCACCACTAGGGGAGCTCACTGCATACAGATATATGTAGGAACTACTAGGGGGAGCTCACGGCATACAGATATATGTAGGAACCACTAGCGGGAGCTCACGGCATACAGATATATGCAGGCACCACTAGGGGGAGCTCATGGCATACAGATGTATGCAACACCACTAGGGGGAGCTCACGGCATACAGATATATGTAGGAACCACTAGGGGGAGCTCACGGCATACAGATATATGTAGGAACCACTAGGGGGAGCTCACAGCATACAGATGTATGCAACACCACTAGGGGGAGCTCACGGCATACAGATATATGTAGGAACCACTAGGGGTAGCTCACGGCATACAGATGTATGCAGGCACCACTAGGGGGAGCTCATGGCATACAGATGTATGCAGGCACCACTAGGGGGAGCTCACGGTATACAGATGTATGCAGGCACCACTGGGGGAGCTCGTGGCATACAGATGTATGCAGGCACCACTAGGGGGAGCTCACGGTATACAGATGTATGCAGGCACCACTGGGGGAGCTCGCTGCATATGGGTTTATACAGCTCCCATTGAACGCAATAATAAATCTGTCTTCAGTGAGCTCCCCCTAGTGGTGGATGCACCACCGAGGTAGGCAGAAGATTAGGAGCTGTGTATTAGAAAAATAGATCTCCTCCCCTTGTATAGATATATTATGGAATGAATTGATTTTGATTCTAAGCTGCACTAGCTGTATTGTAGCTGGCAGCGAGTATGTTTCTATGGGCAGCAGCTCTTCATTTTTTGCCCTGGTCCATAGGTGGGCCCCACTATGGATGAACTATGGACGACCAGGACATGATTAGATTATAACAGATTTGCTATATTCGGGCATGTTTCTTCCAGTTTCCAGCTCCTTGCAGTTTGTTCTAAAGGGAATCTGTCAGCCCCCGAACTAGAATAAGGGATGTATAGTGTAAGTTGTGCTCAGTCCGATTATGTCATTTTTATCTTCATATACACTCATTGAGAGGACTCCTTTTTAAAGGGGTTATGCCATGAGACTGATGTAAAAAATTAAATTAAGAAAATAATAATACAGACCAAGTTGGAGCAAACGGCCCTCCAAATTCGTCTGTATTATTATTTTCTTATATTATTGCTCTTAGTCCATAATTGGTGGATTCAGCTGTTCCCCTTGCTGGGTACAGTGCTGTTTTCTTTACTTTCAGGAGGCCGTTTGGCACCAATGTTACTAATGTGGGTTTATGCTATTCTGTACAGTGACTGTATTATTGCACCTTTATTCCTATGGTTGGAGGGACCTTTCTCCATATTCTTGCTCTCCTACAATATATGTATTTTTAACTTTTGTGTTATATATGTACCGGTATGTCCTATTTCGGATCATGTATAATAAAGATGTTGTTTATTATTCTGTGTGGCGTAAGATTTATAGAGGAGTTTGTCACTTACTATACACTGCTTATTCCAGTTTGGGGGGTGTTTTGGAGCTGACAGATTCCCTTTAAGGATATGTGTAAAAATAGAGCTGTAGGATATAGCAATTAACACGATTATCTATGGATGTTACAATGTAGGGAGTAATAAGATATAGCTGGGGGGGGGGCACCTCTGCTTTCGCCGCGCAGTGGATTCGGAGACTTTGTGCTTTATCTGGTAGAACTAATTCCCAACTAGCTGTCCACAGGGGCCCCACTGATGCCTGAGCAGGAGTCCTGATTGCCGGCCATTGTTGTATCAGCAGGACCCTCTACTTCTTTTATGTCCCAGTGATACAATGTAGCTGTCCCTACATCACCGGAACGTGTCTTTCTGGAGAGCAGCGGATTACTCCCTCGTCAGCCTCACATTGGAAGGAGCCTCTGCAGAACATGCTCGCCAGCGGGGCACCTGCGGGGAAGCTTTCATTACAATTCCCCGGGTACATGGCGGCCCAGCGTGGATTATCACAACCCGCGCCTCGGATAAGGTGTCTTCACACCAGGTGCACACAGGACAGGGCGGCGCAGGGTTTTTAATTTTTTTTTTTTTTTTAAATAGTGCACCTTATGGATGAATGGATAGATAGATAGAAGATATGAGATGAAAGATATTAGATAGATAGGGGATAGATATGAGATGATATATATTAGATAGATGAGATAGATAATTAGATAGAGATTAAATAGATTAGATAAAGGGAATAGACCGACTGGTCCCAGCAGACCTGGCAGGATCTAGACTGGTCCCAGCACCATGGACAGGTCCTGCACCGGTTGTCGGGCTCCTGTAGGTGTCAGCACCCTGGGCAGCTCTTGGTCTTTGCAGGGCTCCTCCGCTGATTTCTTCTGAAGTCTTCTTCTATAGATACCAGTAATTGTCAGCAGGGAGGACCCAGGAGCAGAGGAGGTGACATTTCATGATACTCTTAACCCCTGAGTTCCCGGCCTGTCACCCTGCCACTGGACTGCACTGTGCGAGCTGTGTACAGAGCAGCTATGTATACAGGGGACCTTACTGGTGCCCGCATCAGGCTGGCACTGGTCTTCTCTTCTTCCCAGTCTCCACCATTCACGTGGACGTTGTACACAGGGATGCTGCAGTTCCGCCGATCACCGCGCGGGGCGCTAACCTCGGGCTGAGAAAGCAGAAGGGTTTTGTAGGCAGAGGAGCAGCATCAGGCAGAGCAGCCCCGGGGAGAGCGGGGACCGGGGGATTGTCCAGGCTGAAGCTGCATCTCCACACACAAGCGATCATTGCACAGGAGCTGGGATCACAGCTGCAGCCCACAAGGATCAGGGCAGGAGTGGGTTAATTAACCCTTGAAGACACTGCTCCTGTGATTTTTTTTTTTTTTTTTTGCAAGTCTTCCCAGAAGATCATTATTACCGTCTATGGAATACAGTCTATAAGCTGAAAGTCTGCAGATCTCAGGTACAAGGCGCAGCAGGGAAGTTTCAGGAGTCAAAGTTGTGAATTAAAGGTATGAATGGGTCATCCTGGAGAGGACAACCTGCCCCAGAGGAGCTGCCAGTTACTGGGCATCAGCATGTTGTGGTCAGACACAATGAAGTCCTGTGATGCTTGATCAGGATCTCACACAAGGGACTTTGCTCCATGAACAGACAAGTACTAGATGTTCTGTGAAAGTTAACACTTCCATAGCTCTGTATATTCCAGACCCGGCATCACCACTGTAATATTCAGCCTGGTAGAAGATTGCTCTGGATGTCACACATCTCTGTGGGGAGTCTCCTGGATTATACTGGATCTACAATACATCCCTAAGGGTTTGATGAGCTCCTCAAGGCTTGGAGGAAGATGCTCCCCAGTTCTGTACTAAGTCCTGAGAGAAGGTGATTATTAACCACAAAGAAATGAGAGGGATACAAACGAATCCTTGCCGGCCATTGGGCACTAGGTCAGAACCCTCGCCGATGTCTAATGTGGGTCCAATATATGTAAGGTGAGGCATGGTGTCAGACATGATCATGGAGTTGGGATAATGTTCTTGCACTAAGCATAAATACACTCATGCCTGCCCAACCTGCCATCATCTTTCATTACCACAGCTGGTCACAACGCTCTGCTGCCAATGGGCTGGGAGTTTATAAACATTTTGGATTGTTGTAGACAACCTAGGAGATCTAGTGATGTCTTCAGGTGAGCTTCCCTGCCAGGCTTAAGGTAAGAAGATTACCAAATCAAGGTAAAATGTCCAAAACCTTCAGGCTCACTGAGCTGGATTTGACACTTGGTCTCCTCTGGGTAAGAATCTGATCCTCCAGAGATCAGTGTCCTGGTCACTACTGCCCGGGGGCAGAGAATGGCTTGTCGTGGTGGCTGCTGCTGTGGATTTGGTCACCTGAATGAAGACAATGGTCGGTTCCTGTTGTTGGCCATCCTGATCCTCCTCTATTTGCTTTGCGGAGCGGCTGTGTTCTCAGCCATCGAGCAACCAAAGGAAAAAGAAGCCAAGGAAAAGTGGCAACATAAGTTTGACAACTTTATCCAAAAATACAACCTCAGCAAAAGTGACCTACGCAACTTCCTACGTGACTACGAGGAGGCCAGTGTGGCCGGGATCAGGGTGGACACCATAAGACCCAGGTGGGATTTCACTGGAGCATTCTACTTTGTTGGAACTGTGGTCTCAACCATCGGTAAGTGGTCACCTTATAGGCCTCACCATCAAAAACCAGGTGAGAAATGTCTCCAGGGGGAAGTGAAGATGTCTGCTGTGTATACATGGTCATCAGTTTTGATTCCTGGTCCTTTCCTTGGGATTTAGATAAAATGTTGACTGTAGATTTATCATGTGATGCAGAACCAACATATTCTGCAGTGGACTTCTTGGCCTTGGTTTACAAAAAGGCCAATTTCAGTAGTTTTTGGAATGTTGGGAAGATGTTCATGTAAATAAGGGCTTAACATGCAAACTCCATGTAGATGTTGCCTCTGCTTGGGTGCAAAACCCATAGCCCTACTGTGCAAACTAAAGAGCCATGCTGGTCTGGTGTCCAATATATCCATTATACTGCCAAGGTGGTTATATAGGGAGCAGATACTTTCTAGTTCCAAAACTATGCTATCTTTTCCATGTAGTCCCATTTGAGAAGTGAACAGTGTAGGCTGACTTCACATATGCATTGTGAATACCATATTTCTGTCTCTCCTTAGAAGCAGAAAAATAAAGTTCAAGCCCACACTATAGAGAGCAAAGGTGGACCCCACTGATTTATGATATGGTCCGTCAGGTTCCGTCGTGGTTTTTGTAATTTTACCAGAAAATAAAGCTGCATGTAGCATTATTTTTCCTCCCAAATGTGACAGATTTTTTAAAGGAGCCTCAGATTCAGATGTAAAAAGAGCCTAAAACACAGTGGTCATTGACACTTCCAGAAACTATACTTACCCCGGAGTAAAAAGTCTGAGACAGTGAATTGTGTCTGTCCAGCCAGCCTGATATGTCCAGTACAACATGACACTGGTTATGATTGGGAACATCTGCTTCATCTGATTGTAGTGCCTGGGATTTAGAGAGTCACAGTCCATGAAGAGTCCTCTACACATGTCACTATATGCTGACTGTAGTCCAGGAGTCACTGAAACTTGTGTTGTTCCAAGGGGTTGTTAGGGTCATCATTTATGTCCTAACACTAGTAAGACTTTGATAAGATGAAGACTCCAGAGCTGTGACCATGTGTTGCAGTTTGATCACATTTTGTCAGTGTCTTCCCATCATTGTTGAGTCCGCTTCAACCAAGACACAAAGGGTCTGTCTCTTCCCATCATTGTTGAGTCCGCTTCAACCAAGACACAAAGGGTCTGTGTCTGTTGCTGGAAGCTCTTGGAGTAGACTCAATATATCATCAGAGAGGAAGCACAAGGATGATCTCACCTTATTGTAGTGGCTGTGATTATGGTAGAGATGAGTGTGGAAGATATTCCTATTCCCCAGAATACTGGAACACCGTGGGTGGTAGATGAGTGTGGGAGCACCATGGGCAACGGAAGGTAGATGGTTGCAGGAGTACCATGGATCGTAAGTGGACAATGGAGTACTAAGGGTGTTAGATGTGTGAAGCAGTACCATGGGTGGTAGGTGGGCGAGAAAGTACCATATGTAGTTGATGGGTGAGGGTACCCCTGGGTGATAGATGAGTGATGGAGCACCATGATTGGCAGATGGGTGATGGATGGTAGATGTTTGGGGGAGTACTGTGGTTGTTAGATGTGTGAAAGAGTACCATGGGTAACATAGTAACATAGTTTATAAGGCCGAAAAAAGCCCTTCGTCCATCCAGTTCAGCCTGTTATCCTTCCCGACTCCAATCAGGCAATCATGGGTGGTAGGTGGGTGAAGTGGTACCATGGGTTGTAGATGAATGAGGAAGTACATGGGTGGTAGATGAGTAAGGAATAACTATGCGTGGTAGGTGGGTGAGGGAGTACCATGGGCAGTAGAGAGATGTGGAAGTACAGGTGAGGTTCAGCAAAATGTATTTTGGCTTGAATCATTTCATTGTAGGACATACTGAGAGTCCAGGATCATTGCTCTTTTTTATTTAATTTCAAGCTGGACTTTTGATCCAGTAATAACTGAAGTTAAGACAAGTGATGACAGAGACAGGTGATGATAGAGACAGGTGATGATAGAGACAGGTGATGATAGAGACAGGTGATGATAGAGACAGGTGATGACACAGACAGGTGATGACACAGACAGGTGATGACACAGACAGGTGATGACAGAGACGGGTGATGACAGAGACGGGTGATGACAGAGACGGTGATGATAGAGACGGGTGATGACACAGACGGGTGATGACACAGACGGGTGATGACAGAGACGGGTGATGACACAGACGGGTGATGACACAGACGGGTGATGACACAGACGGGTGATGACACAGACGGGTGATGACACAGACGGGTGATGACACAGACGGGTGATGACACAGACGGGTGATGACACAGACAGGTGATGACACAGACAGGTGGTGATACAGATAGGTGATGATACAGATAGGTGATAATAGAGATAGGTGATGATACAGACAGGTGATGATACAGACGGGTGATGATAGAGACAGGTGATGACACAGACAGGTGATGATAGAGACAGGTGATGACACAGACAAGTGATGACACAAACAGGTGATAATAGAGATAGGTGACGACAGAGGCACGTGATGATACAGATAGGTGATGACACAGACAGGTGATGATACAGATAGGTGATGATGGAGACAGGTGATGATACAGATAGGTGATGACACAGACAGGTGATGATACAGATAGGTGATAGAGATAAGCGATGATACAGACAGGTGATAATGGAGACAGGTAAGGACACAGACAGGTGATGATAGAGACAAGTGATGATGGTGACAGGTGATGATACTGACAGGTAATGACAGACAAATGATGATAGAGACAGGTGCTGATAAAGACAGGCGATGATACAGACAGGTCATGAGAGAGAGATGATACAGACAGGCGATGATAGAGACAAGTGATAATACAGACAAGTTATGATGGAGACGGGTGATAATACATATAGGTGATGATACAGATAGGCGATACTAGAGACAGGCAATACAGACAGGTGATCATACAAAAAAATGCTCATACATATAGGTGATGATAGAAAAAGGTGATGATGGAGACAGGTGATAATAGATAGAGGTGATGGTACTGACAAACAACAATACATGACAGGTGGCAATTCACAGGTGTTGACACAGAGGTGACAGTACGACAGGTGAAAAGATGATGGCAGGTGATATCAGAGACTGGTGGTGATACTGTCAGGTGACGTTACAGACAGGTGACGATATCACTTGGACTGGGCTTCATATTGCTTTACATGACATCAGCAGTTCTGCTCTGAGCTCCCCGGCTCTCCACCGTCATGTTCTGCACTATACCCTCAGGCATCATTATTTATGGAGCAGGTGGACGGAGCACAACTCCCCCTCAGTCTCACAGGCAGCAGAGTTAAGCCTTTGTTTTGCGGATCCGCAAAACACGGACAGCGGACCGCACATTGCCGGCACTAATAGAATATGCCTGTTCTTGTCCGCAATTGCGGACAAGAATAGGACATGTTCTATTTTTTTCGGGAACGGAATTGCGGACCTGGAAGTGCGGGTCCGCAATTCCGTGTCCGGGCAGCACATCGTGCTGCCCCATAGAAGTGAATGGGTCCACGATTCCGTTCCGCAAAATGCGGAACGAAATTGCGGATGTGTGAATGGACCCTTATTTACACTACAGTGTTTGGTCAGTGATTTCCATCAGTGATTGTGAGCCACAGACATCAGGTATAAGGGAAAGATCTGTACCTGTTCTGTGTTTAGACCCGCACCTGGTTTTGGCTCAAAATCACTGATGGAAATCACTGACCGAACACTGACGTGTGAATGAGGCTTTACTGGTGTTAAAGTTCATTACAGCCCAGTCATGCTGCTGAATCTTCTATAGATTTGGCAACCTGCGAATGTCGCCTGTCACATCATACCCTGCAAAATCCTACAATGTAATCTGACATCAAGCAGCTGCACTGAGCTACCGGCCCACACCACAGTCACCCCAACCATACACCGGTACCCCAACATCTCACGCCCCCATATTCTAACACCTGATATTATAACATCCAAGTATTATCCCCCCCCCATCCCTGAGCATTCACAGCCCCCTCATACTGGTATAACACTGTAGCAGCAGCCCCCATTGTATACTGTTCTAATCCCCCCGATAACCGTAGTGTCTGATGGACAGTGTCTCCTAACATTGCTGACCATGGGACTGCAGAATGTCATGTAAGACCTCTGCCACCCATACAGTAGATCAGGTGTCAGCAACCTCCATCCCTCCAGCTGCTGTGCAGATACAACTCCCAACATGCACACTTAGTAGTGAATAGAACATGCTGGGAGTCGTAGTTTTACAGCAGCATAGTGGGAGATCTTGGGGGGCTTAAGGCCAGTTCTTCTTGGTTTACTATTGGATTAGCAGTAATCATGGATGTTCCCCTCTCACCCCCCACCTCAAGTCCTTGCTGTAATGGAACAATCTCTTGATATACTGACTTCCTGCTGCGCTGTACATACAGTCAGGTCCATAAATATTGGGACATCGACACAATTCTAACATTTTGGGCTCTATACACCACCACAATGGATTTGAAATGACACAAACAAGATGTGCTTTACCTGCAGACTGTCAGCGTTAATTTGAGGGTATTTACATCTAAATCAGGTGAACGGTGCAGGAATTACAACAGTTTGCATATGTGCCTCCCACTTGTTAAGGGACCAAAAGTAATGGGACAGAATAATAATCATAACCATACATCAAACTTTCACTTTTTAATACTTGGTTGCAAATCCTTTGCAGTCAATGGCAGCCTGAAGTCTGGAACACATAGACATCACCAGACGCTGGGTTTCATCCCTGGTGATGCTCTGCCAGGCCTCTACTGCAACTGTCTTCAGTTCCTGCTTGTTCTTGGGGCATTTTCCCTTCAGTTTTGTCTTCAGCAAGTGAAATGTATGCTCAACCGGATTCAGGTCCGGTGATTGACTCGGCCATTGCATAACATTCCACTTATTTCCCTTAAAAATCTCTTTGGTTGCTTTTGCAGTATGCTTTGGGTCATTGTCCATCTGCACTGTGAAGCGCCGTCTAATGAGTTCTGAAGCATTTGGCTGAATATGAGCAGATAATATTGCCCGAAACACTTCAGAATTCATCCTGAGCTCTGATAGGGAGAGCATGGACACGCCCCCTGAGCTGTGATAGGGAGAGCACGGACACGCCTCCTGAGCTGTGATAGGAGGAGCATGGGCACGCCCCCTGAGCTGCAGCAGAAAGGACACTCCCCTTGAGCTGTCAGCTTGCTATAAATCTAGCAGAGCAATGAATGGGGAGATCTCTGGATCCATGTGAGGTGCAGGGCTGGTTCCATAACTGTAAGAAAGAGGTTGTCATGTTCTATATGATGTCTGATTTTCAGCTTTTACATTAGTCATAGGATAAACCCATATACAGGTTATTTCTATCTCCGCCTTTATAAGTGACGGCCGAGGGAGGGCAGAGTTATGGAACCCTCCTAGCGGAATACGCTGCACTGTTTCCTTAACTCACATTGTAGTGAATAGGAGCTACGCGTTTCCAGTAACTTTGGTGTCACAGAAACAGCATAGCGCTAGCTGTGCTAAGCGGTTTGCGTTGTTCCCATTCACTGCTGTGGGGGGTGCAGAAACAGCGGCAATTCCCGTAACTACACCTACCCATGGCTGGCACTTAGAGTGTATGACCATAAACTTGCTGACTGTTTCCAATACTAACCAGCAGAATAGCGATTGCAGCTCTGTAGTACTATACACGCAAACAATGTGTTTACAAACTCACTACACTTTTGTATAGATTCATTTTATATTTAAAGGGGTTATCCAGGTTAAGATAATGATGACCTATCCTCAGAATAGGTCATTATCAGATCTGCAAAGGTCCTAGAAACCCAGCCGATCAGCTATTTCACTGAGCTGTCGCGCTCACTGGAGCTGTGGTGAGTGCAGCCGGCTCCAGGCACAGCGCCGTACATCGTATAGTGGCTGTGCTTGGTATTGCAGCTCAGCCCCATTCACTTCAAAGGGGCCGAGCTGCAACTGAACCATGTGACCGATATACAGTCAGGTCCATAAATATTGGGACATCGACACAATTCTAACATTTTTGGCTCTATACACCACCACAATGGATTTGAAATTAAACGAACAAGATGTGCTTTAACTGCAGACTGTCAGCTTTAATTTGATGGTATTTACATCCAAATCAGGTGAACGGTGCAGGAATTACAACAGTTTGCATATGTGCCTCCCACTTGTTAAGGGACCAAAAGTAATGGGACAGAATAATAATAATAATCATAACCATACATCAAACTTTCACTTTTTAATACTTGGTTGCAAATCCTTTGCAGTCAATGGCAGCCTGAAGTCTGGAACACATAGACATCACCAGACGCTGGGTTTCATCCCTGGTGATGCTCTGCCAGGCCTCTACTGCAACTGTCTTCAGTTCCTGCTTGTTCTTGGGGCATTTTCCCTTCAGTTTTGTCTTCAGCAAGTGAAATGCATGCTCAATCGGATTCAGGTCCGGTGATTGACTCGGCCATTGCATAACATTCCACTTATTTCCCTTAAAAATCTCTTTGGTTGCTTTTGCAGTATGCTTTGGGTCATTGTCCATCTGCACTGTGAAGCGCCGTCTAATGAGTTCTGAAGCATTTGGCTGAATATGAGCAGATAATATTACCCAAAACACTTCAGAATTCATCCTGCTGCTTTTGTCAGCAGTCACATCATCAATAAATACAAGAGAAGCAGTTCCATTGGCAGCCATACATGCCCACGCCATGACACTACCACCACCATGCTTCACTGATGAGGTGGTATGCTTAGGATCATGAGCAGTTCCTTTCCTTCTCCATACTCTTCTCTTCCCATCGCTCTGGTACAAGTTGATCTTGGTCTCATTTGTCCATGGGATGTTGTTCCATAACTGAAGGCGCTTTTAGATGTCGTTTGGCAAACTCTAATCTGGCCTTCCTGTTTTTGAGGCTCACCAATGGTTTACATCTTGTGGTGAACCCTCTGTATTCACTCTGGTGAAGTCTTCTCTTGACTTTGACACACAGACACCTACCTCCTGGAGAGTGTTCTTGATCTGGCTAACTGTTGTGAAGGGTGTTTTCTTCACCAGGGAAAGAATTCTTCGGTCATCCACCACAGTTGTTTTCCGTGGTCTTCCGGGTCTTTTGGTGTTGCTGAGCTCACCGGTGCGTTCCTTCTTTTTAAGAATGTTCCAAACAGTTGTTTTGGCCAGGCCTAATGTTTTTGCTATCTCTCTGGGTTTGTTGTGTTTTTTCAGCCTAATGATGGCTTGCTTCACTGATAGTAGCAGCTCTTTGGATCTCATCTTGAGAGTTGACAGCAACAGATTCCAAATGCAAATAGCAGACTGGAAATGAACTCTGGACCTTTTATCTGCTCATTGTAATTGGGATAATGAGGGAATAACACACACCTGGCCATGGAACAGATGAGAAGCCAATTGTCCCATTACTTTTGGTTCCTTAACAAGTGAGAGGCACATATGCAAACTCTTGTAATTCCTGCACCGTTCACCTGATTTGGATGTAAATACCCTCAAAGTAAGGGCTCATTCAGACGGCCGTATGCTGTCCGCAAAAATACTGAATGCTATCCGCAAAAAAACGGATCCGCAAAAAAACGGATAGCATTCAGTATTTTTGCAGACCCATAGACTTCAATGGGGCCATGTCCTGATTTTCACGGACAAGTATAGGACATGTTTCATTTGTTTTGCGGAACCGTGGAATAGAAAAGGACCCCATAGAAGTGAATGGGTCAGCATCTAATCCGCCAAAAAACGGATCCGCGTTTTTGCGGATAGCATACGGCCGTCTGAATGAGCCCTAAAAAGCTGACGGTCTGCAGGTAAAGCACATCTTGTTCGTTTCATTTCAAATCCATTGTGGTGGTGTATAGAGCCAAAAATGGTAGAATTGTGTCGATGTCCCAATATTTATGGACCTGACTGTATATACTGCAACCTGTTTCAACTAGCAGAGCTGCACTGTAAAGCATGGAGGGAGGGACAAAACAGCAGCCTGACACTAGGAAGAGACAGGAAGTAGATTTCATACAACTAGAGACTCCAATAGAAAGTGCAACTGAACTGGAGTCCCTGATTATCTTAATTAAGCTGTGCTACAGTGTAAAGCATGGGGGAGGGCAGATCAGCAGCCTGAGCCTCTGATGAGACATGTAGTAGATTTCATAAAATTACAGACTCCAATAGACGATGCAGCTAAGCTAGAGTCACTGATGCATTGCTGTGCCTTCATGAAGCTGTGCTGCATTGTAAAGCATGGAGGGGGGGAATCAGCAGCCTGAGCCTCAACATGTATTGCAGACTATGTCAGATTCCAGCAGACAGTGCAGTTAAGCCACTTATCACAGCTGCAGCAGACAGGACATTCTCACAGTTACTGGGAGCGTGCCATTCCATTATTGTGTAACAGATCATTCAAACCTACTTGCGGATAGTCTCCACGTTAGCCAACTAACATACTGTATATGTAAGAGTACGCTCATGTTTCATATAATAATCCGTCATGTATTTTCGTGGCTGATCCTCCTTTCTCTTCAGATGTGCACTTTAAAGTGACACAAATTTGTAGGAGGATTGGCTCCATTGTCATCGGCGCAGCGGCGCCAGTCTTCGGGTTTCCTGCGCGGAATTCACGACAAATAAGTGACATGTGATTTATTTACCGCAGATTCAAATCTGCCTGGAAAATTGAGGTGAAGTGAGGATTGCAGAAACCCCATTCCCTTGCAGTTTAAACAGATTGTCATCAGATCCGATGCGGATTTCCGGATGTAATCCATGCAGAAATCTGGGTAAACATACCCTAAACCTCTGTGATGCATTTTATAAGGTAAATGAGATAATCATTATGTAGTTTTAGAATTCCCTTCAGATCAGTGGCATTCAGCGCATTCGCCGTCCGCACGTGTGGATGGTAACAGTTTTACGACGCCGCACTTCCAGTCTTTATCATGGAGGGATCTTTATGGAGTCAGTGGAGCTCAGTATCAGATTCGCCAACTCGCGGTGTACATCATAATCAGTATTAGCGGAAGGCCGCGTCTCACGACTCTCATGTTGTGTCAATACGGAAATTGTCTCCTGTACTTGTTCTTCCTGCATACAAAACAAATCACAAGAAGGAGTGAACACGGCGTACAGCCAGGGGCCGCGCTGATCCTCACAATTAGTGCTCATTAACACGGCCGTTGCTTTTGTAGATCGGATGCGGACCCATTTATCTCAGTGGGACTGCAAAAGCTGCGGACAGCAGACCTATGTGCTGTCCGCATCTGCACGTCCATTCCGCTGCCCCGCCAAAAAATTTAACATGTCCTATTCTTGTCCATTTTAGACATTCTTACAATGGATCCGCAAAAAAAAAACGGTTGGCATACGGATGTCATACTTTTTTTTTTGCGGGCCACAAAACACATACGGTCGTATGCATGTAGCCAAAGAGAAAATTAAAAAAAGGATGCTTTATTTTCAGCATCCTTTGTGTTCATTTAGCATCCGTTTTTTGTTAGTTCCACCTGAGATCCTTTATTTTAGATGGAAGAAAAAGTTCTGCGAGTAGGAAACATGTGTAAATGTTAGTGAACTTGCCAGGGCTGATGGCCCTAACGCTGGCATGCCCCCACCCTGCCACTCCACACTTGCTAGGTCGGCATAAAAACACAATGTACACTTACATTTAGGTGCCTGGGCATTTAAACGGTCACAAAATGGGGCCCTGTAACTTTTTTACACCAGTTTCTGGCGTAGGGGTCATAATAAAGGACCCCCACTTTGTGTTTTTGCTGCAGTTTATTGTGGTTTTGCAAAGCACTAAGTGCCCATGTGGATTTTACAGGCAGATATTTGACATGTTTTACTTGTAAAATACCACATTGCAAAACCGCCCACAGACTGTGTTAAAACCGCAATGTGGGTTTTGTTACATTTGTTTACTACCTCGTGTGAACCCAGTCTTATACATTCTGTCCTTTTATGATCCACACCTGATTTTGGCTTTAAAAATGGCATCTCAAAGTACCCCAAAAAACCCAATCAAACCCTGTACATCTCAAGATACACTTACTTTCATGCTTAGAGTGGCACCTGGAGGCTTAGGATTAACAGATTTAAAGGGCATCTGTCAGCAGTTTTGTACCTATGACACTGGCTGACCTGTTACATGTGCGCTTGACAGCTGAAGACATCTGTGTTGGTCCCATGTTCATATGTGCCCGCATTACTGAGAAAAAATATGTTTTCATATATGCAAATGAGCCTCTAGGAGCAACGGGGGCGTTACCGTTACACTTAGAGGCTTAGAGGCTCTGCTGGCTCTGCTATGCTACGGCCACACGCTCTGCACTTTGATTGACAGGGCCCGGCATGATGACCTTTTCACTCTCTGGCCCTGTCAATCAAAGTGGAGAGGGCTCAGCAGTTGCAGAGAGAGCAGAGCCTCTAGGTGTAACAGCAACGCCCCTGTTGCTCCTAAAGGCTCATTTGCATATATGAAATACCATAAAACATAATTTTTCTCAGCAATGCGGGCACATATGAACATGGGACCAACACAGATGCCTTCAGCTGCCAAGCGCACAGGTAACAGGTCAGCCAGTGTCATAGGTACAAAACTGCTGACAGATGCCCTTTCAGTCGGACCCGAAAACTGATTACCATGATCAGTAAGCAGTGCTGTGGTTGCTCTGCCTGATAAGTTTAGAGCCTCCCAATATACAGCCTTCCCCCCCATCACATGGCTGCTCTTGTGCATCGCCTTATCTTCCTGAGAATATCTGAGTCACAGTAAAGGTGTGATGTAAGGTGACAGTGACATGAAGATGAGACTATCATCATTGCCGGCATCACGCTGGATCAGCAATCACTGGGGAAATTGTCCCTGGCTTTACAGACATTGCTAAACCGTCTACTGACCCCTGATGATGTAGAAGCGTATGAGGTCGGTTCAGTGCAGTCAGCCGGTGTACAAATGATGAGCTCAGTGGTAGATTTTAGAAGCAGTCCCCCATTCACCTGAAAGCTCAGGTCACCCGACATACGGTGCTCTAGGCCTCATTCACACATCTGTGATGAAATCCGTGATCAGACGGGCAGTGATTCATCCGTGACACTGCTAGGCTGGAAATTAATTTTCAGAACAACTGCTCTTACTGCTCCGTGAAACACGGATGGCGTCCAAGTTTTTCACAGAGCCATAAACTATAATAGGCGTGATGAATCCGAAAAAACACGGATAAAAAAGAGCATGCTTCTGTGCTAAAACCACGGACTGCGCTAAAATAGTGATGTGTCAATACGCACATTAAAATTAATTGGGTACGTCTGATCTTTTTGTAATGGCCATCACGCGGTCGTTATCATACCCACTGCAATTTAAAGGGCTATGTACATGGGTGTTTTTTGTTTTGTTTTTGTTTTTAGAGCCCTTGAATAACTGGCATGCAAAAATAGGACATTTCTTATTTTGGGCCATTTTGACAGTCAGACGGACCACACTAAAATCAAGAGAGAAGCGCCCCCGTCTAGCAGCCATTAATAAAGGGGACACTAAGAGCCGCACAGAAGGACTTTCAGTATGGGAGGCAGCGGGACCTGACGTCACATGATCACTCTGGGAGCATCAGGTCCTGCTGCCCCAGTGCAGAGCAAATGTTCCCACCCGTGCCTCCAGTGGTAAGTTTTTTTTTTATTTGTCGGCACTACCGGGGTGGGGGTGGGCCATTCTATTTACTTGGGGCACTCTAGGGGCCGTTATATGACCTGGTGGCACTACAGAGGGTCGTTATATATACTGGGGGCACCATGAGGGCTATTATATGTCCTGGGGGCACTAGTAGGGGCATCATATATATTGAGGGCACTGCAGGAGTTGGGGTTTAAAACAAAAAGCAATGAAATTCAACGGGCGTTTAAAAAAAGGATGCAAAATGGTTAGACGGCCACGAAATGGATGCACACACGGATGCAAAATGGCCATGATAAACTGGCAATTTATCTGTTTTTAACAGCGTTTTTGTTTTTTTTTACTGTCAAAAATACAGATGACGTCAGTGGGCATTCTGTATCTTGCAGAACGGAACAGCTGGCCCCTAATAGAACAGTCCAATCCTTGTCCGTAATGCGGACAAAAATAGGACATCTTCTATTTTTTTGCGGAACAGAAATACGGACATATGGAAACGTA
The DNA here is from genome assembly GCF_905171765.1 of Bufo bufo. Taxonomy (NCBI): domain Eukaryota; kingdom Metazoa; phylum Chordata; class Amphibia; order Anura; family Bufonidae; genus Bufo; species Bufo bufo. Next base: position 21,276,180 of record NC_053399.1, on the reverse strand, counting down.
ATGCACACGGAGTAAGGGCTCATTCACACGAACGTGTGAAGCCCGTGCTGTGGACCGCAAATTGTGGTCCGCAATGCACGGGCACCGTCTGTGGGGCGGCCGCATGGGGATCGTGGACCCATTCACTTGAATGGGTCCGCGATCCCTCTGTTCCGCAAAAAGATAGAGCATGTTCTATCTTTTTGCGGTGAGCAGGCACGGAACGGAACCCCAGGAAGCACTCCGTAGTGTTCCGTTCAGTGCTTCCGTTCCGCATCTCCGGATTTGCGGACCCATTGAAGTGAATGAGTCCGATTCCGCGCAATGTACACGGAACGGTGCCCGTGTATTGCGGGTCCTCAATACGGCAACGGGCAGCACACGTTCATGTGAACTAGCCCTAACTTCATTTTTTTTTGCGGACCCATTGAAATGAATGGTTCCGCATACTGTCTCTGCAAAAAAAAAAAACGGAATGGACACGGAAAGAAAATACAAGCTCATGTGAACTCATATTGTGTTACGCAGACAGACATCACCAGATCTCAGTGAAATAACGTATATCGCCAGTTCTATCGGATGACTGGTCACAGGATATTCTGATGGGAGGTACCGCGCCAGGGCAACCGTCAGCCCTGTGATGGAGGGTGGCAGCAATCACTGGGCCCTTGTAGTATTGACTGGGAAATGAGCTGGAAGTGAATCGCGTGCCGCCATCTCTCTGTAAATGGTGACCCCCCTTCATTGATTTTCTGGCTGGACACCTGTTCACTGATTCCATCAAGGAATTCAGACACCGCTGCACATGAAATCACCTGTAAACCAAACGTCCAAGGTCTGCCGCCGACACTGTAACCCCTCGGCCTGCGACTGCACCGCTGCGAGTGCTCGTCTGTTTTACTACAGCAGAGCCATCACCTAGCCATGGTGCGAGCTGAATCATTCTGCCATTTATAAAGAACTTGTATGTAATAGCGGAGGTGCCAGGTGCAGTATGCCTCGTGTCTCAATTTCACCATTGTCATTGATTTTGATTCCTCCCATGTAACGCTTTGTTCCAGTCACTGCTTCTTGGAAGTGATGGCTAACCTTGGAACTCCAGCTGTGGTAAAACTACAACTCCCAAGATGCCCCCCTTGCTTGGCTGCTCTCAGAACGCTATAGAAATAAATGGAGCATGCTGGGAGTTGTAGTTTCACCACAGCTGGAGTGCCAAGGTTAGCCATCACTGTAATCTAGGGGTTCCATAGTTTACATTTTCAATATGGAAGTCTCTCTTTTTTTTTCTCTTACATCTGTTCATAGGAAAGCTGGGTGGCCATTCATATAGCTGTCATTAAAGCTCACCCAGCTATATCCAAGTCCTGAAGGACAAATCAGCCTTGATATGAAGTGTCACATTCACTTTCCAGAATGCAAATAATCTCAGGGCAAGCTCTGAGTAGACACTGAACAAGCGGATAATGCAGAAAGATGTCTGAAGCTGCAGAATAGTGAGTGCAGCTCTGGAGTATAATACAGGATGTAACTCAGGATCAGTGCAGGATAATTAATGTAATGTATGTACACAGTGACTGCACCAGCAGAATAGTGAGTGCAGCTCTGGAGTATAATACGGGATGTAACTCAGGATCAGTACAGGATAAGTAATGTACGTACACAGTGACTGCACCAGCAGAATAGTGAGTGCAGCTCTGGAGTATAATACAGGATGTAACTCAGGATCAGTACAGAATAAGTAATGTAATGTATGTACACAGTGACTGCACCAGCAGAATAGTGAGTGCAGCTCTGGAGTATAATACAGGATGTAACTCAGGGTCAGTACAGAATAAGTAATGTATGTACACAGTGACTGCACCAGCAGAATAGTGAGTGCAGCTCTGGAGTATAATACAGGATGTAACTCAGGATCAGTGCAGGATAATTAAAGTAATGTATGTACACAGTGACTGCACCAGAAGAATAATAAAGAGGATACTCCAGCACTCTGCGTTAAGGCTTGTTTATTTTGGAAATGCGTCGTCATAACAACGTGACGTTTCGGCCAGAACGGCCTTTATCAAACTATGTGACAAGAAATTCAAAGAAGCAATATTTACAATAGTGCATAAAATCCAACACATGGTGAAAATGATGAGTCATAGTAGTGTAGGATGATGGAGAACACAGATGCCCTTGAAAGCGTTATGTACAAGAAAAACAGAAAAATAAATAGAAACAAAAGTCCAAGAAAAAAACATCAAATACAAGTTAATTTTCATAGGAAGGTGAGTATAATGCTCATATAGTCAAGGGAGGCCTGTGGGGTGAAATCGGTATATTGTAGTTAAGGACAAATTCTATGTATAAAGCATAATAAGTGAATCTCATACCCTAAATATATACCGTATAGAGCATAGGATTAGGGAAAAGGCCTATAGAAGTGCCACCTGCTGCAAAGTACTATGGAGGACATGATCACAGATAGTATCTGATTAACCAAAGTGGGAGACGGTGTCAATCATTGAAAATAGGGCTATAGTTGGTGCATTCCCAATAGTATTCCTGGGAGCCGTATGAGGAGCGAGATCAGTGCATAATATTGTGTAATGAGCTTACCAAGTGCCGCTACAAGGAAAAGCGCCAATGTATGCTGCGCTGTGAAGTCGTAGCGTGTATCCACACGCTGAATGGGGATGCGCATCTGTCTGTGGGGATGGCGCCTTTAAATAGGGTAGGGGCCGGGTCCGCAATAATGTGAATCGAGAGCGCTGAGACTCTCTTCCGGTCCGGAAGTGGTGCACTATATATATATAGAGAGTCTATAACTATGATTAAAAGGATATCAAACCAATAATAACAGCCCGATATTCGTTATGTAACCTGAGGAAAAATAGAGAGGTACGTTATTAGAGAGACATAATGATATATGTAAATATGAACAGAAAGCAGTAATGTTATCCTAGGGAAAAATCTGTATATGACATGATGATCACGTAAAACACTGTATTTCGTAGTCTCTATTAAGCCCCTTTGGTTCCAGACAGTCCAATTTGTGGATCCAGAAGGCCTCTCTCTTTTTTAGTTGTGTAACTCGGTCGTATCCTCTTCTGTGGGGTAGAATTTGCTCTATTACCTGGTATTTAGGTTGTGCTAGGTTGTGGCCCGCAGCATCAAAGTGGGCCGGTACTGGGAGTAGGAGATTTATACGTCGAACAGATGATTTGTGTGTACATATGCGATTTCTGATCTTTTGTGTCGTTTCTCCTACGTAAATTTTACCGCATGGGCATTTCAATAAATATACCACGAAGAAGCCTTTAATGGGAAAACTTTTTCCTGACTGGGGGTGATGGAAATGGGTACCCTTGAGGACATTGGTGCATTGAAGGCAATGGATACATGGGAAGGTTCCTGTTTTTTGTACTGTAAGAAATCTTTGTTTGGGAATGGTCTGTGTTGGGCCAATATCGGCTTTAACTAGAAGGTCTCTCAAGTTCTTGGGTCGTCGGGTGCATGCTAGGATGGGGGTTTTTAATTCTTGTACCTACAAACGTACCTCTCTATTTTTCCTCAGGTTACATAAAGAATATCGGGCTGGTATTATTGGTTTGATATCATTTCCCTCCCTGCTCTTTCTAAAAAATACCTGTATACCACTAACTATAACACCCGGACCAAGTCTGCACTATCTAGACGTACTTCAACACATTGAGCCTGCGCACCAGTAGCGGCCTTGACACGCAAGTGGTGGAACGCACCACTTCCGGATCAGAATGGAGTACATACGCCTTCCGGTCATGCGCAGCGCACGTCACATCCGCTCTACCCATGAGAGGTCCGACACGCAAGTGTCACGAGGGTATCAAGAGCCACGTCTGACTCCGTTATACCCGGGGTCAGGAAGTCGCAGCGGGTGGCTGCGCGCTCTATATCTAAAGATCACGTTGTTTCTTAGTGATTGTTTTCTGTGTTTGCCTTGCTATCCTTTTTGTCTCTCTCAGGGATCCGTAGCTTCTCCTCCTCAGCTGTTTCGTGTCTGCCACTCCCTACCTCCTTATATTCTCCCCTCACACTTCTCTAGTTGCCAGTTATAGAGCTTCCTGCCTGGACATCTATACTGACCCACTGGAGTGGTGAATCCTGGTTGTCGTTCCAGAGTGCTACCCTCCGGATCCCTGTTGGGCTTATTGTTGTATCCTGTTGTCGCCCACCTGGGAATATATGTTGAGTCTGTGTTGTCTGTCCTCCCCTTGGTGTTTTCCCTTAGAGTTAGTGGTGCGGACTAGTGTTCCCACCGCCCTGTTCACTATCTAGGGCTCAGCTCAGGGAAAGCCAGGGCTTTAGGCACGTGATCGGCGTACGGGTGAGGAACCCGTCTAGGGACGTCAGGGCAGCCAGGTGCCAGCCGCCAGGTGAGTCAGGGGTCACCACCTTCCCTCTCACTTGGGCAGGGCCTTCCTCGTTCCCTCCCTCTGTGTCACGTATGTGATAGCCACGCCGACCGTGATATTATAACTGGCCCTTACTTTTTGAGAAAAAAAATAAAAATTATATAATTTTTTATTTGTTGTTTTTTTTTTTTTTTTTTCCTCTCTCTACTTAGAATCCAATATGGATCCTATTGATGCCTTGGCAGAACAGCTTCAAAGCCTGTCTTTGGAGGTGGCAGGATTGAAGGCGTCTGTTCTCCAACAACAGCAGCAAATGCAGCAGACCGCACCCCCAGCGGTTGCTATGGGTAACCAGGTTGTCACAGAACCCAAGGTTGCTCTTCCCGACAGATTTTCTGGGGGAAGGGACAAAATTGCGATGTTCCGTGAGGCCTGCAAATTATATTTTAAGTTGCGCCCTTACTCCTCAGGTCATGAAGAACAGCGGGTAGGGATTGTCATTTCCCTGCTTCAGGGGGATCCGCAATCCTGGGCGTTCTCGTTACCCCCTGGTTCTCAGGCTCTTCGGTCAGTGGAGGGATTTTTTGGGGCTTTGGGTCTCATATATGATGACCCTGACCGAGTCGCCCTGGCTGAGTCGAAGTTACGGAGACTCCTACAGGGAGATCGGTCAGCAGAGGAATATTGCTCAGAGTTCCGTAGGTGGGCTACGGATACTCAGTGGAACGACCCGGCTCTCAGGAGTCAGTTCTGCTCTGGGTTATCTGAAAGGGTTAAGGATGCACTGGCGCTGTATGAGACCCCCCTTTCCCTTGATGCTGTTATGTCCCTCTCTATCAGAATAGATAGACGTCTTAGGGAGAGATCGAAAATTCCGGAGCAATTGGTTACCTCTCCCAAGCAACAGTCAGCCTGTACTGACTTAGATGAGCCTATGCAGCTAGGCGGAACTTCTCGTCAGGTCCGTCCTCCCGAGGTTCGCCGTAGGGGGGGGGCTTGTTTTTTCTGTGGGGGGAGGGGTCATTTCATTAATGTCTGTCCCTCCTTTCTCAAAAACAAAAGACCGTCGGAAAACTACTAACCCCGCATGTGCGGAGGATGTCAGCCGGGGGGTATACGTTTCCTCCATACGAACATCTCAATTTGTGTTACCAGCGGTCATTGTTTTTGGTGTTAAGACGGAGTCTATTTCTGTTTTTCTAGACAGTGGAGCAGGGGTAAACTTGATTGATGCCCATTTTGCCCGCACTATGGGTTTGTCTCTCTGTACGCTGCAGAGACCTATTCCCGTATTCGCTATAGATTCTGCTCCTCTGTCTCAGAGAAACCTCACCCACATTGTTCGTAATTTACACCTTCGGGTAGGGGACCACCATAATGAGTGTCTTTCATGTTACGTTCTGGAGGGCCTTCCCTCTCGGGTGGTATTGGGTCTCCCCTGGTTGGTAGCGCACAATCCAGTGGTGGATTGGCAGGCCAGGGAGATATTGGAGTGGAGTGAGCATTGCAGAGAGAATTGCTTAAATAACAATTGCTTAATCGCCTCCATAGCTTCCCTACCTACATTTATTTCGGACTTTGAGGACGTTTTTTCTGAAAAGGGTTGTCAGAAACTACCACCTCATCGTCCTTATGATTGCCCGGTTAACCTGATTCCCGGGGCAAAATTACCCAAGTCCAGGTTGTATAATCTTTCGGGTCCCGAGAGACAAGCCATAAAGAATTATATCTCCGAGAGTCTGGCTAAGGGACACATCAGACCCTCTTCTTCACCCGTGGCTGCAGGGTTTTTCTTTGTTAAAAAGAAAGATGGGGGCCTGCGTCCTTGCTTAGATTTCCGTGAGTTAAACCAGATAACCATCCGTGACCCATACCCTCTTCCTCTCATTCCTGACCTTTTTAATCAGATTGCGGGTGCTAGGTGGTTCTCCAAACTTGATCTTAGGGGGGCCTACAATCTGATTCGTATTAAGGAGGGGGATGAGTGGAAGACAGCTTTTAACACCCCTGAGGGGCATTATGAAAATCTAGTTATGCCTTTCGGTCTGACCAATGCCCCTGCTGTCTTCCAACATTTCGTTAATGATATTTTTAGTCATCTCATCGGCAGGTTTGTAGTCATATACCTAGATGATATCTTAATTTATTCGGCTGATCTGAGAACACATGAGGTGCATGTCAGGCAAGTACTGCAGGTCCTACGGACGAATAAATTATATGCGAAAATTGAAAAATGTGTCTTCGCTGTTCAGGAATTACAGTTCCTGGGATATCTATTATCTGCTTCAGGTTTCCGCATGGATCCTGGGAAGGTCCAGGCAATTTTAGATTGGGATCTTCCTGAGAACCTTAAAGCCCTACAACGTTTTTTGGGTTTCGCTAATTTCTATAGAAAGTTCATTAAAAATTATTCAGTGATCGTTAAACCCCTTACAAACATGACTAGGAAGGGGACGGATTTTTCCAAATGGTCTGGCGCCGCTAAAGATGCATTTTCCTCTCTAAAGGAGAGGTTTACCTCGGCACCTGTTCTAATTCAACCTGATGTCTCCCAGCCTTTTATTGTCGAGGTAGATGCGTCAGAGGTGGGAGTGGGAGCTGTATTGTCTCAGGGTCCGTCTCCTGGCAAATGGCGTCCTTGCGCTTTCTTTTCCAAAAAATTATCTTCTGCGGAGAAGAATTATGATATTGGAAATAGGGAACTGTTGGCGATTAAACTGGCGCTTGAAGAGTGGCGTCACTTCTTAGAGGGAGCAATCCACCCCGTCACGGTGATTACGGATCACAAGAACCTTCTGTACCTAGAATCGGCTAAGCGTCTCACCCCTAGACAAGCTAGGTGGTCGCTATTCTTTACCAGATTTAACTTTGTAATCACCTATCGTCCTGGGGCAAAAAATACCAAGGCAGACGCATTATCTCGTAGTTTCCCTGGAGGGGGTAATGTTTGTGATCCGGTACCTATTTTACAAAGAGGAGTGGTTGTTTCTGCGGTACACTCTGTTCTAGAGGGAAAGGTGTTAGAGGCTCAGGGGGACGCCCCGGCCTCTTGCCCCTCAGAGAAATTGTTTGTACCGTTAAACCTGCGTCTTGAATTATTAAAAGAACATCATAATTCGGCACTTGCTGGACACCCGGATAGTAAAGCAACCTTGGAGCTTTTATCTCGTCGTTTTTGGTGGCCAAGGTTGCGTCAGGATGTAATGGATTTCGTGTCTACTTGTTCTACTTGTGCACGCGCGAAAGTCTCTCATACACGTCCAGCAGGGTCTTTATTGCCACTTTTCATCCCCAATAGGCCATGGACACATCTGTCAATGGATTTCATCACTGACTTACCGTTGTCTGCGGGTAAAACAGTTATCTTGGTAGTAGTAGACAGGTTTAGCAAAATGGTACACTTTATTGCGCTACCCGCACTTCCTAATGCTAAAACTCTCGCTCAGGTGTTTATCAGTGAAATCGTGAAGCTTCACGGGGTCCCTTCCGATGTGGTTTCGGATCCGGGAACCCAGTTTATTTCTAAGTTTTGGAAAGCTTTTTGTTCCCGTTTGGGGGTTCACTTGTCCTTTTCCTCAGCTTTCCATCCTCAGTCGAATGGACAGACTGAGCGTACCAACCAAAACCTAGAAACATATTTAAGGTGTTTTGTGTCTGAAAACCAAGAGTTGTGGTCATCATATTTACCGTTAGCTGAGTTTGCCATAAATAATCATTATCAGGAGTCCACTGGCAAGTCACCATTCCTTGGTGCATACGGTTTTCATCCCCAATTTTGTACTTTCAAAGAGGGGGGGTCTTCTGGGGTTCCCGAAGAGGAAAGGTTTTCTTCATCTCTTTCATCGGTATGGCAGAAGGTGCAAGTTAACTTGAAAAAGATGAGTGGTAAATATAAATGCATGGCCGATAAGAAACGGTCGCCAGGTCCGGACCTAGGAGTGAATGACTATGTGTGGTTGTCTACTAGGAATATTAAGTTGAAGGTTCCTTCTTGGAAACTGGGTCCTAGGTTCATTGGTCCCTATAAAATAGTAGCCGTCATTAACCCTGTGGCTTTTCGCCTGGAGCTACCTCAGACTTTTAAGATCCATAACGTCTTCCATAAATCGTTACTCAAGAAGTATGTTCCACCTCTAGAACCATCACCGCTGCCACCTCCTCCTGTTATTGTGGATGGTAATCTGGAGTTTCAAATAGCCAGAATTGTTGATTCTCGTCGGGTCCGCCGCTCTCTTCAGTATCTGGTGCATTGGAGAGGCTACGGTCCCGAGGAAAGAATGTGGGTTCCAGCGTCAGAGGTAAACGCCAACAGGTTAATTCAGGCTTTCCATGCCTCTCATCCGGAGAGACCTGGTCCTGAGTGTCCGGAGGCCCCTCGTGAAAGGGGGGGTACTGTCACGAGGGTATCAAGAGCCACGTCTGACTCCGTTATACCCGGGGTCAGGAAGTCGCAGCGGGTGGCTGCGCGCTCTATATCTAAAGATCACGTTGTTTCTTTATGATTGTTTTCTGTGTTTGCCTTGCTATCCTTTTTGTCTCTCTCAGGGATCCGTAGCTTCTCCTCCTCAGCTGTTTCGTGTCTGCCACTCCCTACCTCCTTATATTCTCCCCTCACACTTCTCTAGTTGCCAGTTATAGAGCTTCCTGCCTGGACATCTATACTGACCCACTGGAGTTGTGAATCCTGCTTGTCGTTCCTGAGTGCTACCCTCCGGATCCCTGTTGGGCTTATTGTTGTATCCTGTTGTCGCCCACCTGGGAATATATGTTGAGTCTGTGTTGTCTGTCCTCCCCTTGGTGTTTTCCCTTAGAGCTAGTGGTGCGGACTAGTGTTCCCATCGCCCTGTTCTTTATCTAGGGCTCAGCTCAGGGAAAGCCAGGGCTTTAGGCACGTGATCGGCGTACGGGTGAGGAACCCGTCTAGGGACGTCAGGGCAGCCAGGTGCCAGCCGCCAGGTGAGTCAGGGGTCACCATCTTCCCTCTCACTTGGGCAGGGCCTTCCTCGTTCCCTCCCTCTGTGTCACGTATGTGATAGCCACGCCGACCGTGATAGCAAGTGGTGGAACGCACCACTTCCGGACCGGAAGAGAGTCTCAGCGCTCTCGATTCACATTATTGCGGACCCGGCCCCTACCCTATTTAAAGGCGCCATCCCCACAGACAGATGCGCATCCCCATTCAGCGTGTGGATACACGCTACGACTTCACAGCGCAGCATACATTGGCGCTTTTCCTTGTAGCGGCACTTGGTAAGCTCATTACACAATATTATGCACTGATCTCGCTCCTCATACGGCTCCCAGGAATACTATTGGGAATGCACCAACTATAGCCCTATTTTCAATGATTGACACCGTCTCCCACTTTGGTTAATCAGATACTATCTGTGATCATGTCCTCCATAGTACTTTGCAGCAGGTGGCACTTCTATAGGCCTTTTCCCTAATCCTATGCTCTATACGGTATATATTTAGGGTATGAGATTCACTTATTATGCTTTATACATAGAATTTGTCCTTAACTACAATATACCGATTTCACCCCACAGGCCTCCCTTGACTATATGAGCATTATACTCACTTTCCTATGAAAATTAACTTGTATTTGATGTTTTTTTTCTTGGACTTTTGTTTCTATTTATTTTTCTGTTTTTCTTGTACATAACGCTTTCAAGGGCATCTGTGTTCTCCATCATCCTACACTACTATGACTCATCATTTTCACCATGTGTTGGATTTTATGCACTATTGTAATTATTGCTTCTTTGAATTTCTTGTCACATAGTTTGATAAAGGCCTTTTCTGGCCGAAACGTCACGTTGTTACGACGCCGCATTTCCAAAAAAAAACAAGCCTTAACGCAGAGTGCTGGAGTATCCTCTTTATTATTATATGGGGTGGGAACCCGACTCCAAGCAACATTCTCCAGAGTGCCAGGAGTTTTACATCTCCACCAGAAGAATAGTGAGTGCAGCTGTGGAGTATAATACAGGATGTAACTCAGGTTTTCCCTATATGCCCAGGGGAACAGCCCTATTCCAGTAAACATTAGCAGCAGGTTCTAGTACATAAATTCCGAGCCATATACCGATTACAACTACGCTCGTGTGAATGCGGCCTATGTAAATGAAGGTTCTTATTCATCCGGTCATGGTATATCAGTACTTTTTGCACTTTTGTGTACTTGGTCATTTTTTTTATTATGCAGTAATCACACCAGCTCCAGATGTTAGCTGAAAGTCTAAGGCCTCTTTCACACGGGCGTTGCGGGAAAATGTGCGGGTGCGTTACGGGAACACCCGGGATTTTTCCGCACGAGTGCAAAACATTGTAATGCGTTTTGCACTCGCGTGAGAAAAATCGCGCGTGTTTGGTACCCGAACTTCTTCACAGAAGTTCGGGCTTGGGATTGGTGTTCTGTAGATTGTATTATTTTCCCTTATAACATGGTTATAAGGGAAAATAATAGCATTCTGAATACAGACTGCAGAGTAAAACATCGCTGGAGGGGTTAAAAAAATAATAATAATAATTTAACTCACCTTAATCCACTTGTTCGCGATGCCGGCATCTCCTTCTGTCTTCATCTGATCTCTGTGCAGCAACAGGACCTTTGATGACGTCACTCCGGTCATCACATGGTCCGTCACATGATCTTTTACCATGGTGATGGATCATGTGATGACCGGAATGACGTCACCACAGGTCCTGTTGCTGCACAGAGATCAGATGAAGCCAGAAGGAGAGGCCGGGCTACGCGAACAAGTTGATTAAGGTGAGTTAAATTTTTATTTTATTTTTTTTAACCCCTCCAGCGCTATTTTACTATGCATTCTGTATTCAAAATGCTATTATTTTCCCTTATAACCATGTTATAAGGGAAAATAATAATGATCGGGTCCCCAACCCGATCGTCTCCTAGCAACCGTGCGTGAAAATCGCACCCCATCCGCACTTGCTTGCGAATGCTTGCGATTTTCACGCAACCCTATTAATTTCTATGAGGCCTGCGTTACGTGAAAAACGCACAAAGAGGAGCATGCTGCGATTTTCACGCAACGCAAAAGTGATGCGTGAAAATCACCGCTCGTGTGCACAGCCCCATAGAAATGAATGGGTCAGGATTCAGTGCGGGTGCAATGCGTTCACCTCCCGCATCGCATCCGTGCGGAATATTCGCTCGTGTGAAAGGGGCCTAAGGGTAACATGAAACACGGGACACACAAGCATTTTTGTTACTTGCTTTTTTGTCTTTCTGGCTTGTAAAAAAATCAGCACGCTGGAGCACCTTCTCTATAGGAGAAAAGCACCATGAAGAAAATGGTAGTGGTAAGACACACTGGCCCAGATTTACTAAAGGGGTTATCCAGGATTAGAAAAGCATGGCTGACTTCTTCAAAAAACAGCACCACACCTGTCCATAGGTTGTGTCTGGTATGACAGCTCGGCTCTATTGAAGTGAATGAGATTGAGTTGCGATACCAGAAACAACCTACGGACAGGTGTGGTGCTGTTTTTGGAAGAAAGCAGCCATGTTGGAGAAGGAGCGGGGAGCCAGCACTGGCAAGCAGGTGGGTAATCTTCCCTTTACAGGTCCTTCCAAGTGGGAGGGGGGGAAGGGGTGCTCCTTTCTTGCACAATCCACTGCGTGAAAGAGAGCCAAGCCCCGCTCCGGACAGCAGAGAAACAGAGAATTAACATGATTGATAACGTTCCGTTCCTCTCTGTGATCTTTTTACTACAAAATCACAGTGAGATAAAGTTGTCACTGTGATTTTGTAGTAAAAAGATCACAGAGCGGCAAAGAGCATTATCAATCGTGTTAATGCTCCGTGTCTCTGCTGTCCGGAGCAGGGCTTGGCTCTCTTTCACGCAGCGGATTACCCGCACGGCATTCGCTTGTGTGAAAGAGCGCTAAAGGGATTGTGCAAGAATGGAGCACCCTTTCCCCCCCTCTCACTTGGAAGGACCTGTAAAGGGAAGATTTCCCACCTGCTTGCAGATGCTGGCTCCCCGTTCTTTCTCCACCCGCCCGGCCTGCGGTACCCCGCTGTGCCCTCCCTGCTGGCAAACATCCGGTTTGACATAGCTGCAGCCAATCACTGACCACGGAGATGACTGGCTCCCCTTACATCATGACAAATGGTCACATGACGCGAGGGGATCCGGTCTCCGACGCGGCCAGTGATTGGTTGCAGCTATGTCAAACCGGATGTTTTCAGTGAGGGAGCGCAGCGGAGCATCTCAGGCCGGGAAAAGGAGTGGGGAGCCAGTGCCGGAAGGCAGGTGGGTAATCTTCCCTTTACAGGTCCGGCCAAGTGGTGGGGTTTGCACCCCTCGTATTCTTGCACATCCCCTTTAATGTGTTTAAAAAGTGGTGAAAATTAGCGCAAATAGTTTCTGCCCCTTTTTTCAACTCGCTTGCAAAGGGGTGGGGCTTATCAGAAAGGGTGGAGCTTCATGTGAAAGAGGTAGAGATGAGCGAAGTTTTCAAAAATTTCACCGAATTTCATCAAGGATTTTGATTTGTTACAAACTTCTTTGTAACAAATCACATTCCATTGTATGGAGCGGGAGCAATGAAAGGGAACGGCGATTCCGCCGCCCCCCCCCCCCCATCATTGCCGTGTTCAATACTGATTGCGGCATCTGAGAATCACATTTAGCCTATCGGGTTAATCAGGGCTTAAAACAAAAAAATATATCCTCATCCGTTCGGCGGAAAGGCCGTCGCGGACATCTTGTTTGAAGAAAACAACGTCACCACGCCCACCCAGAGTGATCCGTGCGTGTGCAAGAATTGACGTGTTTTCTTCAATCAAGATGGGCGCGACGGTCTCTTCGCGCTTAACTGAGGTGAGTATGTTTTTATTTAGTTTTTTTACCGCCATTTCAGGAAAAATGTATTCATTACCACGAAGCGTCAGGAAATTTGGCTTTGCGGCAAATCAGATTTTTCCTGAAAATCGGAATAGAATTCCACTTTGTTAACTTCGATTCCCTCAGCACTAGAAAGAGGGCATGGTCTAAGGTGCACCTGGTGTGTGGGTACAGTCCAGTATCTGCGTGCCAGGTTGCATCTGTACCTGCAGTTGTTTCAGATTATTGGTAAAACGCAAGCAGATCCCGCGGCCAGACCGTGCCACGTAGGGACCTCCATAGGCCTCTTTCACACGCTGCTTTTGCAACCTTTTTTACTGGCATTTTTCAACTCCGACACAAAAGCCTATGGGAAATACACCAGAAAAAAAAAAAAAAAACGCCATACCCAGAGCATGGTACGCTTCGGGGGAAAAAAAAATGATTCAAAAACATAATGACGTCCGATAACGCCTCCAAACGGTGAAGACAAAAATGTCGCCAGACGGGAAGTGGCAGCTGAGGGGTTAAGCCCCCGGCTCCTTTCCAGGCTGGAAGCGTTTAGAGAAATTGCATCAGCAGCAGCGTTTTGTTGCTGTTAATCAGAGCCGCGCCTTTGTCTGCATCCCACTTAATTACATGGACCCGCTAATTGTAAAGGCCTGCTCTGAATGGCGAAAATGACGGCTTCGCATCCTCCTAGCGGTTCTACTAATGAAATCGTTCAGCGTTTTTGTTTTTTTGTTTTTTTGTTTTGTTTTGTTTTTTAGCAAGAGGGAGGTTTGCTGTATGTGACACGCAAATATCCAGCCGTGATGCTCAAGGGGCCGAAAAATTCAAGACAATTCATGTTTATTTTCGGAAATGAGTGATGAGACCCGTGTCGTATTGCTTGCTTCACACATGTCTTTTTAATTTATTTATAGTTGTCAGAACAGAATTCCATGCACAAAGGAATCCATATCTGTTCATCCTGAGCTTCCTCTTTCATGAATAGAATGCCAGAACTTCAGTAAAGACTGAGGAGAGAGGGGGGTTTTATGCCGTATTTGTAGAAGGAGTAAGATATTTCAGTGGACGACTAGTAGAAATTCCAGAGAAGGGACGCGGGACGACTTCAGATATGGCGTGACAATTACAGGAAGGTGCCATACTCGCCTTCTGACACCATTATAGCATATGTACAGAATGAAATGTAAATACCATTCAAATCTCTGCAAATCCACTCCAGTCTCCAGCTGACTATGCGGCGGACTGCAGTAGACACGCTAACTTCATGCTAAGCCTGTGTGGTGTAGGGGAGCTGTGTCTTATGGAGGGGGTTGTGTAATTCCTTTCCTTATATGAGGCTCAGGGCAAACGGACATCGAGCTGTAAAGGGTTACCCCATGATTAATGCAAAAAAATTAAAATCCAACATCATATAGGACATGACAATCTCTTTCTAACAAAACGAGGACCAGCCCTGCACCTCACATGGATCCAGAGATCTCCCCATTCATTGCTCTGCTAGATTATCTTCAGACTGGCACCTCAAGGGCATGTCCTTTATCAGGGGATGTGTCCTTTCTACTGTTGCCATCTCCGTGTCACAGCTCAGAAGGCATGTCCTTTCTTAGGATCCGTGTCCTCTCTGCTGCAGCTCTCTTGTTCTTTCCTCATCACAGCTCAGGGGACATGTCTTCTCTGTTGCAGCTCTCTTCCTATCACAGGTCAGGGGACATGTCTTCTCTGTTGCAGCTCTCTTCCTATCACAGCTCAGGGGACACGTCTTCTCTGTTGCAGCTCTCTTCCTATCACAGCTCAGGGAACACGTCTTCTCTGTTGCAGCTCTCTTCCTATCACAGGTCAGGAGACACGTCTTCTCTGTTGCAGCTCTCTTCCTATCACAGCTCAGGGGACACGTCTTCTCTGTTGCAGCTCTCTTCCTATCACAGGTCAGGAGACATGTCTTCTCTGTTGCAGCTATGTTCCTATCACAGGTCAGGAGACACGTCTTCTCTGTTGCAGCTCTCTTCCTATCACAGCTCAGGGGACATGTCTTCTCTGTTGCAGCTCTCTTCCTATCACAGGTCAGGAGACACGTCTTCTCTGTTGCAGCTCTCTTCCTATCACAGGTCAGGGAACACGTCTTCTCTGTTGCAGCTCTCTTCCTATCACGGGTCAGGGAACACGTCTTCTCTGTTGCAGCTCTCTTCCTATCACAGCTCAGGGAACACGTCTTCTCTGTTGCAGCTCTCTTCCTATCACAGGTCAGGAGACACGTCTTCTCTGTTGCAGCGCTTTTCCTATCACAGGTCAGGAGACACGTCTTCTATGTTGCAGCTCTCTTCCTATCACAGCTCAGGGGACATGTCTTCTCTGTTGCAGCTCTCTTCCTATCACAGGTCAGGGGACATGTCTTCTCTGTTGCAGCTCTCTTCCTATCACAGCTCAGGGAACACGTCTTCTCTGTTGCAGCTCTCTTCCTATCACAGGTCAGGGAACACGTCTTCTCTGTTGCAGCTCTCTTCCTATCACAGGTCAGGAGACACGTCTTCTCTGTTGCAGCTCTCTTCCTATCACAGGTCAGGAGACATGTCTTCTCTGTTGCAGCTCTCTTCCTATCACAGCTCAGGGGACATGTCTTCTCTGTTGCAGCTCTCTTCCTATCACAGCTCAGGGAACACGTCTTCTCTGTTGCAGCTCTCTTCCTATCACAGCTCAGGGAACACGTCTTCTCTGTTGCAGCTCTCTTCCTATCACAGGTCAGGAGACATGTCTTCTCTGTTGCAGCTCTCTTCCTATCACAGCTCAGGGAACACGTCTTCTCTGTTGCAGCTCTGTTCCTATCACAGGTCAGGAGACATGTCTTCTCTGTTGCAGCTCTCTTCCTATCACAGGTCAGGAACACGTCTTCTCTGTTGCAGCTCTCTTCCTATCACAGGTCAGGAGACACGTCTTCTCTGTTGCAGCTCTCTTCCTATCACAGGTCAGGAGACACGTCTTCTCTGTTGCAGCTCTCTTCCTATCACAGGTCAGGAACACGTCTTCTCTGTTGCAGCTCTCTTCCTATCACAGGTCAGGAGACACGTCTTCTCTGTTGCAGCTCTCTTCCTATCACAGGTCAGGGAATACGTCTTCTCTGTTGCAGCTCTCTTCCTATCACAGGTCAGGAGACACGTCTTCTCTGTTGCAGCTCTCTTCCTATCACAGCTCAGGGAACACGTCTTCTCTGTTGCAGCTCTCTTCCTATCACAGGTCAGGAGACACGTCTTCTCTGTTGCAGCTCTGTTCCTATCACAGGTCAGGGAATACGTCTTCTCTGTTGCAGCTCTCTTCCTATCACAGGTCAGGAGACACGTCTTCTCTGTTGCAGCTCTCTTCCTATCACAGGTCAGGGAACACATCTTCTCTGTTGCAGCTCTCTTCCTATCACAGCTCAGGGAACACGTCTTCTCTGTTGCAGCTCTGTTCCTATCACAGGTCAGGGGACATGTCTTCTCTGTTGCAGCTCTCTTCCTCATCACAGCTCAGGGGACATGTCTTCTCTGTTGCAGCTCTCTTCCTATCACAGCTCAGGGAACACGTCTTCTCTGTTGCAGCTCTCTTCCTATCACAGGTCAGGAGACATGTCTTCTCTGTTGCAGCTCTCTTCCTATCACAGCTCAGGGAACACGTCTTCTCTGTTGCAGCTCTGTTCCTATCACAGGTCAGGGGACATGTCTTCTCTGTTGCAGCTCTCTTCCTATCACAGGTCAGGAGACACGTCTTCTCTGTTGCAGCTCTCTTCCTATCACAGGTCAGGGAACACGTCTTCTCTGTTGCAGCTCTCTTCCTATCACAGGTCAGGAGACACGTCTTCTCTGTTGCAGCTCTGTTCCTATCACAGGTCAGGGAATACGTCTTCTCTGTTGCAGCTCTCTTCCTATCACAGGTCAGGAGACACGTCTTCTCTGTTGCAGCTCTCTTCCTATCACAGGTCAGGAGACACGTCTTCTCTGTTGCAGCTCTCTTCCTATCACAGCTCAGGGAACACGTCTTCTCTGTTGCAGCTCTCTTCCTATCACAGGTCAGGAGACACGTCTTCTCTGTTGCAGCTCTGTTCCTATCACAGGTCAGGGAATACGTCTTCTCTGTTGCAGCTCTCTTCCTATCACAGGTCAGGAGACACGTCTTCTCTGTTGCAGCTCTCTTCCTATCACAGGTCAGGGAACACATCTTCTCTGTTGCAGCTCTCTTCCTATCACAGCTCAGGGAACACGTCTTCTCTGTTGCAGCTCTGTTCCTATCACAGGTCAGGGGACATGTCTTCTCTGTTGCAGCTCTCTTCCTATCACAGGTCAGGAGACACGTCTTCTCTGTTGCAGCTCTCTTCCTATCACAGGTCAGGGAACACGTCTTCTCTGTTGCAGCTCTCTTCCTATCACAGGTCAGGAGACACGTCTTCTCTGTTGCAGCTCTCTTCCTATCACAGCTCAGGGAACACGTCTTCTCTGTTGCAGCTCTCTTCCTATCACAGGTCAGGAGACACGTCTTCTCTGTTGCAGCTCTCTTCCTATCACAGTTCAGGGAACACGTCTTCTCTGTTGCAGCTCTCTTCCTATCACAGGTCAGGGGACACGTCTTCTCTGTTGCAGCTCTCTTCCTATCACAGCTCAGGGAACACGTCTTCTCTGTTGCAGCTCTCTTCCTATCACAGGTCAGGAGACATGTCTTCTCTGTTGCAGCTCTCTTCCTATCACAGGTCAGGAGACATGTCTTCTCTGTTGCAGCTCTCTTCCTATCACAGGTCAGGAGACACGTCTTCTCTGTTGCAGCTCTCTTCCTATCACAGGTCAGGGAATACGTCTTCTCTGTTGCAGCTCTCTTCCTATCACAGGTCAGGAGACACGTCTTCTCTGTTGCAGCTCTCTTCCTATCACAGCTCAGGGAACACGTCTTCTCTGTTGCAGCTCTCTTCCTATCACAGCTCAGGGAACACGTCTTCTCTGTTGCAGCTCTGTTCCTATCACAGGTCAGGGGACATGTCTTCTCTGTTGCAGCTCTCTTCCTATCACAGGTCAGGAGACACGTCTTCTCTGTTGCAGCTCTCTTCCTATCACAGGTCAGGGAACACGTCTTCTCTGTTGCAGCTCTCTTCCTATCACAGGTCAGGAGACATGTCTTCTCTGTTGCAGCTCTCTTCCTATCACAGGTCAGGGGACATGTCTTCTCTGTTGCAGCTCTCTTCCAATCACAGGTCAGGGGACACGTCTTCTCTGTTGCAGCTCTCTTCCTATCACAGCTCAGGGGACATGTCTTCTCTGTTGCAGCTCTCTTCCAATCACAGGTCAGGGGACATGTCTTCTCTGTTGCAGCTCTCTTCCTATCACAGGTCAGGAGACACGTCTTCTCTGTTGCAGCTCTCTTCCTATCACAGGTCAGGGAACACGTCTTCTCTGTTGCAGCTCTCTTCCTATCACAGGTCAGGAGACATGTCTTCTCTGTTGCAGCTCTCTTCCTATCACAGGTCAGGGGACATGTCTTCTCTGTTGCAGCTCTCTTCCAATCACAGGTCAGGGGACATGTCTTCTCTGTTGCAGCTCTGTTCCTATCACAGGTCAGGAGACATGTCTTCTCTGTTGCAGCTCTGTTCCTATCACAGGTCAAGGAACACGTCTTCTCTGTTGCAGCTCTCTTCCTATCACAGGTCAGGAGACACGTCTTCTCTGTTGCAGCTCTCTTCCTATCACAGGTCAGGGGGCATGAGACATAAGGAAAATAAAAAAACAGCAGGTGGCGCTATACAGATACATTTTTTTGAGATACTCAGTAGCTATACTAAATATCTAATTACGTGCAAATAAAGTGTTCAGATGCAGGTGCTACTTTGAAAAAAATTTGGAATATTTTTCGGGGGGACAACCACCTTTTTTAATACAGGTGTCGGACTCCTGCTCAATATTTTATCAGAGTTGTCAGGTGCCCTCAGTCATATGACAGGTAAGTTCCACCCAAAGTAAGAAAAAGCAATAAAAATGGTTGTCAGAAATGAAGCGTCATAGCAAATATATGCCACAGTATAAATCTAATTCAAATTCAGGGGCGACTAGGTGAACCTCAAAATCCGACATGCAAGCAGAGATTTGAGGAGCTGTTTGCTGGGGCCCTCACACTTGAGGTGTTTCTGTACCTGCCTGTGATAAGATGGGAACAAGTTGGTCATCGTTGACTACTTTGTTTCCTCCATGTCAGCTCAACCAATGACAATGCATTGTGAAGACCTCAACAAACAGCTCCTCATATCTCAGCTTCTTCACCCTCAGTGATTGTGACATGGCAGCAGTGTGATATTGTTTTTTTTTCAGCGGAGTTCCCCTTTAACTTCAAGACCTCCTACACACCGTTGAGTCTTTGGGCCAGGGTCACTGTGCCTTCAGGACAGTGTCGTACTGGGGTTCCTTGGGTCCATCACTGGAAATTATTCTTGGGGTTCAATCTCTATATCAATAATAAAGTCTAATAGGCCTTAAATTAACTAAATAGACCCTAGTGGCAGGTGATTGGCTTCAAAGGCAGCTGTAAATAGCCCACTATGGCTGCAGTCAGAGACTGGGCCCACTGGTGGGCCAGTTGGACCCTGCTTCAGGATGACTCCCAGTATTCCTCCACTCATTCCTCCAGTTACCGCCACCTCTCCATTTCCTTCAACACCAGCTACAAATTGGCTTTTTTCCCAGAGAGAAAAAAAATCTAATTAGGGGAACGCTCAGGGGCTGGAGGAGAGTAATTTACCGGAGCGGAGATGAGCGCTAGGGACTTACTAATTGTATGTGTCGTCCGCAGAATTATTTGGCTGAGACGCAATCACAATATCCAAACCAATCCGCTGGTGTCCGCGATTAGACTACGGCGAGGTCGTGGTGGTCACATTCAGGGTCAGGTGCCGGATATTGTCACGTTCGGCATTGATCAACATTATTCACAGTTTGATCCTTTCTCATTTTGCTGATTGCATCAGAAACGTAAGTCCTGCGTCAGGCGGCTGGTGAGTCAGCCGGGATCTGCGGCCAACAGTTCAAGGAAATGTTCTTAAACCTCTTAACTCAGATGGCTCATACAGGCGAAGTATCCCAGATATGAAGGGTAATAACGTAGGGCTATGACCATATGTTACCTGTGGTGTTACCTTTTACTATTGCATTGTATTTAGTGATGTCAGTAAGGGTCCATTCACACGTCCGTAAGTGTTTTGCGGATCCGCAAATCGCGGAACGGATGCGGACCCATTTTGCGGACGTGTAAATGGACCCTAACAGGGGGCAGGGCTGTGACTACCTCTTAGACATGATATAGAGGCTGGTTGTCAGCAATAATAGATGAAATAGCAGTTACTGTAGTGTATGATGTGTAGATTTCATGTCTGATCACAATGTAATTATATTACTATTATATTCAGTGATGTAAATAAAAAGGGGCGGGGCTGTGACAACCTCTTAGATACCATATAGAGGCTGGTTGTCAGCAGTAATAGTCATTACCGTAGTATAAGGTGCATGGATCGTATGGGCATCTGATCACAATGTAACGCCACTGTACGTGACTCCAGTGATACATTTTTACATTGATAATTAGCAGATGGGTTCCGGATGGAGTTCCCCTTGAAGACCTCTGTGAGAATCAGACATGGATTTGTCTATTTAAGAGCTTGCGGCTTGAGATCTGTCTAGGACAATATCACACTGCCTAGGAGACCTGTAAATGTGTCCTGATATAGAATGGTGCGGGTGGATGGAAATGAAGACTCGCCTAAGTGTGATACTAATGTATCAGTGTGAAATTGGATATGTACCTGCAGGTCCGGGCTGGCGGAGGAGAAGCGGAGACCGGATTCTGGAGGATACAAGTGCATCTGATGCAGCCTGATGATGAAAAAGAGCGCCAAACTCAAGGCTGTGTCAGGCCATGGCAGAGAACAGGTTAATGGGACACAGTCAGTGATTTGGGATAGTTTCCCCTAGTATTGCTGTCCCTGTGATCAGTCTTAACTGTACTTCTTGAATTCTGTTCATCAGGATGAGCAATGATTAGTTTTCCAATTCTATAGTATCAATAAGGAGCATCTGTCTGCATGATCAACCCTATTAAACCAGCATACAGCCTGCTAGGGTCCATGCTGATAAAAACTATACTCTTATTATGACTCTCCGTGGCCCCATTACTGAGAAAACAAAAATTTTATTTATATGCAAATGACCTAACTGGAGCACTGAGAGGCTGGACAAAGCCATCGGAGCACCAGCTTGTTACACCTCCTTCAGCTTCAGTCCCTCCCCCCTTTCTCTGGATTGGCAGGGCTAGTCTTCTAGTGCTTCTGCTCTCCTAGCACCAGAAGATGCAGCACAGGCTTGAGATGACAGGTCTCAGCACTAGAAGACTAGACCTGCCAATCCAGGGACAAACTGGTGCTCTGAGGGCTCTGGCCAGCCCCTCGGTTCTCCAGTTAGGTCATTTGCATATAAATAATGGGGCCACGGAGAGTCATAATCAAGGTATCTTTTTTATCAGCACGATCCAGCCTACCTTGCTGTATACCTGATTTAATAGGGTTCAAAATGCTGATAGATGCTCTTTAAAAGTTCTACATCTTTCTAATATATAACTTCTGTGTTTCAGTTCCACACCATTTTCAAGACCTTTGCTCACAGTCAATGAGTGAGAACAGTTTTTACATTTAGAAGCTGTAAACCTGGGCATCACTCTCAACTAACAATTGTATCCAGTCTAGACAATGCTCTCTGAACTAAACAGTCTGGATTTCAGACTGATACATTGTAGCAGACCAGCAGCGAGAGAGAGAGAGTTGTGCTGCTGATATATTTAGCTCACAGAGCATTGTGTAGTCTGGATACAGCTGTGTCTACTTCTCAGCTGGGAGCAGGACAGATTTACTACTTCTATATGTAAACAGGAATATTTTCATTCACTCGCAGCAAGCAGAGATCTTGAAAATGCTCGGGAATGATAACACAAAGTCTAGAGAAAGATGTAGAACTTTTCATATAGGCGGTGAAGCTTTGTTTGAATAAAACAGGAAAACCTCTTTCATCAAAATTCAGCAACTTTCTAATAACCTTGTTGTTCCAAATCTTCAACATTTTCAAGATCTCTGCTTGATGCAAATGAAATATTACACATTGGCAAAACACACAAATTGACTGACTACATCTGGAAGGTGGGGGTTTGTTAAAATCATATCCTTTCTATACCATCTCAGACCGATACGCTGTAAGAAATGACCAGGATTTGTGCTGCGGCTGCTGCTACATTGTTGCAGGCACACCTCGGTCAGTCCTGAAGGGGTTAATCAGCGGAGTCTGTGTCTCTCCGTCAGCCGCTGGTGATTGATATCAGCCGCCTGGCAGAAAACGCTCCTATTCTATAACAAAGGTCAATTCTGAGGGGAACACAATACCGAATAAGCGCTGAGAATGTGAAGAATAGAAAAATTATCAAGGAGGATGATATTCTCCTGATCACGCTGAGCGCGGAGCGAAGATTAAAGGAAGATCTGATAATAGAGGCGCAATTTGGGCTGAGATGAGCAATCACGAGCAATCCCCCTGATGGCGACGTCTGAGAACGCAGCGACACTTGGAGGAAGAGGCAGAACCGGAATATATGAATTCATAAATCACTCGCTTTAACTTCTCATGCCCATTGTCAGAGGTTTCTTCATTTATCTGTTCCTGGGAAAGCTGGGTGGCAACCAATATGGGCTCCAACAAGGATTGGCGTCCAACTTTCCCAAACTACTGAATAGCAAATACATCTAGTTCTGCCCCCATACAAGGGACACCGCTACCAATACAACTCTCCACAAGCATTGGCATCCAGCTTTCCCAGGCTCCTGAATGAAGATTCTGCTTAGATATTTAGGGGGATTGTAAAATTCAAAATAATTTTCTATTCAGGGCTCTGGGAAAGCTGGGTGACCCCCGACGGCTCCTTATGATTGCAGCGATCAGTTTTCTAACATGTATTGCATTTTCATTCACTTTTTTTCTTCTTTTTTCTTCCTATAATCCCATGCACTGCTACTTGGGAGGGGCTCATCCTGAGAACACAGAGGATTGTCAAGACTGGGATAGAATTGTAGCAAACCCTCAGCTGCGGGACGTTTTAGTTCTGTGCAGCCTCTGGACATAAACAAGAACTTTCCATTCATTGACAGCAAGCAGAGCTCTTGGAAATGGTAACAAATGTTAAAAAGTTGTAGAGCGTTTCATTATACAGTAATGAATTTTGACTTAAATGAAAGCAGAGGCCTCCTTTAAATTTGTTAGGGTTTCAGACCAGGTTTCCGGACAAGGATCCATCGTGAATGGCGATATTTCTTGTGGTTTTCAATGTCGCAGCTGCTTTTGGTAAAGCTCGCAGTGGCCTCCTCTGAAAGGAAACTTGTACTGTACGAGCGCCTCTACGAAAATCACTGGGGAGCAGCAAGACGTTCTCTTAATTATGTAACCAAGACCTTGCGCCTTAATCCAGCCGCCGTCAGCCCCACAGGCAGTCAGTGAGACGCTTCTTGCCGCTAATGACTGCGGCCGCCGCTAGCCTGTCGTTCGCCGGTCGTTCGCTGAAGTCAGGAGGAAGCTATCGGGGACCGTTCACGCAGAGAGTACGGCGTGCGCTGAGCGTTCAGTCTGCCGCTCTCACAGGGACTCTACATGTGAACTGGTTGTTACGAAAAATGCTAAAAAAGGTAAATTGTAGAAATTGGAAGTGTTGCAAATGCATAAAGCGTTTAGAACTTTTGCATCTCATACAGTGAGGAGCGCAGTCGCTACATTGTTGCCAGTATTGTCATCATTGCTCCAGTCCCTGCCCAGCAGTTGTGGGGGTTTTTCACGCCATTTTTGCCCACTGGAGTCAATGGAGAAAAACAAACGAACCCTCTGCTACAATGTAACATCTATCGAGAGAAGAGGGAATAAAGCCCCCTCCTCCTAGAGATCAGCCGGGGGTCCTTTGACTCACATATTACGTGGGGCCCCTTTACTGCCCTGCAGGTGATAGCGCCAGAAATGTTCATTCTTGGCGCTGCTCCATGAGCACCCAGCTCTTCCTCCGAGGTGCCCGCATTTGCATCTGCGGCTTGTTTCCACGGTAACCATTGATGTTTCGATGGAAAAGTTATCTGTGTAGCAGCAACATTCGTGTCTGACGATCTGAGGCAGAAGTTCTGATCACCAGCACCAGGATTTTAATGAAATTCTTATTTGATGAAAATGACGCTTCAAGGAGATGAAATTGCAAAGGATTCTTACCCCATCCCCCCCTCAAACAGAAAATCTTTAACTGTTGACAACAAAATTGAGCAGAGGTCACTGGAAGCAGCAGCACAGAGTATTTGAGGACAGGAGCCTGCTAATCTTATGAGAGATCACAGACTGAGAGTTAGGGCTCATGCACACGGCCGTAGTTTTTGTCCGCATCCGAGCCGCATTTTTTGAGGACCCATTCCGCGCTGTCCTCATCCGCACATCAGTAACGTGGCCCCGCAAAAAAAGAGAGAACATGTCCTATTCTTTTCTGTTCTGGGGACAAGGATAGGACATTTCTGTGAAAAAAAACGGCAACATGCACTAGGCTGGGATCCGTGATTTGCGGGCCACGAAACAGGTTCGGTCGCGTGCATAATCTCTTAAATGGTGAAAGGAGCAGGGTCCACAGCAGCACAGAGCATTTAGGAAATTGATGTGCAGTGCAGATTTTATGGGAGGTCACAGACTGATAGGTTACATAGTGGAAGGAGCAAGTTCCACAGCAGCACAGAGTATTTGAGGAAATTGATATGCAGATTGTGAAGACTGCAAGGTGCAGGGTGCACAGGAGCACAGTGTATTTCAGCAGAGGAGTGTGCTGATTCAATGAGAGGTTACAGACTGATGGTTACATACTGAAAGGAGCAGAACCCCCTAACAGCACAGAGTATTTCAGGAGAAGAGTATGCTTATCTAGTCGGATGTCACCGACAGATGGTTTACATAGTGCAAGGTGCAGGGTCCCCAGCAGCACAGAGTATTTCAGGAGATGAGTGTGCTGATCCAATGGAAGATTACAGACTGGAAGAAGCAGGTACTGTATATCTAGTCAGAGGTTACACAGTGGAAGAAGCAGGGCCCCCTAGCAGCACAGAGTATTTCAGGATTTAGTTGAGTCATGTACTGTAGCACTCTGCTGTCACTTTCCTGGGCTGGGGACTGCACTCTTGTTGCTCTCAGCTTCCATATGAACCCCTTATTGCGGTGCGAAAGGCTGTCTTGGCTCTCAGAGGAATCTTCAGCTCACAGGTTGAGATGTTGACGTTTCTTTGTGGAGGTAAAATTCTGAGTGGATTGACTGACGCTGCCGAAGTTAATATCGACGAGCAGCGGAGAGTCACTTTAAAGTGATTTCTACTTCTCTCTCAGCTTTTAAGCTGCCATTAGGAAATTACCAGTAGATCCTCGGGGAGACGCAGTTTAAAAAGAATTACAGAAACCGCCAGAGCGTGCAGGAGAACGATGCAGTACCTGCGCCATGATGACAAAGTGGTGCATAGACCCTCAGAGATATGGCTCCATTATATAAACCGGGCCAGATATCAACAACAGCCTCCAAACGGTTGGATCCCTGTATACCAGAGCCCCCACCAAAGGGGACGGGACCAGTCGGGATGGGCCCCCCTCTCCAAGGGTCCCATAGCAGCTGCATAGCCGGTACATATGCCCTTGGGTGATGGTTTTAATCCTTAATTTCATCTAAATTTATGAGATAGATTTAATGAATATGGGTTTTAGTTGTTACCTTACACCAAAGAGTTAAACGTCTCAATTTATATATATATATATATATTTTTGGGGATTTTAATAAAATTTCAGGGACAATAGTGGCATCTGGTTCTAGATGCTCTAGGACGTTTCAGATGCAGCATTTATTGTCCCTCGATTGTTTTCGGGTTTTCCACTTCATCTCGGTAACGTCCACTTCTAGGGAATCGTCTGATTGGCTGCAGTGATGAAGTGAGAGTGAACAGGAGGCTCCTTAAAGGGAACCGGTCACCGGGATTTTGTGTATAGAGCTGAGGACATGGGTTGCTAGATGGCCGCTAGCACATCCACAATATCCAGTCCCCATAGCTCTGTGTGCTTTTATTGTGTCTAAAAAAGATTTTATATATATGTAAATTAACCTGAGATGAGTCCTGTCTCCTCCATGCTTGAGAGATGAGTCCAGCGTTCTCTTACTCTGACCCCAGCCATGCCCACTGTGAAGGAGCCCAGCACCGTGCGGTATGCCAGACCTTGCAGGGGAATTATGTGTGAGCAATAGGTGGGCCGAGGTAAATACAGTTCTGCTTACTCACGGTTATGTCGTCCCTGGGCAGGCTCGCATAAGGAGGGTGGCACAAGGATTCTCTGGGGCACACTCTGGTGTAAGGGACACTGGCCAGATGTGGGTTTGAGGTGCCCTTGATGGTCTGTATTAATGTGCCAGTGTCAATGTCCCTTGTAGTCGTGACGCCAGTACCTTTTATATGGAGGTACAACCATTTACTAGAGTGTTAATAGAGGAACTGAGTCTGAGGCAAGCAGGGTGAAACTCAAATGGCTCTTTACTGATGATGACTCTTGATAACAATACATCCATAGACATTAAACAGTCTCTTGATATAATCCGGCATTAAGCACAATCAGCCATGCATATGGGGAAAGGGAAATGCAAATCCTCAATGAAGTACAGGCTCTTGTAATACATAAGAAAACTACTGCTCAGACTAGGCTGGTAATAATGAAAGTCTTACACTGGTAACAACTCCGGCCTGATTCTAATCCTTGAATAAAAAGGTGCTTTTCTGAATCTTCTATTCCAATGTTGTTCTGACAGTTGGCCTGACTGTCCTCAGGGTTTAAACTGGAGATGTAGATGCTTCAAGCTGTCTCCTACACCAAATACAAAGGTGCTTAAAGGGAACCTGTCACCAGGATTTTGTGTATAGAGCTGAGGACATGGGTTGCTAGATGGCCGCTAGCACATCCGCAATACCCAATCCCCATAGCTCTGTGTGCTTTTATTGGGTAAAAAAACGATTTGATACATATGCAAATTACCCTGAGATAAGTCCTGTAAGTGAGAGGAGTCAGGGACAGGACTCATCTCAGGGTAATTTGCATATGTATCAAATAGTTTTTTTACACAATAAAAGCACACAGAGCTATAGGGACTGGGTATTGCGGATGTGCTAGCGGCCATCTAGCAACCCATGTCCTCAGCTCTATACCCAAAATCCCGGTGACAGGTTCCCTTTAATAAGTCCTCAGGTAATGACTATCTTGCTAATCTTTTGTCTCGCATAAACGTGATAATTCCTTATATACTCGGCTGTATATAGTTCAGACATTGGTCACCCTGGAAGAGCGATCTATAGTGGTGGATTGCTCACCTCCAGGAAGAATACTTGCAGGCCTTAACCCTGGGTTATGGAACCGACAGGGTTCACAGCACAGCCTAATTTAGGTCTGAGCTAAGCTAGTTATACACACTGACACTGCTCCATCCTGTGGAGAATCGAGTGTAGTGCACCCTGACTAGGCCTGTATAAAGGATATTTGCATGTAAAATCACATATTGACATGGAGAATATGACAGGAGATAAAATACAAAATACAGGCATATCACATGACATTAATACATGATAAAAACACGTTTGCGAGGCCCACGGTTACTTGAGTGGGACGCTGCAACCGCCCCGCATCCTCCGAATCTCCTTCTTGCTCCCCAACGTCACAAAGCTAGAGCGCCGTAATCTCACGATGCGCGAGCTAGCGCATGCGCAGTTCGTTCCCTGAGGCTGATGCCAGCACAGGGAAGGAACTCTATGCCGACACTGCGCATGCGCTAGCTCGCGCATCGCGAGATTACGGTGCTCTAGCTTTGTGACGTCGGGGAGCAAGGAGGAGATTCGGAGGATGCGGAGCGGTGCTGGGCTTCTTCACAGTGGGCGTGGCTGGGCTCCAGAAACGTTAGTAGCCTCATTTACATATATATAAAATCATTTTTTTCCCCACAATAAAAGCACACAGAGCTATGGGGACTGGGTATTGCGGATGTGCTAGCGGCCATCTAGCAACCCAAGTCCTCAGCTTTATACCCAAAATCCCGGTGACAGGTTCCCTTTAAGGGGAAGTCCAGACAGAATCATGTTGTGACATCACATATAGACATGATCATGACTGTAGTGGGGACTGAAGGAGTCGTTGGGCCTGAACCCCATTTCCATCTTTTTCTATATCTTTAAAGGGCATCTGTCAGCAGTTTTGTACCTATGACACTGGATGACCTGTTACATGTTTGCTTGGCAGCTGAAGGCTCATTTGCATATAATGAATGATCATTTTTCTCAGCAATGCGGGCACATATGAACATGGGACCAACACAGATGTCTTCAGCTGTCAAGTGCACATGTAACAGGTCAGCCAGTGTCATAGGGACAAAACTGCTGACAGATGCCCTTTAACACAAAATAAGGGGAGGGGCCTGGAGATCTTTGTTTATAAATATATAGTTTGATACATTGTTGCACCCCCATTATAATCATAAATAGGTCATTGTACCTTTATGATATGATATGTGATGTTCCCAGGCCTCTGTCACTTCAGACTCTTCAGGAGGAGGCCATCTGCAGGACACGTGGGTCCCCCTGACCTGTCACTTGCTGTGTGACACCCCGGACAAAGTCCTCACACTGTCCTCATCATGGCCGAGCAGCAGCATCGTCTGTTACTTCACAACGGATGATGAGTTATTATTGGTATCATTACTCTAATCATTAGTATTGGTTACATTGTTACTTCTTTAATGGTTATTATCGTTTGTATGATCAATTCAGCTGAGCACATGCATTACACAGGTTGGCGGGAGAGGGGGACAGATTGTCAGCTCTTTGGTCCACCTTAAAGGGGTTTTACGGGAACTTTAATACTGATGGCCTTCATTGTTTGATTGGGGGTCCATGTCATACCACCCCTACTGATCAGCTCAATAAAGCCACTTGCGACTATTTTTATGACTAAAATAGTCGCAAGTTCCTTAATAAATGACCCCCTGTGTCGGGTACGCAATGAACTGATCATTCACTAGGCAGATCAGACCCTCACTAATCAGATATAGGATAGGTCATTAATATTAACATCCCCAGCCACTTAAAGGGTACATAAATAGAATTCCAGGGCGGCTGTAAACACTGACACCTAGGCCAAGCAACCATTAAGAGTAAACCAGGGGGTCTGAACATCACATATGAGTACAGATTTGTTTACCATTCAGTATACCCTATATGAGCATTGTTATGGTCCACACCATACGACGACTTAGGAACTTACATTTTTGAGTGTATTGTAAATTTTGGGGGGCATGGCCCTTTAAGAGACCAGGATGAATGGTGGTGATTCTGTAGGGGATGCACATGTCCGTCTCCGATGCCATTTGGGATTGTTTGTTTTCTCTCCACACTGAGATTCCCTTTTGTTCGGTAACTTCTCCAGACTTTCCGATTGTGAATCCCACAGGACGGCCGCGAGGTATAATTAGCGGGACGAGTCTGTAATGAACACTTAGAAATGATTTAATTGGACGCTTTGCTCCGGGAGGAACGAGACTTCTTGTACCTCAATTCACATTATATCCCTGTAATGAAACACGGAGGCTACAATAGCGCCGCCTGGCGTTTCCTCCACCTCATCTTCTGTATGTGCGCGGTTACGGTGTCTTCTTATCACCACTGACCTGCTGTCTTCTGCTTCTATTACAGGGTTTGGCATGACGACTCCGGCCACCATTACCGGCAAGATTTTCCTGATTTTCTACGGCCTCATCGGATGCGCTGCCACCATCTTGTTTTTTAACCTCTTCCTGGAGCGTCTGATTACAGTCATAGCTTACATCATGAAATCCTGTCACGAGAGGCAACTCAGGAGGAAAGGCGGCATGCCACCCGAAACGCGTCGAGGATCAGGTAACTCCGAGGTGGACAGTCTGGCTGGATGGAAGCCGTCTGTGTATTACGTGATGCTTATATTATGCCTGGCGTCCATTATTATATCCTGCTGTGCCTCCGCCATGTACTCGCCCATTGAAGGATGGGGATACTTTGACTCCCTCTACTTCTGCTTCGTTGCCTTCAGTACTATAGGATTTGGGGATATGGTCAGTAGCCAGAAAGCCAAATACGAGAACCAAGGACTTTACAGATGCGGCAACTTTATCTTCATCTTCATGGGGGTGTGCTGTATCTACTCTCTATTCAACGTCATTTCCATAGTCATAAAACAATGCGTCAACTGGATATTAAAAAAACTGGAATGTCGCTGCTGCCAAAAATGCCAAAGAAAACTATTCAGGACCAAGAGGAATGCGGTGATGCCGGGAAATGTACGGACGAGGCGCAACATCTCTATAGAAACGGACGGCGTCTACGAGAGTGAGACGGATGGCAGGAGAATGTCCGGGGAGATGATCTCCATGAAAGACTTCTTGGCCTCTAATAAAGTCTCCTTGGCCATCATGCAGAAACAGCTGTCGGAGACGGCCAACGGCTGCCCGCGGCAAATCGGCACAAGCTCCAGGCACAATGGCTTCTCAGGGGGTGTGGGGGCATTAGCGATTATGAATAACAGACTTGCAGAGACTAGTGTGGACAGGTGAATGTTCTGGGTGCAGACGATAGACTGTTCTGTCATTTACCTGCTGCGGATGTGTGCGATACATTGTGTCCACAGGGGATAATTGTGACACAATGATACAGATTCTGATATGTACTGATCCAGGGTTATATCCTGTATTATACTCCAGAGCTGCACTCACTATTCTGCTGTTGGATACGTTGTAGATCAGTCGGCACTGCGGATATGGCGTGGCGGTGCACATGTCCTAGGATTGGCGTCCCATATATTAGTAGTAATATTCTGCTGGTGGATTAACTGTGCACATTACATTACATTACTTGTCCTGTACTGATCCTGAGTTACATCCTGTATTATACTCCAGAGCTGCACTCACTATTCTGCTGGTGCAGTCACTGTGCACATTACATTACTTATCCTGTACTGATCCAGAGTTACATCCCTTATTATACTCCAGAGCTGCACTCACTATTCTGCTGGTGGAGTGGTTGTTTACATACATTTCATTACTTATCTCGTATTATACTCCAGAGCTGCACTCACTATTCTGCTGGTGGAGTCATTGCGTACATACATTACATTACTTATCCTCTACTGATCCTGATTTACAGACCACACACATACACACTGGTAACCCTGGTGGACCTTTACTGCAGACAGGTAATTCATTTATAACTTCTAGAAGGAATAATAGAGGAATGGCACAACAGAGTCATATGAAAAGATGTTCCATGATTGTTATTATGAGGAGTATGCAAGTAGTTAGTAAAGCAGAGAGGTCTTCTTTAAAGGGGTCTTCTCACCTCGAACATTGGTGGAATATCGCTAGGATATGCCACCAATATTAGAAAGATCCCGCCTCTGGAACCAACACCTATCTCTGGAATGGAGCGCCTAAAGTTTGGGAGAGTGCACCATGCATGCTTGACCGCCCTCCATTCATTTCTATTGGAGTGATGAAAATAGCTGAGTGCTGTGCTCGCCCATTTTCGGAAGTCCAATAGAGATGAATGGAGACCGCACCACGCCAGCACTCAGGTATTTTCGGCACTCAGATAGAAATAAGTGGAGGGAGCTTTGTTCTAGACATTGGTGCCATATCCTAGCTATATGCCACCAATCTTCGAGGAGAGACAACCCCTTTAAGCTACTTAGGTGGGTGTCCTTCAGTGTCAAAGAATTCCACGTTTGTATTGTGGATGCAGCTCTGGATGTGACTGGAGTATAAGACAATGTGATTCTATGTCAGTATAAGTAATGGAAAGTATCAGAGGATAACTTGTATAATCTTATTTTGTTAGACCAGTCTGAAGGCGAATCAGCACTTACTCAGCGCCACCGCGATCTTAAAGGACCAGTCCAGTCTAATGTACGTGAAGCTGAATCATTGGATCATGAAAAAAATCTAATCAGGATTGTCTAGACTGGATACAAGTGTAACAAACCAGCTGTGAGAAGTATTAGGTCAGAATGAGTCTGGATGTCAGTGTTTGTATTCACTGACAGCAAGCTAAGATTTTTAGAATTCAGTCATATTCCATTGATGAGACTGGGTGTATAGGGTTAGGCTGACGCCGTTCCTTTAAGGTTTGAAGTGTATCTTTCACATCATGAACGGTAACACCAGACCCTCCATGGGCTCCGCTGAGGAGTCTGCCCCTCTGAACACCTCGGGCTTCACCCTGCTGTAACACAAGGATGCATGTTAGGCTGGCACCTGTTCACATGGTGTTCTCTCTAGATTTCCGTATCGCCATGACAACCAGCGCCCTGAATTCCCCGGTTTGGTTTAATTATTTTATGGAGCAGGTGACATCTCGGTAGTGGACACCCAGCGCATCAGGAATAATCTCAAGTGTCACTGAGGGATTTGTACGACACAGCCGCCAGCAATAAGAGGCTGCACATTGTCGCTTCTGATCGTCAGCTGGTTGTCAGGTTGTCAGGGAGTGTTTTACCTCTTCATACGGTTTGTAAATGACAGAAAGTAAAGAAGAAGATATCAATACTATTTTTGTATAGATTAAAAAGGCGATTATAGAAAAGAACATGGTGTGGTGTGGTATATCTATCTATCTCATATCTATCTATTATCTACAGTA
This sequence comes from Bufo bufo, assembly GCF_905171765.1. Taxonomy (NCBI): domain Eukaryota; kingdom Metazoa; phylum Chordata; class Amphibia; order Anura; family Bufonidae; genus Bufo; species Bufo bufo. The sequence goes on along the minus strand of NC_053399.1, from coordinate 21,243,177 downwards.
TCTATCTCATATCTATCTATCGCTCTCTCTATCTCCTGTCTTTCTTTCTATCTCTCTCTCTCATATCTATCTCATATCTACACTGAACAAAAATATAAACGCAACACTTTCGGTTTTGCTCCTATTTTGCACGAGCTGAACTCAAAGATCTGAAACATTTTCTACATACACAAAAGACCTATTACTCTCAAATATTGTTCACAAATCTGTCTGAATCTGTGTCAGTGAGCACTTCTCCTTTGCCGAGATAATCCATCCCACCTCACAGGTTTGGCATATCCAGGTGCTGATTAGACAGCATGAATATTGCACAGGTGTGCCTTAGACTGCCCACAATAAAAGGCCACTCTGAAATGTGCAATTTGATCACACAGCACAATGCCACAGATGTCGCAGTGTTTGAGGGAGCGTGCAGTTGGCATGCTGACTGCAGGAATGTCTACCAGAGCTGTTGACCGTGCAATGAATGCTCATTTCTCTACTATAAGTCGTCTCCAAAGGTGTTTCAGAGAATTTGGCAGTACATCCAACCGGCCTCACAACCACAGACCACGTGTAACCACACCAGCCCAGGACCTCCACATCCAGCATGTTCACCTCCATGATAGTCTGAGACCAGCCACCCGGACAGCTGCAGCAACAATCGGTTTGCATAACCAAAGAATTTCTGCACAAACTGTCAGAAACCGTCTCAGGGAAGCTCCTCTGCATGCTCGTCGTCCTCATCGGGGTCTGGACCTGACTGCAGTTCGTCATCGTAACGGACATTCGATGGCGCCTGGCATGTTGGAGAGGCGTTCTGTTCACGGATGAGTCCCGGTTTTCACTGTTCAGGGCAGATGGCAGACAGCGTGTGTGGCGTCGTGTGGGTGAGCGGTTTGCTGACGTCAACCTTGTGGATTGAGTGGCCCATGGTGGCGGTGGGGTTATGGTATGGGCAGGCGTGTGTTATGGACAACGAACACAGGTGCATTTTATTGATGGCATTTTGAATGCACAGAGATCCCGTGACGAGATCCTGAGGCCCATTGTTGTGCCATTCATCCACGACCATCACCTCATGTTGCAGCATGATAACGCACGGCCCCATATTGCAAGGATCTGTACACAATTCCTGGAAGCTGAAAACATCCCAGTTCTTGCATGGCCAGCATACTCACCGGACATGTCACCCACTGAGCATGTTTGGGATGCCCTGGATCGGCGTATACGACAGCGTGTTCCAGTTCCTGCCAATATTCTGCAACTTCGCACAACTATAGAAGAGGAGCGGACCACCATTCCACAGGCCACAATCAACAACCTGATCAACTCTATGCCACGGAGATGTGTTGCACTGCGTGAGGTAAATGGTGGCCACACCAGATACTGACTGGTTTTCTGAACCCCGCCCCCACCCCTCAGTAAGGCAAAACTGTGCACATTTCAGAGTGGCCTTTCATTGTGGGCAGTCTAAGGCACACCTGTGCAATATTCATGCTGTCTAATCAGCACCTTGATATGCCACACCTGTGAGGTGGGATGGATTATCTCGGCAAAGGAGAAGTGCTCACTGACACAGATTTGTGAACAATATCTGAGAGTAATGGGTCTTTTGTGTTTGTAGAAAATGTTTCAGATCTTTGAGTTCAGCTCATGCAAAATGGGAGCAAAACCGAAAGTGTTGTGTTTATATTTTTGTTCAGTCTATCTACTCTCTATCTCCTGTCTATCTATCTCATATCTCTCTAACACCAGGAGGCTCCTTTGGTTGATCAGATGACTCAGGTGACACTTTGTGATGTTTCTATGTCTCATTCTTCTTTTGTATGTCGTCTCCCCTCTTGTAGGTCGGGGGGGGGAAGCTCGGGCACTGGTTTCTGCTGCTCCAGTATCTGATGATTTCTCATTAAACCTTAGTTATAGAAGATTCTGTGATGCACAGGCGGACAGTAAGGGGTCACCGGACTCCTGCTGCGACGCCTGAAGATGAAAGAACCTGATTGAAGCAGAGATTATTATAGGTCTTGCTCATGGCTGATTGCTGTCCCTCATGTGATAAAAGGTTATCAGCTGAAATATCTGTGATGACAGACCGCCTGCTCAGACAGCCAGAAGATTGATACCATATTTATGAGCATGTGAAGGTGACTGCACCAAAGATGGCTGCCTGATAACATGTCCATCTTGTACAATGCCTGCCAGAGTGCCCCCATATACAGAGCTGCCAGTGAGTGCCCAAATGTATGGTGCCCACCAGAGATTGCCCCATGTACGGTGCCTGCCAGAGAGTTCCTGCATTTACAGTGCAGGCCAGAGAATGCCAAATGCCCATTTCTTGGGCACAATTCCTGCCAGGGTGTGCCCAATCTAAAGTGGCTACCAGAGAGTGCCCCTGTTATATACAGTGCCTACTGGCCTGTGCCAATTGCACAGCATTGCCAAAGAGTGCCCCCCACATTTAGATTCAGATAAGTGTGCTCAATACATAGTGCCTGCAAGAGAGTGCCCCCATATACAGTGCTGCCAGTGAGTGCCCGCATGTATGGTGCTTGCTACAGATTGTCCCATGTACGGTGCCCACCAGAGAGTTCCTGCATTTAGAGTGCCTGCCAGTGAGTGCCCACATGTATGATGCCTGCTAAAGATTGTCCTATGTACAGTGCCTACCAGAGAGTTCCTATATTTACGGTGCCTGCCAGTGAGGCCAGGGGTCCCTTAAAGTAAATGTTTTTCGTGACGCCAGTTGCAGTGATGTAGTATATGGTACCCAGATGTAGGAATGGCCGAGTGGTATAGGGGGGCCTATAATGTCCCTCAAGGTTTTGTGTGCACATGTCACAGTGCTCCTACATGGATACACTGAACCCCAGGCATTGTCGTCCGAAGCAGAGCAGAAGGAGTAGTTCAATTGTGGGATGAAAAAATTAATTGAGTTCAGACCTTGTGATGAAGTTGAAAAACTGCTTTACTTTGCATAAACGTCTCTCCAAACGGTTTACAGACTTTATCTTGGTTCCCAGCAGGCGTTAGCATCAACTCTGGCAGGCAAACAAACTCAACTCTGCTACATCTGTTGCTCTCTGGCTCTGCTGTACAACTTTACTTTAGCTCTATGCTGCAACTTCTCTCTGTAGTCTGACTCTAGATTTGTCCAAGGAAAACTTTCTCCTCCTGTCTTCAGAGGCTTCAAGCTGTGGCCTCCATATCCAGCAGAGCTGAAGGTGCTCTAGCTGGCTTAGACAGGGCTTGGCATGGGCACATCAAAAGGCGACATGCCCCGCTCTTGCTTCCTTCCCCAAGCAGGGGGTAAGCTAGACTGACCTCTAACTAACTAAACTCCTCCTTAGAGGGAGAGAAGAGAATGGAAAGAAGGTTTAATCATCTGCAAATGTAGCTCGGCCATGCTTGCTGCCACCTTCTGGTGAACCAGGTACGTTACATGAACAATAACAGTTGCATAGAAATAGCAATGCACATTGTAGTGGACTGAAATAAATGCATGAGATGACACTGTGTTAGCCCATAGGAGACAGTAGCAAGGTGCGGAGTGGTAATGGCACTCTGGGCCATTACAAGTGCCCACATTTTTGGTGCCTGCTAGAGATTGCACTATGTACAATGCCCACCGGAGAGTGCCCCCATATACAGTGCCCTCGTCAGAAAGTCCTATGGCATGTAGATAGCAGTGCACATGCCGAGGAGATCTACATGATGCCAAGAGTCTCCTACTGCTATCATGGGGAAGGGGCCCTTACATCAGGGCCCCTGCTGTACCATTGTTATGAAGAATATGAATTAATCTTTTCAGAAGAGCCCTGATGCGGCCCCCACCTTATTCTGCTGCTGATCATCTTTCCATCATCCTGGCTAATATTCCCTCTGTGTCTAGTCAGGGCGACCACACCAACCTGTAATTTACTCCGTCTTTAGCAGCCGCACCTCTTCAGTACAAGCCCTGGAAATCTCATCAAGCTCAAGTGCACCGGCTGAATATATTCTTTGCACTGAAGCTCTGGACAAGGCAAAAGAAGAAAAAAAACGGACGGTTCTTGGGAGATCGGGCCGAGCGCAATAACTCCACAATCACCACAGATGAGGCTAAAACATCCACTAATCCCATCCTCATTAAACAGCTCATCAGTATTCACTTCCACAGATAACCACTTATTATGGAAATTGCCAGACAATTCTAGATCTGCTTTGCAGGCACTGAATCTACTTTTCCTGTCCCGGTGAATACAAGTCTTATATGCGCATCATTAGATTATATTATGCACTGGGTAACATGACAACTGCCAAACTTCTCAGCTCCATGTCTACTGCTTTCCTCTAGATCAGGCATCTCAAACTCCGTCCCCTCCAGCTGTTGCAAAACTACAACTCCCACAATGCCCTGCTGTAGGCTGATACCTGTAGGCTGTCCGGGCATTGTGGGAGTTGTAGTTTTGCAACAGCTGGAGGGCCGCAGTTTGAGATCCCTGCTCTAGATGATGTAAGGCAGTTCACAAACAATCATCTCTGTTATTCTCTGCAATGGATGGAGTTTGCACACTGCATGTGACATGCTGCACGCTGCTGCACAGGAGACAGTCTGACGCCTCTCGTGGGCCTTTTCCTTCATCTTGAAGCATCATGAACGTGTAGTTACCAGAGCAGCTTCCTACAGCCATTGATTTCCACAATCAAGATGGTGGACAGAAACTGGATTAGTTTTCTCTAAGAGACAAGTTAGATGGGGTTGCATAGAAGAAGTGGTGTGGGTCTGGAGTCTCTCTTCAAATCTGTCGCAAGCGACCTCCCTATCAAATTGTTTGCACATAGCTGTGATTCATCTGAATAAAACGCTTCTTTTCTATTGTTTATCCTAGGATCCGTTCCCAAGTTAGGATACTTATTCTTATTATGCTAATTAGGTCTTTGGTGCAACAAGGGCCCTACCATTGCTGTTATTGCACCCAAGCTCCACTCATTTCTGTGGCTAGCCCCTCCCTTGCTGCTTTGCCAGTGCCTGGCCATGTCAATCAAAGCAACGAGGGAGGGCTAGCCACGGAAATTAATCAAGCTTGGGTGCAATAAGAGCAATCGTGATGCCCTCATTGCACCAAAGGCCCATTTTGCATATTGGGAAAAAGTAACCTGGGAATAGAGCCTCGGATCATCATCAGCCATTGTCCTCTTCAAGACATCATCGACAACCATTCTTATCTTCAGGAAATCATTGACAACCATTCTTATCTTCAGGAAATCATTGATATACAAAAAATTTTAAAAAAAATAAAAATAAAAAATCAACAACCGTTTTCCTATCCAAGAAATCGACAACCATTTTTCTTCTCAAGGACTCATTGGCAACCATTATTCTATTCAAAAAAATATCGACAACCATTCTCCTGTTCAAGAAATCATCAAAAAACATTCTCCTGTTAAAGATATCATTCACTGACAACTAGGGTAAGCGAATCGACTTCGGATGAAACCTTGGAACCGAACCAGAGTTCTGGAAATGTTTTTTTACAGTACAAATTAATTTATAAAGTTATTACCCAAAGTCTCGCAAGACTTCGCGAAGCAATAACTTCAGCTCATCGGAGCCAATACATTCTAATACTGTACGGCGCTCCTGCTCCGTGCAGTATTGTAACGAAGTTTTATGCGAATCGACTTCGGATGTTTCATCCAACTTCAATTCACTCATCCCTACTGACAACCATTCTCAAGATCAAGAAATCATCGACAGCCTCTCGCTCAGGAAACAGTTCAGGCTGACCACTATTCTCTCTAGAGTGATACTTTTTTTGCTGTACTGGGTGCACCACTACGCCCATCCTCCTGTCATCCCATGAATCACTTTGGCGCTGTCCTTGTGGAGGCTATGGAATGAGACGTCTTCGCCCTCTGAACACTTGGAAACTCAACAGTCGTCTCTGTTTGATTTGGTGAAACGATCGAAGATTAGTCTCAGGCACCGGCTGCTAATTAAGCCGATTTTCTGGATTAATGTAAAAGTTTGAAGACGAGATGAATGCTGGAAAGTACTGCTGAGAAAAACCCTCAGTTGCCGCTGCAGAAGAGTCGAGAAGATAACAAGAACACTTGTGAAATGTATGGATGGAGCTCATCAGCTGCAGGATTCAGCTCATTGACAACAGCGCATACTGTCCCTTTAAATAATCCCACACCATACAGTGTATTCTGGATAATGCTATTGATATAGTGATGTCAGCAAAGTGATGTCAGCAAACAACTTCTTAGCAATGCTCTGTTACAAATATATTTATTCTGGTGCTGCTCTCCAGGGATTGTCACTTCATTCCCGGCACATTCCCCCCGTGGAGACGCAGTGCACCCCACTTGTCTAACAACCAGCCCCAACTGGTTTCTGCTGTATGACAATATTTCCAGGATGATTACACCTAAATAGATATGTCCACTATATAGAATGCCACACAATAGGCTTAGATACAGCAGTCTACCAGATAGTATCACACATGATAGGCTTAGAAAAAACAACTCAGCAGACAGTATCACATATGATAGGATTAGATGCAGTAGCTCAGCAGACAGTATCATACATGATAGGATTACATACAGCGGTTCAGTAGGCAGTATCACGAATCATAGGATTAAATACAGCAGCTCAGCAGGCAGTATCACACATGACAAGCTTAGATACAACTCAGCAGACAGTATCACACATGATAGGATTAGATTCAGTAGACAGTATCACACATGATAGGATTAGATACAGTAGCTCAGCAGACAGTATCATACATGATAGGATTACATACAGTGGTTCAGTAGGCAGTATCACACATCATAGTATTATATACAGTAGCTCAGCAGACAGTATCACACATGACAAGCTTAGATACAACTCAGCAGACAGTATCACACATGATAGGATTAGATTCAGTAGACAGTATCACACATGATAGGATTAGATACAGTAGCTCAGCAGACAGTATCATACATGATAGGATTACATACAGTGTTTCAGTAGGCAGTATCACACATCATAGTATTATATACAGTAGCTCAGCAGACAGTATCACACATGACAAGCTTAGATACAACTCAGCAGACAGTATCACACATGATAGGATTAGATTCAGTAGACAGTATCACACATGATAGGATTAGATACAGTAGCTCAGCAGACAGTATCATACATGATAGGATTACATACAGTGGTTCAGTAGGCAGTATCACACATCATAGTATTATATACAGTAGCTCAGCAGACAGTATCACACATGACAAGCTTAGATACAACTCAGCAGACAGTATCACACATGATAGGATTAGATTCAGTAGACAGTATCACACATGATAGGATTAGATACAGTAGCTCAGCAGACAGTATCATACATGATAGGATTACATACAGTGGTTCAGTAGGCAGTATCACACATCATAGTATTATATACAGTAGCTCAGCAGACAGAAAAAAGCTCAGCAGACAGAAAAAAGCTCAGCAGACAGTATCACGAATCATAGGATTAAATACAGCAGCTCAGCAGGCAGTATCACACACGACAGGATTAGATACAGCAGCTCATTTTATTGTAGAAGGTTGTAATTTGCAGACAGAGATATTGTCACCAGGATCCAGGTACGCGGAGTGATATATTATCGGCTCGCGGCGCTCGTGTGATTTCTTCACCAGATAAACAGAGGTTTTAATAAGAAATAGCTGGTAATACAAAACTTCTACTGTCAGAGGAGGAGGAAAAATGTTTTGTCACCAAGGAAACAACCTATTATACAGAGTGACGTGCAGCCCACCACTTGGGGGCAGATATGATCCTTAATTTCTATAGTGAGGGCGCTGTGTGGCTGCTGGGTCACATTGCCTGCAGGAGCGGTGTGGGGGCGCGATGGTCGCCGCACAGTGCCGCGCCAAAGTTAGAGTAGGTCCCCACTTGAAAGAGGCAACCTTGTCGTGGTAAGTGGGCCTATGCTCTTTGATCAAACTGTATACTAATGCCTCCTAATAGTGCATAGCAATAGATTGATACTAGTGCTGTATAGCCATGTTTTATCATGCTGAAATTTAAAACAGTTGTTATATCAAAAGCATAGCAATGAGGATGTGCGATTTAGATTCTCTCTCACATATTGTATACTTAATTTCTATAGGTTTATCATTTAAATGGCTTCTGTCACCCCCCATTGTGCAATTTTCATTAGGCGACATTAGCTATTTGCTAATGTCAGCTGAGTGCAATCATACATGTCCTACCTTTGTCTGTGGCTTATTTCTTGTAAAAATCATACTTTTATGCAAGTTTCTTCACTACCAGCAAGTTGGGCGTGTACTTGCTGGTAGCCGCCGCATCTGCCGCTTCTAGACACGCCCCATCTCCTCTTGATAGACAGGGCCAGCGAGCGCTCTCCTCCCCCCGCTGGCCCCGTCTGCTGCTGAATTCCCACGCCTGCGCCGTAACGTTCCTCGATCGGCGCAGGCGTACTGAGTGAAGGACGTGCGCTTGCCAGCTCCTTCCTCAGTGCGCCTGCGCCGATTACGTCACACTACACCCGGAAGAGAAGACTGCCGATTATCGCTGATGCCGATGTATCGCTGATGTATCCGGTCAGGCTGTCCATTGGTCACATGGCAGAATTAATTAGTGTGTATCCATTCACCAATTACCTGGATGCATTTTGGCTATAAAACACCCCTCCCCCCTTCCCATACCCTCAACGGCCCCACCACAACCATCCTCAGCCCCACCATCAACGGCCCCACCACAACCATCCTCAGCCCCACCATCAACGGCCCCACCACAACCATCCTCAGATGACCCCACAAGGCAAAAATTTGTTGGATATTTTTTTGCCAAATTCCATCTGTGTAAATCGTGAGGCCTCATCAGATCCACCGCTGTGCAAGGGGGAACATGGCTCATGTCTTAATATGCGCTTTAACTCCCAGACTTTCTGTACTTTATTCTGTTTGCTTTGATTTTGTATTTGCGGCGTTATTACAGTGGTAAATCTTTTTTATGAGCCGCATGTCACCGCAGGGTCCTCTCCTCACCAATGTCCTCATCGTCATACAAACAGAACAGAACTCAAGCTGCACATCATATATTACTAGAAGATGCCCAGGTTATACCAATTGTACATATATAATTATATATAGGAGATGCCCAGGTTATACCAGCATGGTCCATATCACTATATACAATAAGATGTGTAACTTATACCAGCTGTACATATATAATTATATACAGGAGATGCCCAGGTTATACCAGCGTGGTCCATATCACTATATACAAGAAGATGTATAACGTATACCAGCTGTACATATATAGTTATATACAGGAGATGCCCAGGTTATACCAGCATGGTCCATATCACTATATACAAGAAGATGTATACCTTATACCAGCTGTACATATATAATTATATACAGGAGATGCCCAGGTTATACCAGCATGGTCCATATCACTATATACAAGAAGATGTATAACGTATACCAGCTGTACATATATAGTTATATACAGGAGATGCCCAGGTTATACCAGCATGGTCCATATCACTGTGTAGAAGAAGATGTGTAACTTATACCAGCTGTACATATATAATTATATACAGGAGATGCCCAGGTTATACCAGCATGGTCCACATCACTATATACAAGAAGATGTGTAACTTATACCAGCTGTACATATATAATTATATACAGGAGATGCCCAGGTTATACCAGCCTGGTCTGTATCACTATATACGAGAAGATGTATAACTTATACCAGCTGTACATATATAATTATATACAGGAGATGCCCAGGTTATACCAGCATGGTATATATCACTATATACAAGAAGATGTATAATGTATACCAGCTGTACATATATAATTATATACAGGTGATGCCCAGGTTATAGCAGCATGGTCCATATCACTATATACAATAAGATGTGTAACTTATACCAGCTGAACATATATAATTATATACAGGAGATGCCCAGGTTATACCAGCATGGTCCATATCACTATATACAATAAGATGTGTAACTTATACTAGCTGAACATATATAATTATATACAGGAGATGCCCAGGTTATACCAGCATGCTCCATATCACTGTATACAAGAAGATGTATAACTTATACCAGCCGTACATATATAATTATATACAGGTGATGCCCAGGTTATACCAGCATGCTCCATATCACTATATACAAGAAGATGTATAACTTATACCAGCTGTACATATATAATTATATACAGGAGATACCCAGGTTATGCCAGCATGGTCCACATCCCTATATATAAAAAGATGTATAACTTATACCAGCTGTGCATATATAATTATATACAGGAGATACCCAGGTTATACCAGCATGGTCCATATCACTATATACAGGAAGATGTATAACTAATCCAGCTGTACATATATAATTATATACAGGAGATGCCCAGGTTATACCAGCATGGTCCATATCACTATATACAAGAAGATGTGTAACTTATACCAGCTGTACATATATAATTATATACAGGAGATGCCCAGGTTATACCAGCATGGTCCATATCACTATATACAAGAAGATGTATAATGTATACCAGCTGTACATATATAAATATATACAGGTGATGCCCAGGTTATACCAGCATGGTCCACATCACTATATACAAAAAGATGTATAACTTATACCAGCTGTGCATATATAATTATATACAGGAGATACCCAGGTTATACCAGCATGGTCCATATCACTATATACAGGAAGATGTATGGCATTATATGAGCATGTTGACCTCTTATCGCCCATCTTGATTATTATTATTTACTGAGCTCTGTAATATCACACACAGACAATGAAGAGGTTAATTATGTACAGCCTTGTATTACAGCAGTGACGGCTGTCACATTATTATAAGCAGAAGCCGCCGGCTAATTAATGAGCCCACAGATAATTAGCATTAGTATATCACAGCGAGCAGGACTCCTCTTTTAAGGCAGGGTTGTCTGAATATTTCACGACATCTGGTGGAGATACGAACTGATCTCTGACAAAGGTAACACCGTACAATGCACTCACATTAATCACAGCAGAGCAGAGTATTTCAGGAGCCACATATTGGGCAATAATGTAAATTGAGCGTATTGGTATATTTCAGTGGAATGAAGACTATCAAAGTGGTCACAGAAAGAGGGATAATGAAAGGAGCATCCAGCAGCACAGTGTATTTCAGGAGAAGAGTGTTGTAGATCACAGACTGGGAGATACAGTTGTGTTAAAAATAATAGCAGTCAGATATCACTAACCTGATCAATCACTGTTTTTGGTAGAAATTATATTTCTACATGGCAAATAATTTGCTAGAAGGTGTAGTAGAGTAATAGAAATACAAGAGACCCAACAGTCATGACATGCATGCTGCTGATTCTGTGTAATTCAATCACCAATTGAAAGGGGCATGTTCAAAATAATAGCAGTGTGGAGTTCAATGAGTGAGGTCATTCATTCTTTAAAAAACAGGTAGCAATTATTGCCCTAATTTAAGGAAGGAAGGCAGCAAATGTAGATGTTGGTTACAGTGCATTTCTCTCAGAAATTCTGAGGAAAATGGGTCGTTCCAGACATTGTTCAGATGAACAGCGTACCTTTATTAAAAAGTCGATTGGAGAGGGGAAAACATATAAAGAAGTGCAGAAAATGATAGGCTGCTCAGCTAAAGTGATCGCAAATGCTTTTAAATGGCAACCAAAACCTGAAAGACGTGGAAGAAAGCGAGAAACTACCATTCAAATGGATAGAAGAATAGCCAAAATGGCAAGGACTCAGCCAACAATCAGCTCCCGGAAGATCAAAGAAGGTGTAAAGTTCCCTGTGAGTACTGGTACTATTAGAAGACGCCTATGTGAAGCCAAGCTATCTGCAAGAAGCCCCTGCAAAGTCCCACTGCTGAAAAAAAGACATGTGCTGAAGAGGTTACAATCTGCCAAAGAGCACATTGACGGCCTAAAGAGACATTTTGTGGAGTGATGAAAGTAAGATTGTTCTTTTTGGGTCTAGTGGCCGGAGACAGTTTGTCAGACGACCCCCAAACACTGAATTCAGCCACTGTACACTGTGAAGACAGTGAAGCATGGTGGGCAAGCATCATGATATGGGGATGTGTCTCATACTACGGTGTTGGGCCTATTTATCGCAGACCAGGGATCAGTTTGAATCCATCAGAATACTTGAAGAGGTCTTGCTGCCTTATGCTGAAGAGGAAATGCCCTTGAGATGGGTGTTCCAACAAGACAACGACCCCAAATACACCAGTAAACGGGCAACATCTTGGTTCCAGACCAACAAGATTGAGGTTATGGAGCGGCCAGCCCAATCCCCGGATCTTAATCCAATAGAAAACTTGTGGGGTGACATCAAAAATGCTGTTTCTGAGGCAAAACCAAGAAATAGAGAAGAACCGTGGAATGTAGTCCAATCCTCCTGGGCTGGAATACCTGTTCACAGGGGCCAGAAGGTGGTGACTCCGAGCAACACAGACGTCCAGCAGTTCTCAGAAACAGCGGTTATACAACTAAATATTAGTGAAGTGATTCAAAGGAAAGCAAAAGCTTCAAACATTGTTCAGTTTATACAGTGAATGCTTGAGCTTGTAAAGAAGAATACAAACACTGCTATTTTTTTTGAACAGTCTAATATTCACTTTTCTTCAATTGTTTTAGAGGAACAACACAAGTTTGATATATTTTTCTTCATGTTTGATTTGGAATAGAACGTGTAGTGTTCCCAATGTTTATGGAAATAAAAGCTATTAGAAGTATTGTGAGCTTTATTCACTTTTTTAAACACACTGCTATTATTTTGAACACAACTGTATATCATGGAAGGAGGAGGGTCATCCAGCAGCACAGAGTATTTTAGGAGAAGAGGGTTGTAGATCACAGGAAGGTGATAATGGAAGGTGGATTATAAGGGGTCATTTTTTGTACTGGTTCACATTATAAAGGGGCATTTTTTTGTACTGTCACATATTCTAAGGAGAATTATTACTACTGGGTGGGAGGGCATTATGGTGAGCTTTATTACTACTGGGGGACTATGGGGAACATGATCAGTAGTATGGGCATGTCACGGATAATGCGGAAGGGGAAAACACCAGGTACACAAAAATGAAATAGACAACAGTCTAGGCCTCAAAATCTAAGGAAGAGGGATGGTGACCTCCTAGTAATCCCTAGACCTTTCCCTAACTCCTGCCAGTATGAGCAGATCCTGATGGTGGAAATGCTCATACGCCAGATACCTATGCCCTGCTAAAACTGACGAGCCCTAAGATAGGTAGCAGGAAACGAGACAGCTGGTTATTTCCCAGATGAAGAAACCTACGTCTCCCTGAGGCCTAGAACTAAAACACACCAGAGAATAACAAACACAAAAGGCAACTAGTACATAGCTTAGAGATGTATGGAGAAGCAGGAGATCCAAGACAAACAAGCTCAAGCAACTTCAAGAGGAAATATCAACCGCATGGTCAGCAGAGTGAGGCGGACCTAAATAGAGCCTCATCACTAATAACAAGCAAGCACCTGAGGAGAGGTGAGATCCTGCCAAACAACAACATACCATACATAGAGGAAAACAGAGAGACCTGTCAGATAGCCTCACGTGCAGCAAGTCTATCCGATCTTCTCACCTCTGTCACAAGAGGGACCGTGATAGGCCACCATGGGGGCATTATTACTGTTGGGGGCACTATTACTGTTAAGTGCTCTCTGGCAGAGAACTATTAGTGGGACTTTTGGAAGCACTATTACTGGGGGGGGGGCACAGTATCAGCTTAGCACAATTATTTTTGGCAGACATTATGTTTACGACACTATTAGTGTCAGGGACCCTATTTGCTGGGTACAGTAATTTTTTAGGGCACTGCGTTCCAATAATTATTTAAGGGGCACTATCTGTGTGGTCCTGCCAAACAACTGGGCAGACTAGATGGGCCAAATGGTTGTTATCTGACGACACATTCTATGTTCTATGTTTCTATGTGGTACTATGGTTTTCAGGGGGACTGTTTATACAGTATAGTATTGGGGAGCACAGCAGGTACAGTATTAGGGGTGGCAGGATGGGGTGTTCATAAGGTGAGAGGATGATGGAAAAGTAGGAAACTGAGATGTCTGTTTGTCAAACTGCAGAGACGAGAGATGATAGAAAAGAAAAACCATCATGGCGGTCTGGTCTGAAAGGAGAAGATGAGGAAAGAGAATGTCTACATCAGAGGAGACGTCACTGGATGTAAGAGGTATGTGGCACTGTATTAAGCCTCATTCACACGTCCGTGTCCGTGCTGAAATCTGTGAGCAGGTGGTCAGTGATGCATTCGTGAAGCTGTCCGTGAAGGATCCGTGTTGGGTCCGTGTGTCCGTTTTTTGCTGTCTGTGTTGCATCCGTGTCTCACTGACACTGAACAGCTGAAAAATAATTTTCAAAGCATCTCTTCTTAATGATCTGTGAAACATGGATGCAACACGGATGGCATCCGTGTTACATCCGTGGTTTTCACAGACCCATAGACTATAATGGACGTGATGGATCTGTGAACACGGACAAAATAGAGGATGCATCCATGCTAAAAACACTGACCCACGGACCGTGATAAAACTCTCATGTGTCAATACACACATTAAAATGAATGGGGACGTGTGCTGTCCGTGGAGAACACGCACAGCGCACATCCGTGAAACACTGACGTGTGAATGAGGCTTGCAGGCAGCACAGAGTATTTCAGGAGAAGAGTGTTGTAGATCACAGACTGGGAGATACATAATGAAAGGAGGAGGGCCCCCCCCAGCAGCACAGATTATTTCAGGAGAGAGGTGTGCTGATCTTGTTATAGATCCCACCAGATCAGTATCTCTCAGTCTGTGATCTACATCAAGATCAGTCCACCTGAAAATACTCTGTGGTGCAGGGGACCCTCCTCCTTCCACTCTGTTAACTCTCGCCTTGTCATTTCCACAAAGATTAGTATCTCTCAGCCCATGAAATGACAGAGTGAACTTTACATGGGGGAAGGAGGATGTTCCCCTGCAGCACAGAGTATTTCAGGAGAAGAGTCTTCTGATGAGGGGTAGAGCCTAACCCTGACAACAATGGTGCGTGTTTATCTGTCTAGTGATTCATATTAGTAAATGTGAAGTGACATTGGAGTGAGCGGCACTGCTCAGGGGCCAGGCTCCCCTGGGCGACCTGCTAATCAGGCCTGTGATGTCAGCTGTGGCCCCTGGAGGCCACTCAGTCTGCACCTGGGGGAGGTCAATTACTCCCTGTACATCAGGGGGCTCCTGATGCCAGGAGAAACTTAGCCCACTGACATGAGGCGCTGATTACTCCAATTTACCAGGCCATTTATCAAGATGTTTGTTACAATGTATCAGTGCAGGTAAAATGTATCAGCCTGGAGTCACAGACTTGGCGTAATTGTGATGCATGCCCCTCTTAATAATTTGGGCACATCTTATGCAAGCCTCTACGTGATGAGTACAGAATTCCCCTTTATGAGGAGACGCGGACGCGAAACCTCGATTCTACGTAAATGCTGTGGCTTCGGGCTAAAATCCATATTTATACAGTGGAAGTGAAGATCATCCTCGAGAGCAGAGACTGCTCTGCAAGCCGGAGAGATCACAGGGAAATCGTATATATTTACTGCAGAGGCGTCTAAGATACTGTGCAAAAGCGGGTAGATTGCGACAAATTTACTAGTCCTATAGATGGTAAAGACGAGCCAAGTTTATCACAGAGGCTGAAGCTGAATGGTAGATTGGGGACACTTTTATCTGAATTTCTACCCACTCTTGGTTGACTAACTTAAAATTTGGTACTAAAATCTTGACATCATAGGACACGCCCCTTTCACACTAAACCACGCCCCTTGTCAAGCTACGGACACGGAATTTTTGTAAAAACAAGATTTGCTAGAGTACTCTAAAAATGTGCAGTCACATTAGTAACTATGGGCCAAGGTGTTCTGCCCAGGGTGGACAGCTACATAGTAGTCCTTATAATGCTGACCCCACAATAGTTCTCTTGGTGACTGTTACATAGTAGTACTTAAAGGGGTTATCCGAGTTATGAAAAAATAATAATATAGCACTGAATATCTGATATATAACTGAGCTAAGCAAGTTTTATGCAAAAAAATATATATATATATTTCCTCATTTCCCTGGTTCTTTTCTGGCCCTTTGTTTACATGCAATAAAAACACTCTCTGCCCTTCCCCCTGCTCTGCTAAGGGAGTGACATGTCTGCCTGCTGGGAGACTCCGCAGCATGTTGTAAGTGTAGAACTACAAGTCCCAGCTGTATAATGACACTGCTAAGGGAGTGGATACAAGAGCTGCCCTGAGTGCTGGGAGAAAACAGCAACTTGTAAGTGTAGAACTACAAGTCCCACTTATATAATGACACTGCTAATACACACAGGATCTTCCCCCTACTTGTAATGCTTTGCAGAACTTCTCTTTCAGCTCCTGTGCCCAGCATTTGTCTCCTCACTGCCTGCAGCTACACAGTAAACACTTCAGCCCTGAGTCTGTGCAGCTGAAGGGGTTAAGAATCCTAGCAGAGAGTAGACGGCAGTGAAGGGGGGGCGTGGCCAGCACAGTGACGTTTCGTTTCGTTTAGGGCTCTTTCACACTTGCGTTCTTGTCTTCCGGCATAGAGTTCCGTCGTCGGGGCTCTATGCCGGAAGAATCCTGATCAGGATTATCCTAATGCATTCTGAATGGAGAGAAATCCGTTCAGGATGCATCAGGATGTCTTCAGTTCCGGTACGGAACGTTTGTTGGCCGGAGAAAATACCGCAGCATGCTGCGCTTTTTGCTCCGGCCAAAAATCCGGAACATTTGCCGCAAGGCCGGATCCGGAATTAATGCCCATTGGAAGGCATTGATCCGGATCCGGCCTTAAGCTAAACGTCGTTTCGGCGCATTGCCGGAGCAAACATTTAGCTTTTTCAGAGTGGTTACCATGGCTGCCGGGACGCTAAAGTCCTGACAGCCATGGTAAGTGTAGTGGGGAGCTGGGGGGCAGTGTACTTACCGTCCGTGCGGCTCCCCGGGCGCTCCAGAGTGACGTCAAGGCGCCCCAAGCGCATGGATGACGTGATCCATGTGATCACGTCATCCATGCGCATGGGGCGCTCTGACGTCATTCTGGAGCGCCCCGGGAGCCGCACGGACTGTAAGTATACCGCTCCCCCGCTCCCCGCTCCTACTATGGCAACCAGGACTTTAATAGCGTCCTGGGTGCCATAGTAACACTGAAAGCATTTGGAAGACGGTTCCGTCTTCAAATGCTTTCAGTACACTTGCGTTTTTCCGGATCCGGCGGGCACCTCCGGCAACGGAAGTGCATGCCGGATCCCAACAACGCAAGTGTGAAAGAGGCCTTACAGGCTTGTAAACGACCTTTATCAGAGCAGGGAGAGAAGCTGACATCACAGGTCATGTGACCCTCAGTGAAATCTGAGAAACCAGCCACTGGAGATAAAGTGAGTGAATTGGAAAACTGTTACATTTGCCCAGTTAGGAACATAGAAAGAACAAAAAAACTTATTTTGCCATTAAATAAAGAGATGCCATCCTGTCCAGTCGCCTACGATGCTGAGCGCTGCAGGAACTATGCATTGTACGGTGGGTGATGTGACGCCACATGCATCACTGTGTACAGAATGTGCCAGCGCTAGGCCATTGCTGACTTTCTACAGCAGAGAATGTGGCATTCGGCGGTACGCTTCTCTGACTGCCGAAGATAAGAAATCAGAAATGTTATCAAGTATTCCTATAATTACACAGAGGAATCCTCTGTATCTCACACGCTAATGAGTCAGACCCGCTGCACCCATCGCAACCACCACTTTCATCTCTGCGTCCCACTGAACTCAAAAAGCAAATTGATTTGCACAAATATTTGTCATTTGCTCAGCTGGAAACCTGTTAAATTCTCAGAAGATGTCACAGAAGCTGAAACATGGACTAGTGTGCTTGAAAACACAAAATAATTCCAGGGCAGATGATAAATGAGCTGAATGTGTCCAGGTGCAAATACCTATTCATAAAAAAAAACATCAGTATTAAGAGCTGAATTCACCATTCTGCGATTCAGAGCTGAAGTCACCCACCTTTCCCTGCTTGATCAATGTCTGCACAGGGCTTATTCTGGTAATTTGCTCAGGATTAGTACAAGATAAGTAATGTATGTGCACAGTGACTGCACCAGCAGAATAGTGAGTGCAGCTCTGGAGTATAATACAGGATGTAACTCAGGATCAGTACAGGATATGTAATGTAATGTATGTACACAGTGACTGCACCAGCAGAATAGTGAGTGCAGCTCTGGAGTATAATACAGGATGTAACTCAGGATCAGTACAGGATAAGTAATGTATGTACACAGTGACTGCACCAGCAGAATAGTGAGTGCAGCTCTGGAGTATAATACAGGATGTAACTCAGGATCAGTGCAGGATAAGTAATGTAATATATGTACACAGTGACTGCACCAGCAGAATAGTGAGTGAAGCTCTGGAGTATAATACAGGATGTAACTCAGGATCAGTACTGGATAAGTAATGTATGTACACAGTGACTGCACCAGGAGAATAGTGAGTGCAGCTCTGGAGTATAATACAGGATGTAACTCAGGATCAGTGCAGGATAAGTAATGTAATGTATGTACACAGTGACTGCACCAGCAGAATAGTGAGTACAGCTCTGGAGTATAATACAGGATGTAACTCAGGATCTGTACAGGATAAGTAATGTAATGTATGTACACAGTGACTGCACCAGCAGAATAGTGAGTGCAGCTCTGGAGTATAATGCAGGATGTAACTCAGGAGCAGTACAGGATAAGTAATGTATGTACACAGTGACTGCACCAGCAGAATAGAGAGTGCAGCTCTGGAGTATAATACAGGATGTAACTCAGGATCAGTGCAGGATAAGTAATGTAATGTATGTACACAGTGACTGCACCAGCAGAATAGTGAGTGCAGCTCTGGAGTATAATACTGGATGTAACTCAGGATCTGTACATGACAAGTAATGTATGTGCACAGTGACTGCACCAGCAGAATAGTGAGTACAGCTCTGGAGTATAATACAGGATGTAACTCAGGATCAGTACAGGATAAGTAATGTATGTACACAGTGACTGCACCAGCAGAATAGTGAGTGCAGCTCTGGAGTAGAATGCAGGATGTAACTCAGGATCAGTACAGGATAAGTAATGTATGTACACAGTGACTGCACCAGCAGAATAGTGAGTGCAGCTCTAGAGTATAATACAGGATGTAACTCAGGATCAGTGCAGGATAAGTAATGTATGTACACAGTGACTGCACCAGCAGAATAGTGAGTGCAGCTCTGGAGTATAATATTGGATGTAACTCAGGATCTGTACATGACAAGTAATGTATGTGCACAGTGACTGCACCAGCAGAATAGTGAGTACAGCTCTGGAGTATAATACAGGATGTAACTCAGGATCTGTACATGACAAGTAATGTATGTGCACAGTGACTGCACCAGCAGAATAGTGAGTGCAGCTCTGGAGTATAATACAGGATGTAACTCAGGATCAGTACAGGATAAGTAATGTATGTACACAGTGACTGCACCAGCAGAATAGTGAGTGCAGCTCTGGAGTATAATACAGGATGTAACTCAGGATCAGTACAGGATAAGTAATGTATGTACAGTCGTGGCCAAAAGTTTTGAGAATGACACAAATATTAGTTTTCACAAAGTTTGCTGCTAAACTGCTTTTAGATCTTTGTTTCAGTTGTTTCTGTGATGTAGTGAAATATAATTACACGCACTTCATACGTTTCAAAGGCTTTTATTGACAATTACATGACATTTATGCAAAGAGTCAGTATTTGCAGTGTTGGCCCTTCTTTTTCAGGACCTCTGCAATCCGACTGGGCATGCTCTCAATCAACTTCTGGGCCAATTCCTGACTGATAACAACCCATTCTTTCATAATCACTTCTTGGAGTTTGTCAGAATTAGTGGGTTTTTGTTTGTCCACCCGCCTCTTGAGGATTGACCACAAGTTCTCAATGGGAATAAGATCTGGGGAGTTTCCAGGCCATGGACCCAAAATGTCAACGTTTTGGTCCCCGAGCCACTTAGTTATCACTTTTGCCTTATGGCACGGTGCTCCATCGTGCTGGAAAATGCATTGTTCTTCACCAAACTGTTGTTGGATTGTTGAAGGAGGTTCTGTTGGAGGGCGTTTTGGTACCATTCTTTTATCATGGCTGTGTTTTTGGGCAAAATTGTGAGTGAGCCCACTCCCTTGGATGAGAAGCAACCCCACACATGAATGGTCTCAGGATGCTTTACTGTTGGCATGACACAGGACTGATGGTAGCGCTCACCTTTTCTTCTCCGGACAAGCCTTTTTCCAGATGCCCCAAACAATCGGAAAGAGGCTTCATCGGAGAATATGACTTTGCCCCAGTCCTCAGCAGTCCATTCACCATACTTTCTGCAGAAGATCAATCTGTCCCTGATGTTTTTTTTTGGAGAGAAGTGGCTTCTTTGCTGGCCTTCTTGACACCAGGCCATCTTCCAAAAGTCTTCGCCTCACTGTGCGTGCAGATGCGCTCACACCTGCCTGCTGCCATCCCTGAGCAAGCTCTGCACTGGTGGCACTCCGATCCCGCAGCTGAATCCTCTTTAGGAGACGATCCTGGCGCTTGCTGGACTTTCTTGGACGCCCTGAAGCCTTCTTAACAAGAATTGAACCTCTTTCCTTGAAGTTCTTGATGATCCTATAAATTGTTGATTGATTAGTAGCCACAATATCCTTGCCTGTGAAGCCATTTTTATGCAACATTGCGTTGCATAAAAATGGCTTCACAGGCAAGGATGGCTGCACGCGTTTCTTTACAGGTCACCATGGTTAACAATGGAAGAACAATGATTTCAAGCATCACCCTCCTTTTAACATGTCAAGTCTGCCATTTTAACCCAATCAGCCTGACATAATGATCTCCAGCTTTGTGCTCGTCAACATTCTCACCTGAGTTAACAAGACGATTACTGAAATGATCTCAGCAGGTCCTTTAATGACAGCAATGAAATGCAGTGGAAAGGTTTTTTGGGGATTAAGTTAATTTTCATGGCAAAGAAGGACTATGCAATTCATCTGATCACTCTTCATAACATTCTGGAGTATATGCAAACTGCTATTATGGAAACTTAAAGGGAACCTGTCACTGGTATTTTGGGTATAGAGCTGAGGACATGGGTTGCTAGATGGCCACTAGCACATCGGCAATACCCAGTCCCCATAGCTCTGTGTGCTTTTATTGTGTGAAAAAAATGATTTGATACACATGCAAATTAACATAAAAGAGTCATATCTTACTTGTGTGACCATAGAAGAGTCATATTTTCAAGCTCTGACTCATCTCAGGTTAATTTGCATATGTATCAAATCGTTTTTTTATACACAATAAAAGCACACAGAGCTATGGGGACTGGGTATTGCCGATGTGCTAGCGGCCATCTAGCAACCCATGTCCTCAGCTCTATACACAAAATCCCGGTGACAGGTTCCCTTTAAGAAGCAACTTTTCCAATATTTATCTAATTCTCAAAACTTTTGGCCACGACTGTACTGTCACGGCTGAGGATGGGGGAAATCCACAGCCGTGTGAAGCCCGGTGATGTTACGGCTGCTTGGCCATGAAGACAGGATTAGGGAGCAGGTCACCTCCTAAACGCATCCCTAACCTGACCCTGGCTCCTAGCTACATGAGCCAACCTTGATGGTAGGAGGGCCCATGCTCCGGAACCTAAAAGTCCCTGCTAGCCCTCAAGATGACCCTCACCTAGGAGCTGAGTAAGACAGGCCCACTCCTCCTAGACACGGAGGAGCAGGAGTCTCAACGGCCAAGCTGCAGGAAAAGGGGAGACATAAACAGCTCTATGGATATGGCAGGTGAACAAAGAGTTCCACCTACCTGCCACAGCCTTGCTGACTGGATCCCTGTGTTAGCAGGGTGCAGATCACAAACGCATCCCCACACAGGGACCCAGATCCATAGCTGCACAAAATCACATATAAAACATCACACGGACATCACACATAACTAGAAATAACTTAAAGCGACATTATGGTTATGACATTAAGGTTTATGACCACAGGGGTGGCTCTTACTGGCAGGTAACAAATACATGAGGCTGCTCTCAGCTAAGCATGGCTGAAGCAACCTGCAGGCCTACAAAAGCAATGAGGCTTTATAGGCCAAGAAGCCACACCCCACAGTCGGACACACCCAGTGATCACACACACTAGGAAGGGGATTAACCCTTCCAACACCAGGGAAGGGAAAACACCACTTAAAGGGGACGTGCACACAATAACATAAAACACAGTGCACACATCCACACATCACACACAAAACCGCATGCGCAGCGTAGCGAGCTGCAATGGCACAGCTCCGACTGCTACGCTGCCACATACACACTGTTGCCAGCGGCAACCACAGGTGAGGCAAATACCACAGCCCTCACCTGTGATTGAACACCAAAGAGAACCGCTGACAACCGCATGCGGTTCAGGAGTCACGGTCATAGCCATGGCCGTGACACTCCCACCCCTCAAAGCCCCCCCACCAAAAAAAAATACGTGAGGGGCTCAGACAAGGGGATAGGAGAAGGGGACGTCCACTCTCAGTGCCGGTTCTAAAAAGGGGTCGCTGTCAGCTGCATCCTCTCCCGGCTCACACTAGCCAGTCCGACGAGGACTGCAGCCCGCACCAGCAACAAAGAGAAAAGAACCACTGAGAGATGGACGAAGGGACTCTCCACACACGTCCCCACTCCAGTCGCTGCCAGCAGACACCCCTAACCAGCACGCAGCCGGACCACTTACGGAGTGCTGCCAGCAGACGACCAGAGATGGGAACATGGAGAGGGACGAGGGATCCCCAACACGGACACGGAAGGTAAGGTGGCGGGGAATAAGCCACCAACCGTGCCGTTAACGGAGAACCCCCAGGAACGCTCTCCCTCCGGAGAACGCGCATGCAGACCACAAGGGTATGGCACTGCATGCTGCACCCTCTTTCGAAGGTGTGCAACTCGCACACCAAACAAACACCCTAGTGCTATAAAATCAGGGGGACGCCAAACGAGGCAACGGTGAAGGGAAGGCGGGGAAACGCCACTCACCGCGCCGTCAGAGGCGAAACCCCCAGAACGCTCTCCCTCCGAAGAGCGCGCATGTAACCCTTCCGCAGAGGGCGGTACATGCTTCACCCTCTTTCGAGGGAGCATACTCCCACCCCTCAAAGCCCCTCCCAACAAAAAAGGGGAAGGTTGGTGAGGCTTAGAAAACAATGGGAGGGGGGGAGGGGAAAGACAAACAAAGGGGACACCAACACGGACAACGGTGAGCAAGGAATGGCGGGGAATGCCACTCACCGCGCCGTAAATGGTGAAAGCCCCATAACGCTCTCCCTCCGGAGAACGCGCATGCACCCCATCCGTAGATAGCGGTGCATGCTTTACCCTCTTTCGAGGGAGCGCCACGTAAGAAGCGACTGTGGTCATACTGTCACGGCTGAGGATGGGGGAAATCCACAGCCGTGTGAAGCCCGGTGATGTTACGGCTGCTTGGCCATGAAGACAGGATTAGGGAGCAGGTCACCTCCTAAACGCATCCCTAACCTGACCCTGGCTCCTAGCTACATGAGCCAACCTTGATGGTAGGAGGGCCCATGCTCCGGAACCTAAAAGTCCCTGCTAGCCCTCAAGATGACCCTCACCTAGGAGCTGAGTAAGACAGGCCCACTCCTCCTAGACACGGAGGAGCAGGAGTCTCAACGGCCAAGCTGCAGGAAAAGGGGAGACATAAACAGCTCTATGGATATGGCAGGTGAACAAAGAGTTCCACCTACCTGCCACAGCCTTGCTGACTGGATCCCTGTGTTAGCAGGGTGCAGATCACAAACGCATCCCCACACAGGGACCCAGATCCATAGCTGCACAAAATCACATATAAAACATCACACGGACATCACACATAACTAGAAATAACTTAAAGCGACATTATGGTTATGACATTAAGGTTTATGACCACAGGGGTGGCTCTTACTGGCAGGTAACAAATACATGAGGCTGCTCTCAGCTAAGCATGGCTGAAGCAACCTGCAGGCCTACAAAAGCAATGAGGCTTTATAGGCCAAGAAGCCACACCCCACAGTCGGACACACCCAGTGATCACACACACTAGGAAGGGGATTAACCCTTCCAACACCAGGGAAGGGAAAACACCACTTAAAGGGGACGTGCACACAATAACATAAAACACAGTGCACACATCCACACATCACACACAAAACCGCATGCGCAGCGTAGCGAGCTGCAATGGCACAGCTCCGACTGCTACGCTGCCACATACACACTGTTGCCAGCGGCAACCACAGGTGAGGCAAATACCACAGCCCTCACCTGTGATTGAACACCAAAGAGAACCGCTGACAACCGCATGCGGTTCAGGAGTCACGGTCATAGCCATGGCCGTGACATGTACACAGTGACTGCACCAGCAGAATAGTGAGTGCAGCTCTGGAGTATAATACAGGATGTAACTCAGGATCAGTACAGGATAAGTAATGTATGTACACAGTGACTGCACCAGCAGAATAGTGAGTGCAGCTCTGGAGTATAATGCAGGATGTAACTCAGGATCAGTACAGGATATGTAATGTAATGTATGTACACAGTGACTGCACCAGCAGAATAGTGAGTGCAGCTCTGGAGTATAATACAGGATGTAACTCAGGATCAGTACAGGATAAGTAATGTATGTACACAGTGACTGCACCAGCAGAATAGTGAGTGCAGCTCTGGAGTATAATGCAGGATGTAACTCAGGATCAGTACAGGATAAGTAATGTATGTACACAGTGACTGCGCCAGCAGAATAGTGAGTGCAGCTCTGGAGTATAATGCAGGATGTAACTCAGGATCAGTACAGGATAAGTAATGTATGTACACAGTGACTGCACCAGCAGAATAGTGAGTGCAGCTCTGGAGTATAATACAGGATGTAACTCAGTATCTGTACAGGATAAGTAATGTATGTACACAGTGACTGCACCAGCAGAATAGTGAGTGCAGCTCTGGAGTATAATACAGGATGTAACTCAGGATCAGTACAGGATAAGTAATGTAATGTATGTACACAGTGACTCCACCAGCAGAATAGTGAGTGCAGCTCTGGAGTATAATACAGGATGTAACTCAGGATCAGTACAGGATAAGTAATGTATGTACACAGTGACTCTACCAGCAGAATAGTGAGTGTAGCTCTGGAGTATAATATAGGGTCAGTACAGGATAAGTATAAGTAGTGTCATATACATTTTTTCTTTTTTTTTTTGCCTTCCTCTGGATCAACTTGCAGGATAACAGGCCGAACTGGATGGACAAATGTCTTTTTTCGGCCGTATGTTCTATGTTATTATGTTACTATTATAAATTAATGGTAATTATTGCTTCAAAGTAAGGTGTCATACATTGCCACCTAGTGGTCATATGTATTATATATACAGGATTGCTATCTAATGGTCACATTATTTTTTAAGGTTTTTATTTATTTATGCAGTTTATATATCGCTCCGAAACTGTTCCCAGGTCACCAAAACATATGATTATTATGCAGTGCTGTGGGGAACTTTATGCAGGCTCTTTACTGCATATTATATTATTGCTTATTCAGCGAAGTATATGCTGATTTGATTACATGCTCTATGTACATAGCGGGATGTGGAAGAGCTAGAGTTGCCAGATTTCATTTATCAGTATAGCTTGTTGGAATTTCACTATTTAGGCCAAAATATACGTAGATTGTCTCTTCTAATGGGAAGAAAGTGTTTGTCACCTGGCTGTGCAGTCTGTGTATTATATGTCCTGCCGTCACCTAGCCAGCCAGGTGACCACAGGACATAAAATACACAGACTGTGCAGCCAGGTGACCGCCGGACATATAATACACAGACTGCGCAGCCAGGTGACCACAGGACATAAAATATACAGACTGTGCAGCCAGGTGACCACAGGACGTATAATACACAGACTGCGCAGCCAGGTGACCACAGGACGTATAATACACAGACTGCGCAGCCAGGTGACCACAGGACGTATAATACACAGACTGCGCAGCCAGGTGACCACAGGACGTATAATACACAGACTGCGCAGCCAGGTGACCGCAGGACGTATAATACACAGACTGCGCAGCCAGGTGACCGCAGGACGTATAATACACAGACTGCGCAGCCAGGTGACCACAGGACGTATAATACACAGACTGTGCAGCCAGGTGACCACAGGACATATAATACACAGACTGCACAGCCAGGTGACCACAGGACGTATAATACACAGACTGCGCAGCCAGGTGACCGCAGGACGTATAATACACAGACTGCGCAGCCAGGTGACCGCAGGACGTATAATACACAGACTGCGCAGCCAGGTGACCACAGGACGTATAATACACAGACTGCACAGCCAGGTGACCGCAGGACGTATAATACACAGACTGCGCAGCCAGGTGACCGCAGGACGTATAATACACAGACTGCACAGCCAGGTGACCACAGGACGTATAATACACAGACTGTGCAGCCAGGTGACCACAGGACATATAATACACAGACTGCACAGCCAGGTGACCGCAGGACGTATAATACACAGACTGCGCAGCCAGGTGACCGCAGGACGTATAATACACAGACTGCACAGCCAGGTGACCGCAGGACGTATAATACACAGACTGCGCAGCCAGGTGACCGCAGGACGTATAATACACAGACTGCTCAGCCAGGTGACCGCAGGACGTATAATACACAGACTGCGCAGCCAGGTGACCGCAGGACGTATAATACACAGACTGCACAGCCAGGTGACCACAGGACGTATAATACACAGACTGCTCAGCCAGGTGACCGCAGGGCGTATAATACACAGACTGCGCAGCCAGGTGACCGCAGGACGTATAATACACAGACTGCTCAGCCAGGTGACCGCAGGACGTATAATACACAGACTGCGCAGCCAGGTGACCGCAGGACGTATAATACACAGACTGCTCAGCCAGGTGACCACAGGACGTATAATACACAGACTGCGCAGCCAGGTGACCGCAGGACGTATAATACACAGACTGCTCAGCCAGGTGACCACAGGACGTATAATACACAGACTGCACAGCCAGGTGACCGCAGGACGTATAATACACAGACTGCGCAGCCAGGTGACCGCAGGACGTATAATACACAGACTGCACAGCCAGGTGACCACAGGACGTATAATACACAGACTGTGCAGCCAGGTGACCACAGGACATATAATACACAGACTGCACAGCCAGGTGACCGCAGGACGTATAATACACAGACTGCGCAGCCAGGTGACCGCAGGACGTATAATACACAGACTGCGCAGCCAGGTGACCACAGGACGTATAATACACAGACTGCACAGCCAGGTGACCGCAGGACGTATAATACACAGACTGCGCAGCCAGGTGACCGCAGGACGTATAATACACAGACTGCACAGCCAGGTGACCACAGGACGTATAATACACAGACTGTGCAGCCAGGTGACCACAGGACATATAATACACAGACTGCACAGCCAGGTGACCACAGGACGTATAATACACAGACTGCACAGCCAGGTGACCGCAGGACGTATAATACACAGACTGCGCAGCCAGGTGACCGCAGGACGTATAATACACAGACTGCTCAGCCAGGTGACCGCAGGACGTATAATACACAGACTGCGCAGCCAGGTGACCGCAGGACGTATAATACACAGACTGCACAGCCAGGTGACCACAGGACGTATAATACACAGACTGCTCAGCCAGGTGACCGCAGGGCGTATAATACACAGACTGCGCAGCCAGGTGACCGCAGGACGTATAATACACAGACTGCTCAGCCAGGTGACCGCAGGACGTATAATACACAGACTGCGCAGCCAGGTGACCGCAGGACGTATAATACACAGACTGCTCAGCCAGGTGACCACAGGACGTATAATACACAGACTGCGCAGCCAGGTGACCGCAGGACGTATAATACACAGACTGCTCAGCCAGGTGACCACAGGACGTATAATACACAGACTGCGCAGCCAGGTGACCGCAGGATGTATAATACACAGACTGCTCAGCCAGGTGACCGCAGGATGTATAATACACAGACTGCTCAGCCAGGTGACCGCAGGGCGTATAATACACAGACTGCGCAGCCAGGTGATCGCAGGACGTATAATACACAGACTGCGCAGCCAGGTGACCACAGGACGTATAATACACAGACTGCGCAGCCAGGTGACCGCAGGGCGTATAATACACAGACTGCGCAGCCAGGTGACCGCAGGGCGTATAATACACAGACTGCGCAGCCAGGTGACCTAAGGACGTTCAGTCTGTGTATTATACAATCTGCAGTCCAGAGTCATAGCTAGGCTTTCCTTCATCATGAGCAAATATCCAGATTGCTGCCCTCGACCTATATCTAAATAATCTTACCTTAGCAGAATGGCTTGTTAATGCCCCCATGGCACCAAGCACCTACGGCAGAGCCACCTACCTACACGCCTGCTGCACCTTCATACAAACTATATACTAATGCAGTTTACACACCATTACAGCAGATTCCTTATTACTCATTTGTAAGTTTTAGCCGCGTTCTGCTTTGGGCAGAAAATATGATGTGATCCCCCGGGGTATGGCTTCCCAATGCCCCCAATGTCTCCTGTCACATGTCATCTTCCTGACAAGCCTCAGAGACTGTATAGGCAGCAGCACAGCAGAGAAATCTCCCGTCATCTGTAGATATTCAATTAAGCCTGCACCGATGCATCCCACTGGTATTTGACTCTGCCCGTCCTCAACGCAGCTGAGTGTTTGTTACAGTTGCGGCCAGTCTAAACAATCCTCTTTGAGGCAAACAGCCTGGATTCCAGACCTTTTACCAGCAATGATAAATGGTAACAAACCCTCAGCTGTGCAAAGATGCACTGCTTTTCAACCTCTGGATGGATGTTTCAATTCACTGACAGCAAGCAGAGATTATTTTCATTTTTCTCACTCCCATCAATAGGAATGGCAATTCTTGTTCACAATAACGGAAGTGGAGAGCACACGGATACCATCCGTTTTTTTGAGAATCCATAGAAGTGAATAGGTCTGTGCGCAAATGGCAAAAAATAGGGATCAGATACGGATGTAAAATACGGTTGTGTGCATGAGGTCTGTAGTGTGCGGGTTGATCACTCGGTGACAGAAGTGCTAACCAGAGGGCGACGTAGTGTGGGCAAGCAGTTGTCACCCAGCTTTCCCAGGAGCAGATATGTCAAATGCTGATGGTTGGCATCTTCCAGACCTCGCTGGAGAATAAGCCTCTTCAGAGAGCGATGTTCTCTTCATTCCCAACCAAATCAGTGCATCCACGCTGCCCTAGACAAACAGACAGATCACCAAAGAATACGGCTAATTCCAGCGACGCGGCGAAGAGAAGCGAAATCAGAGGCTCTTTCTACGTCTTAGAGCAATTAGTGGATGTGAATGGCGGCGAGATTACTGACAGAAAGACCCTTTTCCCCACCGTGCAGTTGGAGGGACGCGACGCTCCCTCTTTTTACTTAAAACCATAAAACTCTATATACCTTCTACTGATCCTGAGTTACATCATGTCTTCTACTCCAGCCACATCCAGAGCTGCAGCAACAATTCTACTAGATTAATCTCTCTGCTTACTACTGCAGGCTCAGTGCACCTGCGCAGGGCATGATGGCATTGCATCCTCATCATGCACTGTATGCAAACCAAAGAAGAGTGAAACTAAATCCCTTAATGCAATGCAACAAAAGGCGGTGCAATCTAACATCGGTGCTGGTGGATTTAAAGTAGCAGCCAGCAGAATTCTGAATGCAGCTCTGCATGTGACTAGAGTATAAGACAGGTTAGATCTTGAGATCATTAAACACAGTTGTAACTCTAGGGGCTTGGGGGGTCAGATTCATAGGCACCTTGCAGCAGACTGATGTAGGGGAAAAAAAACATTGGGGGTCATTTATTAAGGCTACTGTCACACTTGTGTTGTTGTTTTCCGGTATTGAGATCCAAGGAAGAGAACGTTTCCATTTTGTCCTCATGCATTCTCAATGGAAAGAGATCTATTCAGGATGCATCAGGATGTCTTCCTTCCCGTCAGCATTCCGTTTTGTGATCGCAAGCTGCGGTTTTGTGTCATAAAAATGGGGGGAAAAAAACTGATCCTGTACTGAAAACAATGGAGCCTAAAAAAACGGATCTGTCCCCCTTTGACTTTTAATGTGTTTAGTGATTAATCCGTTTTTTTCCGTTTTGATTTCACACAACCGCATTCTAACGGAACGGATGCATCCTGATGTTCAAAATTAAAACGGATCTGTTTCATTCGGGTATTGATATCCTCTGCCGAATCTCGATACCGGAATCAATTATGCAGGTGTGAAAGTAGCCTCCAATTTTGGGCTTATAAAAAGTCGAAAGACCGCGATTTACGACTTTTTAAGTGCCCATGTGAAAAAAAACTAAACGCAGTTTGCATGCTGTTTTCGCCACTTGGGAGTGGCGGCCAAGGGCAGGCTGGGGCCAGGTATTTTACTAATATTTAAGTGAAAACCACTCCAGTCAGGGTTTGGAGCAGTTTTCACCCCGGTGGCACAGACTGCTAAAGGTCCACCTAATTTATGATGTGGCCTGTGCATCGTCATAAATTAGCCACTTCCTCTGGCAGCACAAGGGAAATCAAAGCAGGTCTTTTATAAATGACCCACATTGTCTTCCACAATGCACTATGGCAAAATGAGATGTATTTTGAAAGCTTGGTTAGGTGCTGCGTCACTTTGACAGTTTCCGATTCTGAATGCAGCTCTGTGATTAGAGTACAAGGTTATATTCACACACAAGATTTGTTGCAGAATTTTCATCTGAATGGGTTGCGCAGAAATCCATGAACCTGCAGCAGAAACAGGCGCATTCCATGTAGAGATGATTCAGAGATGATAGAAGTCGAGCAGTGGTGTAGCTGATGCAGAGGAGGTAGTTACAGCCCTCTACTCCGGGGGGCGCCAAAGGTAAAGTATTTGTATTCCGTTCTTCTGATCCGTCGGAAGAACAGGAAACAACAAAAAAACGAATCCTGTATTTTAAGCATCCATTATGCTCATCAGTTTTAGCCATCCGTTATTTTAGGCGGAAAAATAAGTCCTATACGAAGCCTTTTTTTCCGTCTAAAATAACGGATCTCAGATTGAAATGGCTAAAACT
This sequence comes from Bufo bufo, assembly GCF_905171765.1. Taxonomy (NCBI): domain Eukaryota; kingdom Metazoa; phylum Chordata; class Amphibia; order Anura; family Bufonidae; genus Bufo; species Bufo bufo. Next base: position 21,211,795 of record NC_053399.1, on the reverse strand, counting down.
GATAAGCATGATGGATGCTTCAAATACAGGATTTGTTTTTTTGTTGTTGTTGTAGTTTTTGGCAAAATGGATACTTGCTTGTTGAGAACTATACTGTAGTTAAAATGGTGGCCAGGCACCCAGCCAACGCCTATAACAAGAATCTTGCTCTTTGCTTTATCATGTGTCACAAGACGGTTTCCGTTCAGCTCAAGCAAGCAGCCTCAAACAGACAGAAAGTAACAGCTTCCCCCATCTGGAAGGGGGAGGGGGGAACTTCCTCTTGCACATAGATGTGACAGAAAATACAGGTTTATAGCCAATAGAAAAGATATACGCCACCGTACACCCCCCCACTCCTTCCTGTCCTATATACTGTCTGCTGTTCCGCAATAAACCAGAGATCCTGTTATGACCCCCAGCTGTGTGTTGTCTCAGTATTGATCTCTCAGTATATGTATACTTAACATTAAGTAATTTGGAGCAGTACATCAACCGAACTGGCAGCTTGACCAGAACCAGAACAATTTTGGCGCCCAACGTGGGGCTTGAGGATTGGACCCTCTGTCCCCGTACCCCTGGAGACCAGACGAGGAGAGGCGCACTAACGGACACCTGGATCGCTACCCGTAATACGAGGTAGGAAAACTGAGTCATCTTGCCTATAACGTGTCCCCTGGTGTAGCCTCTTGGTGTTCGTCTGAGGGAGGGGTGCGGCAGCAGTCAGGGACGTCCTCGAGGGTATGAAAGTAAGAACCCCATATGTTTTTTAAAGTCTTGATGTACTGTGTTGTGCCTATAAGTTGTGAAGACCCTGTTGATAAGTATCACTGACTGAGACATGGAGTTTTCCTATTAGCCTGTATCGGAGTTCATCCCGGCGTCTGACTCAAATCTCCAAAAAGGGGACGATCATAGAAGGGGGAAAGCGGTCCGCGGTAGCCCAGAGTGTGCTGACCGGGACTCAAAGGTCTTCACGTCCAGTGATTACTCTATACAGAGGTCTTTAGATGGCTCCAGTAGGTGCGAGAGACGATGGGACAGTACGCAAGGGTTCTTCCTTGATGTATTGTGGTTTATTGTTTTTAATGTACGACCCTTTGTAACGGAAACACAGACTGATAGAAACCCAAAGGTCTTCTAAAGTGCCTGTGTTAATGGGTCACCCCGGTAATTGTGACCGAGAGACGACAGAAGGGAGGAGACCGACCAGTGTCTACCCAGAGTGTGTGGGACATTAGGCTCAATGTGTTATATTGGGTTTCTGTGTTGTCCAGAACAAGGTGAAGGATCCAGAAGATGGGAAATGAGGAAAGTGTCCCGAAGGGCTACTGTTCACCCGAACAGTACGTGGCGGATCGGAGAAGCAAACGCAAACGCCATGTTAAATGTTTAAGCAAGTTAGAAAAAAATGTATAACATAACAAAAGGTGGCACACTGCCCTGTTACGTGGAAGACGTTGTTGAATAAGAAAAGAGGGAAGTTGGAGGATGAAAAGTTAAGATACCGTCCGTGTGTGGTTGGACTGTAGTAAGGAATTTGAAAAGACGGGGGGGGGGGAGAACTAAATTATGATGAAAGCAGCCGGAGATACTACTGTAAACCCGGTATATTAGCTGGACGAGAGCAGCCACCACCCTATAAAATGGCGCCTACAGACAGGAAAAAGTCTGCACTTGTAAAGTGTGCGGTCAACAGAATTCCGCCTCCAGTAATACGTGCCTAGTCTGTGGGGCTCCCCGCCCACAAAACCACACCTTGGTAACTACTCCCCGGCACGTCCCATCACTTCCCGTGTTAGCTACAGCGCCATCTTTTCCCACAGCCAACGCCCATGGCTGGACCTTTTAATCTCCTTTGGCCCGGATCCCCCCGTCACCCCTAGTATCCCGGTGATCTCTACGCTGTACCCGATGATAAACCCGGATGGCACTTTTATGACTCCCCGTCAGATTATGACACCCACACCCATAATGGTAGGAGGTCAGACAGAAGAGCCTGATCAAACGCAAACGTCTGACGAGGTGGTAGAATCTGTGTCGGGCACAAAGACTCCCACCCTTCCCCAATTGGCACCATGGAAGGAGGGTAGTCCTGCTGCACAGAACCCAAACACCGCCCTCCAGTCTCAGATTACTGCATTGCAAAGAAACATGCAAGATCTAGAGAGGGGCAATTACTAAACCCTTAGGGAAGCCTTGGCACTAACACGTCCCCAGGGCCTGCCCAAATATGTGTCTTTTACTCCACAACAGTTGTTCACTATAGTGAACTTACTGCCTGATCCTGATACTCACCCAATGCCATTTTACAGAAAATTGTCTCAAGTGCACCAAGCATATGGATGTACGTGGTCTGATTTGCAAAGTATAGTGGAGAATAAGACCGGTGAATACTCCTCACTGAAAATGGACCACATTCCCATCCCTGAGCTGAGGGGTCAGAACTTTGACCCCTGGGATCATGAGTCTGGGGAATACTTTATAGAGCAACTACAGAAATGGGCAAGAGCAAAATTAGCAGATCATTCCACCACATTGCAGGACAGCTACGTGCAGCTGTGAGGGATCAGTTGACCGTCACCTTTTCTCTTCTCAGAAATGATAGCTTCTGTTCTAAGTTTAAGATCCTCTTTCTGATAAGAAACTGTCTCGCTTCTCGGTCTTTGTGGTTTTCGCTCAAATTATGCGACACCCACGGCTGCCGGATGTCTGACAATAAAATTCTGCACTGATTCATATGAGCAAGGGGATTCGCTGTAAACTATTTTGCACCTCATCCCCGATACTCTCTGGGCCAAAGGACCCCAGGATATCGGACGCCTCAATGTCCCACCAGTCACTGTGACCCTGAAGGACCCCATACAAAGAGACTGGACCCAGTAGCCAGGGCAGCCCCTTCCTGTGTCAGAGCTGTACATGCAGCCAGTGCCCTGCTGGCCACCACTTCTGATATGGTACTAGACTACCCCCTCACTATCCTAGCACCACATGACATTTCTGCCATTCTCCAACAAACACAACCTAGGCATCTGACTAATCAACGTCACCTACGGTTGCAAGGTAGCCTGCTCCTACCTGATAATGTCACTATTCAAAGATGTCACATCCTCAATCCTGCTGCTCTTCTCCCTCTTCCAAGGGGGGAGTATACTGGAGAATCTAAAGATTTTATTGATCTACAGTCTGAAGAGGATCTTCAAGAATAAGAACTATGGGGTTCCTCTGACTCAATTTATGCTGAACCGGAACATGACTGCCTCACAATGATGGAGGCTGAAGTAGGAACGCCACCATCAATTCAGGACACTCCATTACTGAATCCACACTGGACTCTCTTTGTGGACGGCTCAAGGTATGCCGATGACAGGGGGAAGTTCCATACAGGCATGGCAGTCACTAGTGAGCATGAGGTGCTGTGTGCAAGACAATTGTGCCCCCCAGACCAGTCAGCACAGGAGGCTGAACTCATTGCCCTCACTGAACCCTGCCTCATGGCAAAAGACTCAACTGCCAACATTTACACTGACTCTAGATATGCCTTTGGAGTAATTCATGACTTTGGAGTAATATGGAAGTCCCGGGATTACGACACGGCCGCAGGAACCCCAATCAAGAATGCTTCAGCAGTAGCGGCTCTAATGGCAGCAGTACTCCTGCCCACTCAAGTGGCAGTGATTAAGGTAAAGGCTCATACTCGAGCTGACACCCCTGAAGCCAGAGGAAATGCCCTAGCTGATCAAGCAGCAAAGCAAGCAGCAGTGAAAGAGGAAGAAGAACAGACCTCACAAGTCTTGATGGCAACAGAGTCCACAACAGACCCAACACAGAAACCAAAAGAGGTCTCCTGGGACCTGCTAGTCCAGTTACAGAAGCAGGCCACGCCACAAGAAAAATTGGATTGACTGAAAGAATCTGGACTGTGGACCCAAGAAAAGAGAGTATGTGTCTGCCCAAAGCTCTGTATCCTCTGATAGCTTCAATAGCTCATGGGCCCACCCATCAATCTAAGACCATCATAAAAGAACTAATTGACAAAACATGGGAGGCCCCAGGGATAACCCCTGTCCTGGTGAGGCATACTCAGTCTGTGCGCAGTGCTACCCGGGAAGAACTGAGCCTACACCAACAAAATGTCTCCCCAAAGCCCAGTACCCGTTCCAACGGATTCAAATTGACCACATCCAGATGCCAATGTGCCAAGGGTTTCAATATGTGCTAGTAGTGGTAGACTTGTTCTCTGGGTGGCCAGAAGCCTACCCCGTCCAAAATCAGGTAGATGGTAGGGTCACACTTAGCCTATCATACGCCGTACGAACGACTGAACAGGGTACTGAAGTCCAAGATGCTGAAAATGACTAGGGAGACAGGGCTCAGTTGGGTACAATGCCTGCCAATAGCACTATTTTCAGTTAGACACACCCCTAGGCCCCCATACGAAATTTTGTTTGGGACAGGGCCTAGGATGGGGCAGTACTTCCCACAGCAATTGCAAATGCATTATGAATCTGTTGCAAAATATGTTTTTATTCTAGTCCAGGGGTTGAATGAGACTGAGATTGTTGGATCTGTACCCACAGTCCCATGAGCTCAGCCAGTATGCCTTATGTTGCAATACCCCTGGACCTTTCTGAACTGATTGACCTGTCTAAATTTTCTATCTATATCACTAGCATATACCGAGTTAAATCCAAAAAAGATAAGGACAGGGAAGTGGCCTTACCTGTCGCAGGGTGGGCAGATGCCCCATGGCTCATGATAAACAGATCAGGACCCTCGATAGATTATAGCTCTACCCCCTGGCAAGAGGGACACTGGGCTAATGTCACATGTTTTCCTAGCTGGACACACTGATATTGTCTCCAAGCACAAACCAAAGGTATGACATTTAGTCCACACATACACTCAGGTTGCAATGACTCAAAAACAGACAGCCACATGCAGTGTATTGGTGTAGATGCCATGAATGGGAAAGACCTACCCTGTAACAACCGTACTGTACAGGACCTTATCACAGGTATATTAGCTAACAACACCGAAGGTCAGTTAAAAGGATATGAGCTGGCGAAAGGGATAAAATTAGCCAAATTAACCACTTAAGGACCACAGGTTTATACCCCCCTAAAGACCAGGCCCTTTTTTACAAATCGGCACTCCACAACTTTAGCGGTTTATTGCTCGGTCATGCAACTTACCACCCAAATGAATTTTACCTCCTTTTCTTCTCACTAATAGAGCTTTCATTTGGTGGTATTTCATTGCTGCTGACATTTTACTTTTTTTGTTATTAATCGAAATTTAACGATTTTTTTGCAAAAAAATGACATTTTTCACTTTCAGTTGTAAAATTTTGCAAAAAAAACGAGATCCATATATAAATTTTGCTCTAAATTTATTGTTCTACATGTCTTTGATAAAAAAAAAATGTTTGGGTAAAAAAAAAATGGTTTGGGTAAAAGTTATAGCGTTTACAAACTATGGTACAAAAATGTGAATTTCCGCTTTTTGAAGCAGCTCTGACTTTCTGAGCACCTGTCATGTTTCCTGAGGTTCTACAATGCCCAGACAGTACAAACACCCCACAAATGACCCCATTTCGGAAAGTAGACACCCTAAGGTATTCGCTGATGGGCATAGTGAGTTCATCGAACTTTTTATTTTTTGTCACAAGTTAGCGGAAAATGATGATTTTTTTTTTTTTTTTTCTTACAAAGTCTCATATTCCACTAACTTCTGACAAAAAATAAAAGCTTCCATGAACTCACTATGCCCATCACGAAATACCTTGGGGTCTCTTCTTTCCAAAATGGGGTCACTTGTGGGGTAGTTATACTGCCCTGGCATTCTAGGGGCCCAAATGTGTGGTAAGGAGTTTGAAATCAAATTCTGTAAAAAATGGCTGGTGAAATCCGAAAGGTGCTCTTTGGAATGTGGGCCCCTTTGCCCACCTAGGCTGCAAAAAAGTGTCACACATGTGGTATCTCCGTATTCAGGAGAAGTTGGGGAATGTGTTTTGGGGTGTCATTTTACATATACCCATGCTGGGTGAGAGAAATATCTTGGCAAAAAACAACTTTGTATAAAAAAATGGTAAAAGTTGTCTTTTGCCAAGATATTTCTCTCACCCAGCATGGGAATATGTAAAATGACACCCCAAAACACATTCCCCAACTTCTCCTGAATACGGAGATACCACATGTGTGACACTTTTTTGCAGCCTAGGTGGGCAAAGGGGCCCATATTCCAAAGAGCACCTTTCGGATTTCACTGGTCATTTTTTACAGAATTTGATTTCAAACTCCTTACCACACATTTGGGCCCCTAGAATGCCAGGGCAGTATAACTACCCCACAAGTGACCCCATTTTGGAAAGAAGACACCCCAAGGTATTCGCTGATGGGCATAGTGAGTTCGTGGAAGTTTTTATTTTTTGTCACAAGTTAGTGGAATATGAGACTTTGTAAGAAAAAAAATAAAAATAAAAAATCATCATTTTCCACTAACTTGTGACAAAAAATAAAAAATTCTAGGAACTCGCCATGCCCCTCACGGAATACCTTGGGGTGTCTTCTTTCCAAAATGGGGTCACTTGTGGGGTAGTTATACTGCCCTGGCATTTTCCAGGGGCCCTAATGTGTGGTAAGTAGGTAAATGACCTGTGAAATCCTAAAGGTGCTCTTTGGAATATGGGCCCCTTTGCCCACCTAGGCTGCAAAAAAGTGTCACACATGTGGTATCGCCGTATTCAGGAGAAGTTGGGGAATGTGTTTTGGGGTGTCATTTTACATATACCCATGCTGGGTGAGAGAAATATCTTGGCAAAAGACAACTTTTCCCATTTTTTTATACAAAGTTGGCATTTGACCAAGATATTTCTCTCACCCAGCATGGGTATATGTAAAATGACACCCCAAAACACATTCCCCAACTTCTCCTGAGTACGGCGATACCAGATGTGTGACACTTTTTTTGCAGCCTAGATGCGCAAAGGTGCCCAAATTCCTTTTAGGAGGGCATTTTTAGACATTTGGATACCAGACTTCTTCTCACGCTTTGGGGCCCCTAGAATGCCAGGGCAGTATAAATACCCCACATGTGACCCCATTTTGGAAAGCTGACTAGTATTATAGTAGTTATATTCTTGTACATAGGAGCAGTATTATAGTAGTTATATTCTTGTACATAGGAGGCAGTATTATAGTAGTTATATTCTTGTACATAGGAGCAGTATTATAGTAGTTATATTCCTGTACATAGGAGCAGTATTATAGTAGTTATATTCTTGTACATAGGAGGCAGTATTATAGTAGTTATATTCTTGTACATAGGAGCAGTATTATAGTAGTTATATTCTTGTACATAGGAGGTAGTATTATAGTAGTTATATTCTTGTACATAGGAGCAGTATTATAGTAGTTATATTCTTGTACATAGGAGGCAGTATTATAGTAGTTATATTCTTGTACATAGGATAAGTATTATAGTAGTTGTATTCTTGTACATAGAAGCAGTATTATAGTAGTTATATTCTTGTATATAGGAGCAGTATTATAGTAGTTATATTCTTGTACATAGGAGAAGTATTATAGTAGTTGTATTCTTGTACATAGAAGCAGTATTATAGTAGTTATATTCTTGTATATAGGAGGCAGTATTATAGTAGTTATATTCTTGTACATAGGAGCAGTATTATAGTAGTTATATTCTTGTACATAGGAGCAGTATTATAGTAGTTATATTCTTGTACATAGAAGCAGTATTATAGTAGCTATATTCTTGTATATAGGAGCAGTATTATAGTAGTTATATTCTTGTACATAGGAGCAGTATTATAGTAGTTATATTCTCGTATGTGGGCCAGCACTATAGTAGTGACATTTTTGTACATAGATAACAGTATTATAATGGTTTTATTAGGCATTTTTACTCTGCTTGTAATACAGATTGTAATATTTCCTTGTTATTTGACCGTTGGTGATTATAATGGTTTAACAATTTGTATCCCGCAGCCATCATCCTGTTATGTTATACCTAGAGTGTGTGCTGTGGGGTTACCAGGGCTGCTGTGGTTGCTGCTTGGCTGATTAAGTGGCTGGGCTTTGACGTAAGAATTGTCTTCGTGCTGTGAAGAGGTAATTATCTCTCATTTTCACAACTGAAGTGTTCTGTGCGGCAGACAGATGGAATACGAGTGCGGAGAGGCCTCTGCAATGAGCAGAAAGTCTCACAAGTTGTTTATTTCAAGATGCGGCCATAACTTTCCAAATAAAATATCATTGTCTTCATCGGTAACAGACTTTGTGCTCTGTGACAGATCAAAACCAGGTAAAGGGAATGCCCCATCCAAATTATGCATCCTTGCAGTGTGCTGACAGCGAGGGAAGACTGAGCTCAGCATCTCAGGTGCTACAAGGACTCAGTCCGGGACCCCCAAAAAGTGACATCACAGCACAGGGTGTGCTAGTCCTGGCTCAGGATGGACGTGTCCCCCCTAGGCTGACCGTCAGAGCCATAGACTGAACCACCTAGAGACTCAAACCCACCCCCCCTGCACCAACTATTAATGACATCACAAGCTACTGAATCTGATGACATCACATTGTATAGCACCTAGTCCAAGTGCAATGTGAATAAAGTCGTCGTAATCATTGCATAATGAAAACTTTTTCTACTTTCTTTGCTTTCCAATTTCTTGCCACTTTCAAGATCTCCATTTGTCATTGGTGAATGGAAACATTCTTCTTCATGTCCACAGCTTGAAAACCAAGTGGGTTCAAATACGTTTCGGCAAGAAATGGATACGATTCTTAAGTCTAGGTAAGGCTACTTTCACACCTGCGTTAGGTGCGGATCTGCACAGACGGATCCGCACCTATAATGCAAACGCTTGTATCTGTTCAGAACGAATCCGTTTGCATTATTCTTTTAAAAAAAGTCTAAGTCAAAACGGATCCGTCCTGACTTACATGGAAAATCAATGGGGGACGGATCCGTTTTCAATTGCACCATATTGTGTCAGTGAAAACGGATCCGTCCCCATTGTCTTACATTGTAAGTCAGGACGGATCCGTTTGGCTCTGCATCGCCAGGCGGACACCAAAACGCTGCAAGCAGCGTTTTGGTGTCCGCCTCCAGAGCGGAATGGAGGCTGAACGGAGCCAAACTGATGCATTCTGAACAGATCCGCATCCATTCAGAATGCATTGGGGCTGAACTGATCCGTTTTGAACCGTTTGTGAGATCCCTGAAACGGATCTCACAAACGGAATTCAAAACGCCAGTGTGAAAGTAGCCTAAAACCTTTTTTCCTAGTCCTGCTCACAGAGCTGAGGGGCTTGTTTCAGTGTGTTGGCGTAATCAACACATTGACCTAATCAAGTCAAAATGACCAATTCTTCTCTTGTCCTGGATCCTAAGCCTTTTACCTACATGGATACATTGTAACAAGCCTAATGTCTATGAGAACAAGTCATGGCCAGGGACAGTTTTCAAGAACAGGAGCTTTTTCATACCTTGACAGGAAGCAGAGATCTTAAAAAAGGTTAAGGAAGTAAAAAAAAAATTGAGTGTACATTTATTGTATGTGCTGGGAAAGCTCCCAGCGCGTCCATTGAATGGACCCATAAAATTGATAACACGGAGGGGCTTCCGACTCCAATTGATGTAGATGTTACATGCAAAATGAAAACAGTGCAATACATTTTTTTCTTTTTTACTGGATGCCGTTGCCTGGAATAGTGCAGTCTGCTAAAAAACTGAAACCCCTAGGCCTCTTTCACACGGGCGTCATGTTTTTGGCCCGGATAAGATGCGGGTGCGTTGCAGGAAAATGCACAATTTTTCCGCGCGAGTGCAAAACATTGTAATACGTGAGAAAAATCGGCATGTTTGGTACCCAAACCCGAACTTCACAGAAGTTCGGGTTTGGGTTAGATGCTGTGTAGATTGTATTATTTTCCCTTATAACATGGTTATAAGGGAAAATAATAGCATTCTTAATACAGAATGCATAGTACAATAGGGCTGGAGGGGTTAAAAAAATAATTTAACTCACCTTAATCCACTTGTTCGCGCAGCCGGCTTCTCTTGTGCCTTCTTCTTTGAGGAATAGGACCTCACTGCGCTCATCACATGGTCCATCACATGATCTTTTGACATGGTGATGGATCATGTGACGGACCATGTGATGAGCGTAGTGACGTCACCACAGGTCCTTTTCCTGTGCACAGCAAAGATGAAGACAGAAGAGAAGCCGGGCTGCGCGAACAAGTGGATTAAGGTGAGTTAAAAAAAATTATTTTATTTTTTAACCCCTCCAGCCCTATTGTACTATGCATTCTGTATTAAGAATGCTATTATTTTCCCTTAAAACCATGTTATAAGGGAAAATAATAATGATCGGGTCTCCATCCCGATCGGCTCCTAGCAACCGTGCGTGAAAATCGCACCGCATCCGCACTTGCTTGCGGATGCTTGCAATTTTCACGCAGCCCCATTCACTTCTATGGGGCCTGCGTTGCGTGGAAAACGCACAAATAGAAGCATGCTGCGATTTTCACGCAACGCCCAAGTGATGCGTGAAAATCCCCGCTCATGTGCACAGCCTCATAGAAATTAATGGGTCCGGATTCAGTGCGGGTTCAATGTGTTCACCTCACGCATCGCACCCGCGCAGAAATCTCGCCCGTGTGAAAGGGGCCTTACAAATACCGCTGGACGGAGACTACAAGAACACCCCTTTGGTGTCCATTGGTGTAATGGGAGCCTATGGGTCTGTTTGCGGAGGCGCCTACGGTAAACGGACACTTAAGATGCCATGATAAAAGAGCCTTATTAAGGCCTGGCGGTGAATGACCCCCCCTGTAGCTATGTTACTTTTAGAAGTGGCAACCAGTGTGCTCAGCTGGACTGCACTGTGTTGTATAGTATTTGTGCTGCTCAGTCTTGAAAAGCTGGCATCACTGAACAAAGTGCTTTTTTGGCAGACATTGGCACGCTCGTCAGTTCATTTCAAGTGCCCAGATGCCAGCCCGGGGCCAGAACTACGTTTCACATGCAGTAGTTGAATCCATATGTAATCATGTCTCTGTTATTCACTCAACATTGAAACTGCAGCACCAAGAAGGACAAGCCGTAAAGTTATGCAGGTGTCACTAAGATCTGTAGATGATCACATTTTCAAGCACCTAGCTCCAATCTGTGACATGTGGAAGGGGCATAAAAGCCAGATTAAAAGCAAAGTTTTTTAGCCACATGAAACCTCAAAAATTAGATCAAGTCATGTAGGATGATGCCTCGTGTCCATCGACTTGCCACTTGTCACAAACTGAGAGGGACAGAATCCTTGAGCTGAGAGGCCTTGGTTCATCACTCCGGCAGATGGCTACACGCCTAGGCCGAGATGTCAGCCCTGGTCAATGACGTGTGTCCTGGTGGTTGGAAGAACAACGACGGACTGGAATGAGAGCAAGAGGTGCATAGAGGCGAACCTCTGCAGTCTGCACGGACGGATCGTCTTCTTAGATGAATGGTGCCCTGTGATCCATTCTGTACTGCAAGTGAAATTGGACATCACATACCAAGCCTATGGTGGCAAACAGCGCCTACACAAACCATCAGAAGGCGTCTACATGGCACTGATGTCCAGCTACAGGTGTTTCATTGACCCCAAGCCACCACAAGAGGGCAATGGAGGTCTGTTCTCTTCAGTAATAAGTTCCGCATTTGTCTCCAGATAGCCAGAGATTGCTCTGGAGACAACATGGACAATGCCATGAAGAGGACTTCACAAGGGAAGATTACACCACTCCTAACCCCAGGATTATGGTGTGGGGTGGCATTATGTACAGTAGTCTTCATCTCAGGTACTAACAGCTCAGCAATACATTAATTTGGTCCAGTGATATGGCCATTTCTCCAAAGTCACTCAGGAACCATTTTTCAACAGGACAACACCCGGCCGCATGTTGTTCGTTCTAGTGTGAGCCTCCTGGATGGTCTAAACGTGTTACCATGGACTGCAGCTTCTCCAGGCTTGTCTCCCATCGAGCACATCTGGGATGTCATTGATCGGCAATTGCAAAGGGAGCTGCCAATAGCGGATCTTGATGATTTGCGTGCCCAAGTGGCAAAACATTCCTCAGACAACTATTATTAACCTCACTGATAACATGCCAATGCATGTAAGTGCCTATATTTCTGGGCGTGGCGCGCATGCTCCATAAATCGAGATGTTTTGAATATTTGGTTTCTACTTTTTTATAATTTGCATATCATGTGATTTCCATAATTCCACCACGTTTCCTTCTTGGTGTTGCAATTTCAGTGTTGAGGAGTGTATTAAGAGAACACCTTAAAAGGGAACTGTCAGCAGGATCAACTCTATTGAATCAGCCTATTGTCTGTTAGGGCTGATCCTGCCAATTAAAACAATGGTGATATGCAAAACAATGGTGATATGCAAATTAGGGCTTCGTTGGAGCAAGGGGCGTGGCAGGGGGTGTGGCCAATGCATGGGAGCTGCGGTGCACTGAAGATGTAATATGCCTATGGAATTAAACTCTTTTCTTTGGGACAGTACAGCGGATTTCCACCGTCCATATACTGTATATTGTTGTAATCAGAAGGCTCAACCCTAAGAGGCAGACTGCCTAGTTCTGATGGGTCCCCTTTAAATATGCAGTGACTGAGGAAGACTAGCACCAGATGATGCGGAGCCTGATACCAAGGAGGAGACGTCACGTCTGACAAGCAAAAATGATTATAGTTTTAGTCATCCCGGGTGGGAAGATACCCCGGAGCAGCCGCTGTTTAATACAAACCTTCTGTCAGTGCTGTCAGATGCTGGCAGTATAATACCAGCACAGATACTCAGTGTAATACTCCTCTATTCAAGTAGCTATTAGGCACTACAACCCCCAGCATGCCCGCTGAAGCCGATGAATCTCTATCCCAGATATATACATCATTTTGGGGTACCCCTAATGCAATCCTGTGAAACACAGTAACAGTTTGTGGCACGGAATACAATGGGGGTCATTTACTAACGCAAAACTGGTGTAAAATAAATTGGCCCCAGTATATTCGCTTATAAAAGATGCAGAAAATCTACTCCAATCTAATCTACTCTAGTGAAGTAGATTTTTCACTCCTAATTTACGACGAGATGCATGCCTTGTCATAAATCATGCACATCCTCCGGCAGCGCAGGCGGGAACGCCGGTCTTTGCAAATGACCCCCAGTAACATTTTGTGGTACAGAATACAATGTTATTTGAAGCACCGCTTCCTATTTGGTGGCACATGGTGTCATTTTCAATATTAGGCTTGGTTATTGGGGGTCATTTACTGGGTCTTAGATTCCCTCTTATGCTGCTGTACGATTCGGCTCATTTATGACAAGGCACAAATTAGGCAAATACACGTATGTCTGGAGAGAAAAATTAGTCTTGCTCTGACTCCGTTCTGCCCAGCTGCCGATTAAGGCGTAAAAAAGGGACTTGGGACTATTTTTAACACTAAAATAATCACAAGTCCCTTAATAAATGACCCCCGTTCTCATTCCTCTGGATAGAACATAGCCAGGAGCTGTTGAGCGTGCGCGCTGTTGCTCCATTCACTTTCTTCGGCAGTCCCATAGAGATGAATGGAGCAGTAGTGCACGCGCTTTACCTCCATTCATCTCCCCCCCACTGGTGGTCTTGCAGCTGAGGGGTCGGGGGGACATGGGGCGCCAATTCTGAAGAATGGTTGATTCCCCATTGATCTGGCCCAGGGGTGCTCGACTGGTGGACTGTGGTCTGAATCCGGTCAGTGGTTGCCAGTGGTCTGGACCCCTGCATGTCCTGCTTTTAACTACAGTATATCTACGTCCTGAGGACGCAGATAAAGTTGAATAGAATGGTGACGCAGGGAGCCGTCAGTCATCGGAAATTCAGCGCAGGCAGGGGCGGTGCAGTGATGTCATCGTGCCCCTGAGCCACAGACAGTAGAGCATGGTGTGGGGCAGACTTACACTGCTCTATTTATCAGAGGAACATGGGCTAGGTGAGTACTTAAGCTGCATGTAATATGGGGGAGCCACTTAAGGGGGCATTATTCTGTAGTGGGGACACTTAAAGGGATTGTGCAGTGCAACGTTATTGACGACCTGTCCTCACTTAAAAATGGTGAAGCGTCGAAACACTGAAAAGTTATAGATTTTGATATGGATTTATAACAGGGCTGCCACGTAATAGAGTTGCCCGGTCCGTGAGTTCTCTACTGTACCTCCATCTACCTCCAATTTTATAAGCAGCAGAGATTTTTCTGTTGGATTCGATATGGAAAACAAATGCTCCACCAGACCCCGTACATAAACCATGGTGAGAGCCTGTGTGACTGATGGGGGGGCTCCAGCTGCATGCACAGGGGTCTGCTTTGTGTAAGAGCCCCTATAGCCTCAGATTCGAGGGTCATTCACACGACCGCCTTTGCTTTAGGGCCCATTCACACGACCGTATTCGTTTTGCGGTCCGCAAATTGTGGATCTGCAAAAATACTGATGCAGTCCGTGTGCATCTTGCACTTTGCGCGGGCCCCATTGCCTGTTCTTGTGCACAAATAGACAAGCATAGGACATGTTCTATCATTTTTGGCTCGACCGCACGGATGGGGACAGCACACGGATGACAACCACGTGCTGTCCCCAATTTTTTGCGGTCCCATAGAAATGAATGGGTCGGCGTGTGATCTGCAAAAAATTGCGGATTGCAAGTAGATAAAAAAAATATGGTCGTGTGAATACATTGGTGTCATGTTGCCACCTAGTGGCCACTTTGTAGTATGCCTGAATAGTGAGTAACCTGAGCCTAAGATAATCACAACTGGGTGGTCATAACCATGGAATAGAACAACTAATGTTGCCAGCTAAGAGGCAATATGGAGAATCACAATACATTAGTAAGTGCCTGCTATTAACTTTCTCTATATGATAAATGCAATATAGTGAAGTGAGACAACCCATTTAAGGACTGAGCCGGACAAGTCTGCGAGCATGGTACGGGAACTGCAGGCGGCTGGAAGACGAGGCAGATCTCGCTTCCCCTAATAAACTGTATTACAGAAGCTCTTCTACATAGTATTTACCTCTCTGCCGATGCCACCATCTCCGCTCCACTCACGCAGGCTCTGGGCTCTTCCGCCAGGGACCAACCGGTTGTGGCCGCTCCTATTCCTGTTCAGCTGCTTGGCGTTACATTGATTTGGTCGTGACACCAGTGGTATGGCCATTTCTCCAAAGTGACCCAGGAGTCTTTTTCCAATCAGACAGCGCCAGGCAGCATGTGGCTCGCGCTACTGTGCGCAGTCTGTGTGGCCTAAACGTGCTACCATACCCTGCAGCGTCTCCGGACTAGTCTACCATCGGGCACATCTAGGGTATCATTGGTTGGTAATTGCAAAGGGAGCTGCCAGCAGCGGATCTTGATGATTTGCGTGCCCAAGTGCAATCAGAGTGGCAGAACATTCATCACATAACCTCCCTGATAGCATGCTAAGACATGTAAGTCCGTGTATTTGTACATGTAAAGCTCATACTCCACACTGAAAAAAAAATGTAGATGTTTTGAATATTTTGTTTCCCATTTTTAATCATTTGCATATCATTAACATGTCTACCGATCCTGTGATTTCCATAATTCCACCACTTTTTCTTCTTGGTGTTGCAATTTCAGTGTTGAGGAGTGTATTAGGGAACGCTCTAAAGGGGACCTGTCAGTAGGATCCAGGGGAACACCCAGGAATTTTGTCTAGGGGGGGTCCGAAAGGCAAAAAATGTGGCACGTGTAGCGCGCTGTGCCAATTCTTTTGCCCCCTCCCATTTTTCAAAGCCCCCTTTCATATTTAAAAATGCGGTGCGCGTATCTTCTCCATTCAGACCAGACTGCCATGATGATTTTTCAGCCATCTCCCGTCTCTGCAGAGATTGACAAACAGACATTAGTTTCCCACATTTCCATCATCTTCTGAACACCCCATCCTGCCACCCCCAAGACTATACTGCAGATTCAGTCCCCCTGGAAATACTACTGCCACACAGATAGTGCCCCCTTCAACAATTATTGGCACACAGTGCTCTAAAAAATAACTGCGCCCAGACACTAATAGTATAAAGATAATGTCCCCCAAAAATAATTGTGCTAAGCTGATACTGTGCCAGGGTGCCCCCCAAAGTAACAGTGCCCCCCAAAATCCCACCAATAGAAATAATTCTCTGCCAGAGTACACTTAGTAGTAATCAGTGATGGTCAGTTCGCAGTGTTCGCCAGCGAACACATGCGGGCTGCCATCTTTAGTAAGGTAGACTCACCCGTCCAGCGATGCACAGGTAAGCCCTTGCCTGTGCCTGTGCCGGGAGCCGGCACTGGTAGGATCAACCCTATTAAACCAGCCTATTGCCTGTTAGGGCTGATCCTGCTGATTAACACAATGTCGAAAATCTGTTACAGAGAAAGCAGAGTTTACTGCCATATGAAAAATAGGGGGTGGAGAAGGGTGTGTGGCCAATGCAGGAGAGCTGAGGTGCACTGAAGATGTAATTTGCCTATGGAATTAAACTTTGTTTTCCCTGGAATGGCACAGCAGATTTGTGCCATCCATATACACTATATATCGTTTTAATCAGCAGGATCAACCCTAGGAGGCAGTATGCCTGGCTCTGATGGGTCCTGTTTTAATTATATCTAGCGATCAAGGGAGACTGGCACCAGGTGATGCAGAGCCTGATACCAAGGAGGAGACGTCGCCAATAGACTTGGAAGAGTGGTTCCGGGGATTATTCATGAGGATCAATCGGGCTTTATGCCAGGTAAAACTACAACTGATAACATAATGAGATACTTTATGGGTACCCAACTGGAGCTCACAAATGTTGGAGAAGGTATGATTGTAACTATAGACGCATCTAAGGCCTTCGATACGATAGAGTGGCCCTTTCTATTTGCTACACTGATGAGAATGGGATTTGGAGATAATTGTATAGACTGGGTCAGGCTGTTGTATACCGAGGCCTCTGCAAGAGTAATATTGAATAGTGACTACTCGGATAAAATAAGCATTGGCAAGGGGGTTAGGCAGGGTTGCCCCCTATCCCCTTTGCTATTCGCTATAGCTATGGAACCCTTAGCTGACTTGATTAGACAAGATAAAGAAATTGTGGGTTTCAGGTTTGGGGCCCATGAGGAAAAAATTTCCCTATACGCAGATGACATCATGCTGTTTGTGGGATCGCATGGTTCACTTGGGAGGATCTTTCAAGTATTTAAAGACTATAGCAATTATGCAGGACTGAATATAAATTGGTCGAAATCAGCTTGTATCCCAATTGATCCTTTGAATGGTTTTTTACCGGGTCCACTTGAAATTAAAGAGAGGCAGGAACCGGTTAAGTATCTAGGCATTCAGATAACATCTAATCCTAGGGATTACGTACAGTTGAATGTACTCCCAAAAATACACGAGATGCGTAAAAGGATAGAGGTATACACATTTCGATGGCGGGTCGTATTGCGCTTGTGAAAATGTGTATGTTGCCTTCCTTGAACTACATATTTTGGAATGCACCGATAATAATCCCTAAGATCTCTTTCACACTTGCGTTCTTTTCTTCCGGCATAGAGTTCCGTCGTCGGGGCTCTATGCCGGAAGAATCCTGATCAGGATTATCCCCATGCATTCTGAATGGAGAGAAATCCGTTCAGGATGCATCAGGATGTCTTCAGTTCCGGACCGGAACGTTTTTTGGCCGGAGAAAATACCGCAGCATGCTGCGCTTTTTGCTCCGGCCAAAAATCCTGAACACTTGCCGCAAGGCCGGATCCGGAATTAATGCCCATTGAAAGGCATTAATCCGGATCCGACCTTAAGCTAAACGTTGTTTCGGCGCATTACCGGATCTGACGTTTAGCTTTTTCTGAATGGTTACCATGGCTGCCAAGACGCTAAAGTCCTGTTTGCCATGGTAAAGTGTAGTGGGGAGCGGGGGAGCAGTATACTTACCGTCCGTGCGGCTCCCGGGGCGCTCCAGAGTGACGTCAGGGCACCCCACGCGCATGGATGACGTGATCACATGGATCACGTCATCCATGCGCATGGGGCGCTCTGACGTCATTCTGGAGCGCCCCGGGACCGGCACGGACTGTAAGTATACTGCTCCCCCGCTCCCCACTACTACTATGGCAACCAGGACTTTAATAGCGTCCTGGGTGCCATAGTAACACTGAACGCATTTTGAAGACGGATCCGTCTTCAAATGCTTTCAGTTCACTTGCGTTTTTCCGGATCCGGCGGGCACCTCCGGCAAATGGAGTACACGACGGATCCGGACAACGCAAGTGTGAAAGAGCCCTAAGAGAATTTTTAAAACAATAGTCACCTTAATAACTGATCTGATATGGAGAGGGAAAAAAACGAGAATAAGAACACAGATATTGTATATTCACAAGAAAGAGGGTGGATTATCGGTTCCTGATTTGGACATTTACTTTATGGCTGGTCAGATTAAAAATATGATAACGTGGAGTAAATCACTTAGCTGCAAGAGTATGATAGCGGGGTTTAATAAAAACTTGGAAAATTCTAGTATTTCTCAACTATTAGTAGCAGATATTTTTTCACAACAACAAGTTAACAAACTACCCTTATTTGAGCTGTGGATTAAATCCTGGAATAGGGTAAAGGAATTGTGGTCCCAGATGGGTCTACATTCAGATACGCTGCTATGGCATAATATCCATCTAAGGGAATTTAAATCAATAGAACAAAAAGTTTGGTGGAAATATGGAATTTTTAAACTGGGCCAGATATGGAAAGAGGGAGATATAATTACTTAATCAAGATCTTAAAAACGAATACTTATTTGGAAATAGAGATTTGAGCTTCTTTTATTATCAATTAAAACAAGCGGTACGAGCAGAGATAAGAAAGGGAACGCAAATTGTCCCCCTCCCATTACCCTTAGCCAATATTACTAAGCTAGTTGCAGGGACGAAATTGGTTTCCAGGATATATGGATGCCTACTCCACCAGAAGACAAAAAAAAAAGAGCCGTTATTACTCTAAATCATTGATGGCAAGAGGTACTTAACCTGCAACAGGACGAATTTTGGGAAAAGGCTATACGGTCTAAATATAGTGTGTCAGGTAATTTCTCTTATAGAATCATGCAATTTAACATATTATATCGCCTATACTACTCTCCCAAGATATTAATGAAATGTTATAAAACTAAACAACTTAACTGTAAAAAATGTGGAGAATAGGGAGTAGATGATGTCCATATACTTTGGACATGTATAAAAAGAGGTACCACACGTTTAAAATCCCGACTTGCTTTGAGGTTTGTGTTCTGGGAGTGATGGATAAAGTAGACGTTCCTCAAGATCGAGAAGTAGCAGCCAAACTCTTATTCTTTGCAAGAAAAAACTTTGTAGCACACTGGGGAGCCAGGACAATACCAACAGTCAACGAGTGGGAGAATTTGACTAGACTCTCGCTTGTTAGAGAGGAATTTCACTTGGTATCAATCAAGAAAAAACATATATTTGCCAAAAAATGGCAGAAATGGTTGAGATAGCGGGCTTGGCTGGCGGTGGGCTCGGGGGGTGGGGGGGTCAGGGGGGTGGCGGGTGCAGGAGATGGGGGTGGCGAGTGAGGCGGGGACGCTCATATAATTTTTTTTTTTTCCTACCCCCTCCAGAACAAGAGAAAGCAACAGGGAAGGTATAAGGGGTTTTGCAACTGTATATTATTATCTATATTGTTAATGAATAAGAATAAGGGAAAAAGATTGTTATTCTTTGATATACTTGTATTTATTAAAACCAATAAAGACTAAATAAAAAATAAAAAAGGAGACGTCACGTCTGACAAGCAAAAATGATTATAGTTTTAGTCATCCTGGGTGGGAAGAAACCCCGGAGCAGCCGCTGTTTAATACAAACCTTCTGTCAGTGCTGTCAGATGCTGGCAGTATAATACCGGCACAGATACTCAGTGTAATACTCCTCTATTCAAGTAGCTATTAGGCACTACAACCCCCAGCATGCCTGCTGAAGCTGAATAACCTCTAGCCCAGGTCATATACATCATTTCGGGGTACCCCTAATACAACCACAGTAACAGTTTGTGGCACAGAATACAATAGGGGACATTTACTAACGCAAAACTGGTGAAAGGTATCTTTTGTGACTTTTTAATGCCCATTTGGCAATATTTTTTTTGCACGCTGCGTTTTTACACCTTCCTCGCTACTTATGCTGGTCTTTGTTTCCCCCCCTGCGAAGAAAGCTCCTATGATGAAGTTCAGGCACTGCCGGCAGTCTGTCCGCCTGGAGTAAAAAGTACTCTAGGTAGTAAATGTGTTGGCGCCCTGACCTGGCCCCCGCCACTGCCCCGTCTCTCCCTCACCACTCCTAAGGCATAAAAACACCCGTGCAACAAAATATTGTTGTAGGGCGTTAAAAAAAAGGGTCTTGCGACTATTTTTTACTCTAAAAGCTGGAGTAAAAATATTCGTAAATGACCCCCAATAACATTTTGTGACACAGAATACAATGTTATTTGCAGCACCGCTTCCTATTTGGCAGCACATGGCGTCATTTTGAATTTGGTATTGAATATTAGGTTTTAAAAATGTATTCTGTTGCGCTCCTGAAAACTCATGGGCGCTTTCCTTTGGTTTTTGTACCAATATAGGCATGTTTGCCTAGTTTCACTTTGTGATCTCGTTAACTTCTGTTGTTTCTTCCAGAATCAATGTGATCCCGAATCTGCTGTGTCCGTCTCGCCGTCTGAAATCCGCCGTTCTCTCCAGTTTAACGCTAAGTACTCACTTGTCCCCACAAACCCACAATGGTACTACACCTAATGTCTATAAATGTAAAGGGGCTAAATTCCCCCTACAAGCGCTCTGCACTGTGGAATGATGCGAATAAGACTAAGTGTGATATAGTGCTAGCTCAAGAAACTCATTTGCTGACCAAAGATGTTGGTAAGTGTTCAAATAGGCACTACCCGCATCTTTATTTTGCATCAGCAGAAGCTAAAAAAGCTGGGGTTCTTATAGGAGTTAGGCGTTCGGTCCAATTTAAAGCACATCAAACTATTATTGATCAGGCGGGACGATATATTATTCTCCTTTGCTCTATCAATCATGCTGAATACACCATAGCTAATGTCTATGTACCTAATTCTCACCAAATTTCTTTCCTTACGAGGTTCTTTAAGAAGTTGCTGAATTTTGCCAGGGGTTCCATCATTCTAGGAGGGGATTTTAACCTGCCCATTGATCCTTTGATGGATTGTTCCAAGAAAACGGGGGGGTCATCGGCCTGCGTTGGGTAAGCTTCTCAAAACTACTCCCCTACATGATATATGGAGGTACCAACATGCGACAGAAAGGGATTATACCTTTATGTCCCAGGTTCATATCTCCCAATCTAGAATCGACTATTTCCTTATTTCCAAAGACCTTCTTCATAAAACCACTCACACAGCAATAGGTAATATCACATGGTCTGATCACGCTCCAATCCACCTACACATCTCAGATAATTATCCTAATCCTAACCCACCGCTTTGGCGCCTTAACTCATTTTTGCTGAGGGATGAGAATCGGCACCAAATATTCTCTAAAGCTTTGGACGAATATTTTGTTCTTAATGACACGCCAGATATTAGTGTCTCCACATTATGGTGCGCCCATAAAAGTTTCATGAGAGGCCTTTTCATTCAGACTGCGTCCAAACTTAAAAAGCAAAGAGATAAACGGATGCAAGATATTTTAGCTCAAATAGTGGAGGCAGAAATGCGATTTAAGGAGACACCTACAGATACACTATCAGCCCAAATCACAGACTTGCGCTTTCAATTACGCTCTCTCTTGCTTTGCAAATTTGAAAAGGCCCTAACCAGGTCAAAGGCAAAATGGTATCACTTAGGAGATAGAGCCGGAGCTATGCTAGCCCGCAGGCTGAAAAAAAGGGAAGTAGCCTCCCGTATAGACTCAATGAAGCAAAATAATGGAAAGATGACTACACACCCGATTGATATTGCGGATGCGTTTGCGGATTACTATAGTTCCCTTTATAATTTGAAAAATGACGATGGCACCCCACAACCTACCTCACATACCATACAGAATTTCTTAAAATCAGTATCTCTCCCAAGTATTGCCTCCCAAGATTTGGAATTACTCAATGCCCCCTTTTCAGAACGAGAAGTAGATATAGCTATTAAATCATTAAAACTGCACAAAGCTCCAGGCCCAGATGGCTTTTCGGGGGACTATTATAAATCCTTTAAAGTAAACCTGTTACCATACATTACGCGGCTTTTTAATACATTTCTGCTTCCGGGTGCTATACCCAAAGAGATGTTGTGTGCTATTATCACAACAATCCCTAAACCAGGGAAACCTCATGATACTCCAGCAAATTTCCGACCCATATCTTTATTAAATAATGACTTAAAATTATTCTCTAAACTACTGGCCCTAAGGTTACAGCCCCTTCTTCCTAAATTAGTGTCCACTGACCAAGTTGGTTTCATCCCTGGCCGCCAATGTAGGGATGGAACTCGTAGAGTAATTGATCTGCTCCAAATAGCGGATTCCTCCAGTGCACCCACAATATTTATATCGCTTGACGCTGAAAAAGCTTTCGATAGGGTGCACTGGGGGTTTCTGACGGAGGTGTTAAATCATTTTGGGTTCCGGGGACCTATTCTATCGGCTATCTTAAATCTATATTCTCTGCCATCAGCTCGAGTTTTAGCATCTGGCTTTTATTCCAAAAGCTTTGATATAACGAACGGTACCAGACAAGGCTGCCCGTTGTCACCGTTGGTTTTTGCGCTAGTGATGGAGCCCCTGGCAGAAAGAATCCGCTTGGACCCAGGTATTTTAGGTATACATGTGGGTAATACATCACACAAAATAGGATTATACGCAGATGATGTCCTGTTATCACTTATGAACCCAGAGATATCTCTCCCAAACGTTATGGAAGTCTTAAATGAATATGCTCAAGCCTCCTTCTATAAACTTAATGTTACAAAATCGCATATTCTCCCATTTGCGATCCAAGAACCTCTCAAAAGGGAAATTCTGGCGAGGGCTCCATTTCAGTGGGCAGAGGATGGCATAGTTTACCTGGGCATACTATTAACACCTCGTATACAAAATTTGGTGAGAAGCAATCTCGACTCCCTGAGAAAAGAATTACTAACAGACTATGCCGAGTATTCTAAACTGTTTATGTCATGGCTGGCCAGAATTAATGCGGTCAAAATGATGATTCTTCCTAAGATCCTCTATAAACTTAGATGTATTCCTCTTATCATTCCACAAAAAATATTAAAAATATTGCAGTCGGACCTTATAAAATTTATATGGGGTAACAAAGCACCTAGGGTGGACCGTCGAGCCCTATACCCAAAACTGAGAGAAGGGGGCCTTGGAGTCCCAGACCTCATTCGTTATTATAAGGCGAACCTCATTGAGCAGACTAAAGAGTGGTGGGCGCCTTCCTCGCTACAGAGATGGCATGAATTAGAATCCACCTACACAAAACTGGGTTCTCTCCCAGGCTTTCTTGCCGCCCTTTCCCTAGAAGCGCCTAAATCTACACCCCCTCTCTTGACTATGCAAGCGGCAGTTTGGACCTGGTCCAATTATATAGAGAAAGGGTTGCTTTTCACACCTAAGAGATCTGAGATCCTACTGGTTGCGCTTACATATGGGGTCCCTGATCTCTCCTTAGATAAATGGGAGAAGGCAGGTATCACACGTCTGGATCAGTTGTATGAAGGTGATACTATGAAAACATTTGAGACCTTACATCAGAATTATGGTATACCTAACACTTGTTTTTATCAGTACCTACAAGTTAGGCATATGCTGCACAGAACGAGACTTCCCACTATTTCAATGAATGAAACGACCCCTTTTGGTAAATACTTTACTGGTACGACAGGTCAGGGGAAAGACCTTGCTACTGCATATCATGCACTTGACCCTACTTTAGAAACAAAGCTTAACTTTATGGTGAAATGGGAAGAAGAATTTGAAAGCTCTTGGTCGGTCGGGGAGTGGAGGGATGCTTTCCACTGGACGATAGCTACTGCCAAATGTATTAATCACATTGAACAAAATAGGAAAATACAACTTAGATGGTACTTGACGCCGGCCCGCATAGCACACATGGATCCTGAATATAGTGCAAACTGCTGGAGGAATTGTGGGGAAAAGGGAAGCTTATCACATATGTGGTGGTCATGCCCTATTATTCTCCCTTTTTGGAGGAAGATTTTTGACCTTATCTCGACAGTGGCGGGCTTCCAGATCCCCCTCGACCCTCCATTAGCTGTGTTATCCATCGGAATAGGAGATTTACCTCACTCCCATAGACCGGTTATGATGGGCATTCTCTCAGCTGCAAGGAAGCTTATTGCAACCTCATGGAAGCTGCCCATTACTCCTCAGGTGCCTGATGTGATCTCACTAGTTAACCAGTATATGCAACATGAATATATATATGCAGATTCTTACTCTGAACGCTTAAGGGCTCACAAAAGATGGGAATTGTGGAGCTCATGCCCGTTTGCAGTTAAGATTCACTCTGTAGCTCTGTAGAGACTGATACTGTGGTATACATACATAGCGGGAGAGAGCGGTGGATGGAGGACGGTGGATGGATTACGGTATAGGGTAAGCATATATAGCGGTACACTAAAGTATAGAATAAAATATATCTTAGAAATGGATCACAAGTTCTGGATTCAATCTATTAGTCTTGTTCTTGAATTGACTATGTTACAATTTGTTGTATATGTCATCAATATGCTTAACATATATTAAGTGATAGTTGCTGGATTATACAAGTGACATTTATTAGCTGGTATTCTTTTGTTGGCTTAAATATGTAACATCACAATATAAATGTCAAAGTTGTACTTGCAAATCTTAACATTGTTCTGGCTTATGCAAATGACATATTTACTGTTTGATTTTCTTATGTTGAAAAATCAATAAAAATTGAAAGTTTAAAAAAAAAAAAAATGTATTCTGTTAATTCTAAATTATTGGGGGTGATGTACTATCAATTTGATGCGGGTTTTTCAGCGTAAAAATAGCCGCAAGACCCTTTTTGCCACTTTTTGTAACTTCCGTGCGACGATATTTTAAAGCGGTTTTCCTTTACACCAGTTTTGATAAATCTTCCCCTAAGACTCCCCTGTCTGTGGTCCCTCTGCTGCGCCATTCCTGTGGGGACAGAAAGTAGCTGGGTCCTGTGACCGCTGCCGTCAATCACAGGCCTCAGTGGCTTCAACTGTACATCACTGCATTGACGTATTGTTAAAGCGGCTGTGACTGCTGAAGCCTGTGGTTGGCGGCAGCTGTCACAGGACCCAGCCACTTACAGGGACAGGAAGAACAGAGCAGCGGTGGAACCACGGACAGGTGAGCCTTACCTTGTGTGCATGCTGGCCCTTTAGAAGCCTGACAGAAAGAGAGCGCATGTACGCTACGGGCAGAAGAAAGCGCTGCACTAGGAAGTAGGCATAAGCCCGTGTGGAGTGGACAGAGCAGGCTAGGGTGGCCACTGGCTTCACCCCAGAAAGCTGGACCTCACTGGCCACGCCCCCAAACCGACAAACCACGCCCATCTTCGTGAAGCCCCCCCATCGCCGGCCAAGAAAAAAATGGAGGAGAAGAAGGAAGAACTTTCTGAATGGAAGGTGAGCTGGTGGCAGCCGGGGTGCTTCTCTCTCCCCCAGTCAGCCACAGGGAGCCATGTCTGCGGCTCTAGTGACTGACTGGAAGTGAGGGAAGCCTCAGTCACTAGTCCGTGGCTGCAGCTCACACTCAGAGAGCACAATGCTGCTGTCTGAGCGTGATCTACTGAAAGGGTGGACATCCCTGTGTCCGTCCAGAGGACAGGGAGCCAGAAAACCGGACTGTCCGGCCTAAAACCGGACATCTGGCCACCCTAGAGCAGGCCCACGGGGCAGGAGGAGAGAGACACCCGTGACTGGATCCCAGGAGCAGTGCCCTTGCCCACCAAGGGTAGTGAACCAGCTGTGGGCACAGGCTACCGCCATAAAGGGCATCTGTCAGCAGCTTTGTACCTAGGACACTGGCTGACCCGTTACATGTGGGCTTGGCAGCTGAAGGCATCTGTGTTGGTCCAATGTGCCCGCATTGCTGAGAAAAATAAGGTTTTATTATATGCAAATGAGCCTCTAGGAGCAACAGGGGCGTTGATGTTACAAATAGTGGCTCTGCTCTCTCTGCAACTGCTGCGTCCTCTGCACTTTGATTGACAGAACCAGGTAGTGTAAACATCATTGGCCCTGTCAATCAAAGTGCAGAGACCGGAGCCTCTAGGTGTAATGATAACGCCCCCGTTGCTCCTAGAGGCTCATTTGCATATATTAAAACATTATTTTTCTCAGCAATGCGGCACATATGAACATGGGACCAACACAGATGTCTTCTCCTGCCAAGTGGGCATGTAACAAAACTGCTGACAGATGCCCTTTATGTAACCAGCATTCCAGAGGCAGAATCCCCCTGATGTACAACTATGGGGCAGCTCATGTGTTTTTGGTGAGTTTTGTCACTTTATTAGTTTCTATGGGCTGTCTGTCGCACATTCTCCTCAGCCGGCCGCGGACTCATGCTGGTGACTGTGACCAACTCCCGGTTGCTCTGGTGACGACGGCCATTTTCAGCTCCGCCTTCTTTTGTGAGGCAGTGCAGTCGCCGTACAGTGACGTGTTTCCGGATAGGCAGCGGCAGACATGGTGAGTGAGCATCTTTTCCTCCGACAACCGGGTGATTTACCGACTCCGTGTAGCCAAGGTTACAGGTCGGGGGCCGGTGATAGACCCTGTGTGTGCTGTCCGCCCCACCGGGAAGGGACACCCCGTATACTAGAGCCGGGAGTTATGTATATAGTGACACCACTGGCTTTGTCGCAGATATTTTTCCGTATGCCGCCCCTATAAATGGGGGCACATATATGTCAGAGTACCCATCTCATGCCAATCACTGTACTGTATAATGTGCCCTCCTATATAGTGCCAGGTACAGTGTCCCCATAACAATCACTGTCCTGTATAATATACCCCCCTATATAGTGCTAGTTACAGTGCCCCCATAACAATCACTGTCCTATATAATGTGACCACTATATAGTGCTAGTTACAGTGCCCCCATAACAATCACTGTCCTATATAATGTGCCCCCCTATATAGTGCTAGTTACAGTGCCCCCCATAACAATCACTGTCCTATATAATGTGCCCCCCTATATAGTGCTAGTTACAGTGCCCCCCATAACAATCACTGTCCTATATAATGTGCCCCCCTATATAGTGCTAGTTACAGTGCCCCCCATAACAATCACTGTCCTATATAATGTGCCCCCCTATATAGTGCTAGTTACAGTGTCCCCATAACAATCACTGTCCTGTATAATATACCCCCCTATGTAGTGCTAGGTACAGTGCCCCCATAACAATCACTGTCCTGTATAATATACCCCCCTATATAGTGCTAGTTACAGTGCCCCCATAACAATCACTGTCCTGTATAATGTGCCCCCCTATATAGTGCTAGTTAGTGTCCCCATAACAATCACTGTCCTGTATAATATACCCCCCTATATAGTGCTAGTTACAGTGTCCCCATAACAATCACTGTCCTATATAATGTGCCCCCCTATATAGTGCTAGTTACAGTGTCCCCATAACAATCACTGTCCTATATAATGTGCCCCCCTATATAGTGCTAGTTACAGTGTCCCCATAACAATCACTGACCTATATAATGTGCCCCCCTATATAGTGCTAGTTACAGTGCCCCCATAACAATCACTGTCCTATATAGTGCTAGTTACAGTGCCCCCATAACAATCACTGTCCTATATAATGTGACCACTATATAGTGTCAGGTACAGTACCCCCATAACAATCACTGTGCTGTATAATGTGCCCCCTATATAGTGCTAGTTACAGTGCCCCCCATAACAATCTCTGTCCTATATAATGTGACCCCTGTATAGTTTCAGGTACAGTGCCCCCATAACCAACACTGTGCTGTATAATGTGACCCCTATATAGTGCCAGGTACAGTGCCCCCATAACCAACACTGTCCTGTATAATGTGCCCCCCTATATAGTGCTAGTTACAGTGTCCCCATAACAATCACTGACCTATATAATGTGCCCCCCCTATATAGTGCTAGTTACAGTGCCCCCATAACAATCACTGTCCTATATAGTGCTAGTTACAGTGCCCCCATAACAATCACTGTCCTATATAATGTGACCACTATATAGTGCTAGTTACAGTGCCCCCATAACAATCACTGTCCTATATAATGTGCCCCCCTATATAGTGCTAGTTACAGTGCCCCCCATAACAATCTCTGTCCTATATAATGTGACCCCTGTATAGTTTCAGGTACAGTGCCCCCATAACCAACACTGTGCTGTATAATGTGACCCCTATATAGTGCCAGGTACAGTGCCCCCATAACAATCACTGTCCTATATAATGTGACCACTATATAGTGCTAGTTACAGTGCCCCCATAACAATCACTGTCCTATATAATGTGCCCCCCTATATAGTGCTAGTTACAGTGCCCCCCATAACAATCTCTGTCCTATATAATGTGACCCCTGTATAGTTTCAGGTACAGTGCCCCCATAACCAACACTGTGCTGTATAATGTGACCCCTATACAGTGCTAGTTACAGTGCCCCCATAACAATCACAGTACTGTATAAAATGCTCCCTATATAGTGCCAGGTACAGTGATACCATAACCATCACTGTCCTGTATAATGTGCCCCCTATATAGTGCTAGTTACAGTGCCCCCCATAACAATCACTGTCCTATATAATATGCCCCCTATATAGTGCTAGTTACAGTGCCCCCATAACAAACACTGTGCTGTATAATGTAACCCCTATACAGTGCCCCCAAAACAATCGCTGTCCTATATTATGTGCCCTCTATATATAGTGCCAGGTACAGTGCCCCCATAACAAACACTGTGCTGTATAAAATGCCCCCCATATAGTGCCAGGTACAGTGCCACTATAACAATCACTGTCTGTATCGTATCTCTGATAGTGCCCCTCTCCCATATTAGTCATGGGGCTACCACTTAAAATATCAGCCACTGGACATCTTGGTGTCCCATTACTGCACTCCATCCCCTCTATGGCCGTGTATCTGGGAAACACATGGACCATCACTTATGCAGGATTCCGGAGGCATTTGGGGGATTTGCACAGGAGGCGATCTCTGAGCTCTGCTGAATTGTCCCTGAACTGACTGATCTCGTTCTGTGATTTTCCAGGGTCAAAGTCAGAGCGGTGGACATGGTCCCGGGGGAGGGAAGAAGGATGACAAGGTAAGTCGTCCTGGAAGATCATCACCCCCACATCGGCTGCCGTTGGGTCATCTCTTGTCATTTCTGCCGCATTGGGCGTGACCTCTGTGTTCTCCAGTCTTCTCATTGTTACATTGTCCCAACAAAGTATCAAAACTGTGACCTGTAATCTCCACTGCACGGCTATCTCTAGTCAAATAGGAGGGTGGATCAGGCTGTGCGGCCACAACATGACAGCCTGGTCACAGGGCCGTCACCTCAATGTCAGTGAATGGCTCCCGTCACCATGTAGCTTGGATATTAAAGGGCCAGTGTCCAGTCTTTGTAAATAATATTCAGAATTAGAATTTTTTTTATAGACTTTGAGGAGGATTTATTATCCTCTCTATGGCAGTTTTATGGCGTTAAAAAGTCTCAACCCAGTTTAGCATCTTTTTAAATGCCATTGTGACTTTTTACACCACCCTCGCCAGTGCCTGAAAAAGGGGGGTGGCAGGGCTGTCAGCCCTGGCACATTTATACTGATTTATACCAGAAATTGGCATAAATAATGACTGAAATCTATGACAGCTCCGAACTGAGGTAGATCTCACGAACTGCCAGAGGAGGCATGTAAAGCAGTTGGAAATTTTGTATTGATGGCCTATCCTGAGGATAGGTTATCAGTATCGAAGCGGTGGGGGTCTGACTCCTGGCACTCTCACTGATCAGCTGTTCAAAGGGGCCCCGGCACTACGTGAGCGCATGGGCCTCTTCCTAGGCTATGTGATTGCACGTGGCCTAGGTGCTGCTCAGTCCCATTCGAGTGAATGGGGCTGAGCTGCAATACCAAGGACAGCCACTATACAATGGACAGCGCTGTGCAGTGAGGAGTTCTGGTGAGTGCAGTGTCGTCTTCAAACAGCCGATCGGCAGGGGTGTCAGGAGTCAAACCCCCGCCGATCTGATATTGATGACCTTAATTACCTAAGCTGAAGAGAGACCAACAGTCTAATAAGCCCGTTCATTTATGACGAGGCCGGCGGCGCAGGATCTATCAAAACCAGCTTAGCACATGCCAGTCTTGATAAATCACTAATCTTGTTTTCATTTGTCCTGAGGGTTTGTTACAATTGTATCCAATCTATACAACCCAGTGTGAGTGAAACAGCTTGGACTCCAGACTGATACATTTTACCAAGCACCGATACATTGTAACAGGACAGGAGAGAGACTTGTACTGCTGATGTGTAACAAACCCTCAGTGTTAGAAGTATGTCTACGCAGGTTTTTCGGTGTCTGTATGTTCCCATTAAAAGAAGGGATCTTAACCACTTCATTACCGAAGTGTTTATCCCCCCCCCCCCCTTCCTTACCAGGCCAGTTTTTCAGTAGTAGCAATGTGTCTATCTAACTGCAAATAAGGCCTCTTGCACACAAACGTGCATCCGTGCGGCGGCCGGGACGTATCGAGACCGATTCAACTTGAATGGGTCCGTGATCTGCCCGCACCGCAAAAAAATAGAAGGCCTTACTGGTTAATTTCTGAGCCAGCCTTACATGTATTTGATATTGTTTTTCTCGGGACACCTTAGACCTTTCTTTTGTGCCATTAGATGATGGATATAATATTAAAAAATATATATTCAAGGAAAAACTGTGAAAATGATGAATTTTTTTTTTCCCTTTCTTCTCCATTTTTTTTCTAACTATTACAAAAGGTTTCAAGACAAAACATTTCTAAAACCATTCCTGTACGCTTGTACCCTGAAAATGGACGCCATTTATGTAATTTAGCTACTGGCTGGGCCCGCCGCAAGACTTCATAAGGCTACTTTCACACTGGCGTTTCTGGGTCCGCCTGTGAGATCCGTTTCAGGGCTCTCACAAGCGGCCCCAAACGGATCAGTTCAGCCCCAATGCATTCTGAATGGATAAGGATCCGTTCAGAATGCATCCGTTTGCCTCCATTCCGCTTGCTGCGTTTTGATGTCCGCCTGACGATGCGGAGCCAAACGGATCCGTCCTGACTTACAATGTAAGTCAATGGGGACGGATCCGTTTTCACTGACACAATATGGTGCAATTGAAAACGGATCCGCCTCCCATTGACTTTCAGTGTAAGTCAAAACGGATCCGTTTGCATTATCATGAACAAAAAAAAAAATGATATATTTTTTTTGTTTATGGTAATGCGAACGGATCTGTTCTGAACGGATACAAGCGTTTGCATTATAGGTACGGATCCGTCTGTGCAGATACCAGACGGATCCGCACCTAACGCAGGTCTGAAAGTAGCTTAAGACTGGAGCACATTTTGGATTTTGGCGGCCTATTTTTCCATTGCTGGTTCTATAGCACTATACTGCAAGTAGAATCTTGTACAGCGCCAAAAAGCAACAAGCCCCTTCGAAGTGACTTTTTTTATGTTATTCATCTTGGGGAAATTTGGACACTTTAATTTTTTTAATTTTATACATTTTTTATAAACTTTTTTTTTTTAAAGTGAATTAACACCTTTCTGCCACAGGCAGGAATTGGTTAATTCCCAGCCTGCAGGCTGACATTTCATTTTAAAGCCAGCAGGTGGCGTTCTTACCTAACAAAAAGCGCTCTCTGCTGGCTTTTTAGATTTTACAATGTAATAGGCGCTTGTAGCTGGATGCTACAAGCATCTATTATTGCCTGCCCGCTCCCGCTGGCCACTGCACACCTCCCTGTGACCACAGCTGTCCAATGTCAGCGCGGTCACAGCGATCTGCGGTGGCACTGGCCGCCGGCAGATCGTGATGTAACCTGACACTTTTATACGTCAGGTTACAGATAAGAGCCTACCGCCGCAACGTATAAAGTCAGTTGGCGAGGACGTCCTGCCCGGTCTGACACGATCCAATCAGTGCAGCCAGTCTCAGACTGTGTAGGGACGCACCCTCAACTTGTAACACCCTTATGGACCTTTATTGCAGTCTGGTGGCAGTTCATTCATAAACTTCTAGTAGCAATAATAAAGGAGTGATCAAACGTAGATTTGTAAGAACAGATGCTACAGAATTGTTTCCTGGGGAATGCAAATAGTTGCTAAAACAGACATGTCAGGAGAGGGGATAGGTCCTCTTCAAACATCCCAGACCCCTCTGCTGCAGCCCCCCCCCCCTCCCTCCTCCAGCCCCCTTTGCTGATGTGTTGAAATCCAGCATGCCCACCCCCTCTTTCCTTCAATATCTGCCATTGAGGAAGATTCTTTACACCTCATACACATTGCCACAATGGTTGGCAGGTTTTGCTGACATTGATCTAAGGGTCCCATTCACACAGCCTTATTTTTGGTCCACATCCAATCCAAATTTTTTGTGGATTGGCATGGCCAGCTTTCCTGTGTATTGAAAAACTACATGTGCAGCTCCTTCTGTTCTTACTGTGAAGTGACCCTTGTGTTCATCTGCAACATCCAAGGACAAGAAGAAGAAGTACGAGCCGCCCGTCCCCACCAGGGTTGGCAAGAAGAAAAAGAAGACGAAGGGTCCCGATGCCGCCAGTAAACTTCCACTGGGTAAGATCTGTTGTTCTCTTACTTCCCTACCTCTCCTCCTTCCAGTCCAGAGGAACCCTCCACAGTGATGGTCATCAGAGGCGTGCCCCGGAAAATAACCTCTGGAATATTCATTTATATATGCTATCAGTGCCTGATCAGTAGAGGTTTTACTGCTAAGACCCCCACAGGGCTGAAAGCATACATACCCCCATTCCTGGTAATGACATGTCCATGTGTGCATTCACTCACCGTTATAACCTATAGAAAGTACGGCGCACACTCGTTCAGCTCACCTCAGCTCCTATAGTCTTCTTATGGGACTAGCGGAACAGGTGCCCCCTTATCCGAACCAGGCGGTAGAGGCAGAAAGAGGGACTTTGGCGTGGCCCAACCTCCAGGCTCAGATAGTGTTGGGCTTTAAATACTTTATTGGTATAAAAGCTACGCGTTTTGGGGCTGTAATGGTCTCTTCATCATGCTGGCACCTTGATTGGTATCTGCCTGACAGAATGACCATTACGGCCCTGAAACGCGTATATATTGCACCAATGGAGTACTGAAGTTCCAACACTATTCGAGTCTAGAGGTTGCACCGTGCCAAGGTCCCTCTTCTCTGCCTCTACCTCCTGCTTCTCATGGCCACACATACGCCTGGGGATCGCATGATGCACCCCCTACTAC
This sequence comes from Bufo bufo, assembly GCF_905171765.1. NCBI lineage: Eukaryota > Metazoa > Chordata > Amphibia > Anura > Bufonidae > Bufo > Bufo bufo. Next base: position 21,178,178 of record NC_053399.1, on the reverse strand, counting down.
CATCACAACTCGAAAGGTATTGTATTTTGTATGTCCCCTTATCAAAATCAATAGTCAGAGCCCCACAATCTGATATTAGTCAGGTTTTAGATCATAGAGTAAATCCTTGAATTGTCTTTCTCACCCAAGTTATTAGAACTGTGGGGTTTTCTTTGTTATATATGTTGTAGCAAGCATTTTACTGTCAGTGCAGCCCCCACAGAGGTTATTATCCAGCTTCACCAGCAATATATGTATGTAACATCCTCTTTTATTACCCCCTTCCCCTTTAGTCACTCCCCATACACAGTGCAGATTGAAGCTGCTGAAGCTGGAGAGGATAAAGGATTATCTTCTCATGGAGGAAGAGTTCATCAGGAACCAGGAGCAGATGAAGCCACTGGAGGAGAAGCAGGAGGTACTCGAGACAATGTGGTGGAGAGGGATACGTAGGCCATGTGACGTTGGGCGCCCCTGGTGACATCATTGTGTGTGATTTTGTGCCAATAGGAAGAGAGATCTAAGGTGGACGACCTGCGAGGGACACCCATGTCAGTGGGAACCTTGGAGGAAATCATCGATGATAACCATGCCATTGTCTCTACATCAGTGGGATCAGAGCATTACGTCAGCATCCTTTCATTCGTGGACAAAGATCTGCTGGAGCCGGGGTGCTCTGTCTTACTGAACCACAAAGTGAGTAGATGGCGTTGTGGAGTGTGGGGGCAGTATATGAAATGTATAAGGAGGAGCAGTGCATGGGAATTTTATGTGATGTGTATATGGAGGAGCAGAGCGCAGGAGCAGTACGGGACTTGTATATGGAGGAGCAGAGCGCAGGAGCAGTACATGATGATGTGTATATGGAGGAGCGGAGTGCAGGATCAGTACATGATGTGTGTATGGAGGAGTGGAGTGCAGGGGCAGTACAGGACGTATATATGGAGGAGCAGTACAGTACATGTATATGGAGGAGCAGAGCGCAGGAGCAGTACATGATGCGTATATGGAGGAGTAACACACAGGAGCAGTACATGATGTGTATATGGAGGAGCAGAGCACAGGAGCAGTACATGATGTGTATATGGAGGAGCAGAGCACAGGAGCAGTACATGATGTGTATATGGAGGAGCAGAGCACAGGAGCAGTACACGACATGTATATGGAGGAGCGGAGTGCAGGAGCAGTACATGATGTGTATATGGAAGAGCGGAACGCAGGAGCATTACAGGACGTATATGGAGGAGTGGAATTCAGGAACAATACACAGTGTTTATGGAGGAGCAGAGCGCAGGAACAGTACATAATTTGCATATACAAGAGCAGAGCTCAAGAGCAGTACATGATATGTATGAGGAGTAACTTGTTTCCAGGGCTTCTCCAGTCTAATGTATAGAAAGCTAAATCATTGCATAATGCTAGGTTGCAGGTTTATTTTTTTGTATAAATTTAACTGTATTTTCAAGACCTGTGCTTGCTGTCTGTGAAAATAGACTTAAAGGGTTTGTCCGCTTTTTCTATTGATGAATATAATCAATATCAGATCAGTGGGGGTCCAACTCCCGACTCCCCTGACGATCAGCTGTTTAAAGAGTCTTCTCTGCTCTGTTTACCTGCTTGCCATCGACATTGCAATGGTGAGCAGGTGTGATTATAAGTATGGCATCTTTATTCACTTCTGTGGGACGGCTCCGTCTGTACAAGTGATTACTACAGAGCCGTCCCATAGAAGTTAATGGGGACACCGTAATTACACTGCACATTTGCTGTGTTGAGCAGGTAAACAGGACAGAGAAAGCAGCACGTGTACGAGCGTTGCCTTCTGTTTAAACAGCTGACCAGCAGGGGTACCAGGAGTTGCCCCCCTCCCCCCACCGATCTGATATTGATGACCTATCTTAAGTTTAGGTCATCAATAGTAAAAAGCGGACAACCCCTTTAAACCACCATCCTGACCCAGTCATGATAGTTTGGTACAACGTGTAGAAAAGTTCAGACTCCTAATCTTGCAGAGGGTTAATCAGACTGTGTACAATTATTCGGATGGCCTTCAGTCTCTGGATATAAGTAAGAATGTTCCCTTTCGCTGATACCAAGCAAAGATTATTATATTTTTTTTTATGAATTGATGCAAATAAGTTTATTAGAAAGTTGCAGAGGTTCTTGATCTCTTGAAGAGTAAAGGATATTTTTCCAGAATAGTCAGACTGAATTCATCCTGTGTTTGCGGCATTTATCAAATGTGGTGTGGTGTATGTGAGGGGCATCTGTCCGAGGTCAGTCATTAGAATAAGAAAACTGCAAGTCTGGTAAAACGGATCAGGCTATTTCCCGCGGAGTGCTGCCACAGACCTGTCACTGCTCCATTTCCTAGAGAGTTTCTGGTCTGCACAGCGCCTGTTGCTATGCAGAGAAAAGACGTCCATGGAGGCCCCTTTGCTTTACCAATAATCAGCGGGGTCATATGGCAGCTCTCCACCAGTGTAGATATAGTCTAGGGACAGTTACAGGAACCTGGGTGAAATAGAGAATAAAATTACCAATGTGTGGTGGTGGTGTAAGGGGCCTGATCCCTTACATCTTGAGACCCCCAGATGAGATGTCCTTGGAGGATTAGTTGCATGGGTTTGATATATTCAGGTAATGTGTAATTCCACTTGGTCAAGCTGTATATACTCCATGCTCTATCGCTCATCATCTTGGTTTGTTCTTTGCTCAGGTTCATGCTGTGATCGGGGTCCTCATGGATGACACAGACCCTCTGGTGACTGTGATGAAGGTGGAGAAGGCTCCTCAGGAGACATATGCTGATATTGGAGGACTGGATAACCAGATCCAGGAAATTAAGGTGCGTCATTGACTCGCATTACATGTCGTTCTTCCATATCCTCAATATTCTTCATGTATATGAATCTGCTGCGCTTAGCTGTTCCTCTCCTCCATATATTATAATGGACAGTGACTACAGACCCTGATCAGTGGGTGGTCTAATCAGTCGATACCGATAATCGGTGAACTTTCAGACCGATAGCCGATAATTTATACTGATTATTTTATATATTATAATATTTATTATATTAGTTGGTAGTCACTGAGCTGGTGGAAATTTGCATTTGGCTCCAGTATATTATAAATGTATGGTAAATTATAAATTAATAAAGCCCTTAGTTGGTAGTCAATTTATAATTTACATGAGTAAATATGCTAGTGCCAAATGCCAATTCCCCCCCCCCCCCCTTCTCACTGACTTCATTAACCCCTATCAGACCTCAGATCAGACTTTATTTATCCCCTATCAGACCTCAGATCAGACTTTAGCCCTTATCAGACCTCAGATCAGACTTTATTTAACCCCTATCAGACCTCAGATCAGACTTTATTTAACCCCTATCAGACCTCAAAACTCCTCACCTCTCCTGCGCCGCGGCTCCTCTTCATCTCCTGGTCCGGTGTCACGCTCCCCTGTGTTCTCCGGCCCGCGCTGCACTGTCACCCGACAGCATGCAGCGTCAGGTCATAGTGCGCGCACTACGTCCTGACGCTGTACAGGGTCAGTACAATGCAGCGTTGCCCCCATCAAAGAAGACCAGTGAGGGTGAATATCGGAAGTGCTTGCTGCGCTTCTTCCCTGCTCCCGGCACCCGATGCATACTAGTGAGCGCTTCCATAAGCGCTCACTAATATTCGCTTTATACGCATTATCTGCATATCGGCAAGGTTAGATGCCGATACCGATAATGTGCAAAATCCTTAATATCGGCCGATAATATCGGTACTTCCGATAATCAGTCGATCTCTAAATGAAATACAAGTTATACTGAATATTTTCCCACGACAGTGTATAGCAATCTGCTCAGCTTCTCCTGCAGATCAGAAAACGTGACTGGTTCCCTTTTAAAGGGTTTCTATCACCTGAAAAATGGGTATTAACCAGTTACGGACACAGGGCGTACAGGTACGCCCTGATGTCCTGGTACTTAAGGACACAGGGCGTCCTTATGCGGCCATCGGCGGTGCCATCGCGTCCCCATGCGGCTGTAGGGGGGACCCGATGGCATGGAAGGCAGCTAAAAAATAGGGGGAAAAAAAAAGTTGACATATTAGGTATCGCCGCGTCCGTATCGACCGGCTCTATAAACATATCACATGACCTCACCCCTCAGATGAATACCGTAAAAAATAAAAACTGTGTCCTTAAGGAGTTAAGCTGGCTGACATTAGCAATTAGCAGTGAGGAAGCCAGCAGCCGCCGAGCGGCCTTCCCTCACTGCGCCGCCGAATACTGAACGGCGCGAGATTTACACTGCAGACACGGCCAGTGGGAGGAGAGCAGCGCTGCCCTGGCCCTGTAGTCATGCTCAGCTGACATTAGCACATCGCTAATGTCAGCCAGCTTAATACCCATTTTTCAGGTGACAGAAACCCTTTAAAAAGCCATGCCATTAAACAAAGCGACTGAAAGGCTCCATTCACACGTCCGCAGCGTGTTTTGCGGATCCGGCACTAATAGAATATGCCTTTTCTTGTCCGAAATTGCGGACAAGAATAGGACATGTTCTATTTTCTTGCGGAATGGAGGTGCGGATTCGCAATTCCGTGTCCGGGTAGCGCATCGTGCTGCCCCATAGAAATGAATGGGTCCGCAATTCCGTTCCGCAAAATGCGGAACGAAATTGCGGACGTGTGAATGGAGCCTAAATTTGGGTGGAGTAGGGGTTTCTGAAAGAGAAGATCCTCCTCAAGAGTAAGAGGCTGGGCTCATCTGCCAGAAGGGACACCACAGAGGTGTTCCATACTCGTCATGGCCAGTGTGGGGTGATGAGGATGACTAAAAGCCCCTCAGATCTTAGTCTTTTGAGAAGAGGGAACATGTACAGAAACATTAAATGACTCCACAGGATGCCCAGAGTGTTCATTGCCATGGCTAGTGATTACAGAGCAAGGCCTTCCATTCCACGTCCCATCAGCCCCAACAGCCGCAGCTAACCTGGAAGACTTAAATGAAGAGTCCACTCGCCAGGCTCTATGCATTCTCTGCTTAGGAAATCTATTATCCAGTTATCCACACCTTTGGTTTTGAATGGCTGATAATGCTGGGACATGAGTTTCCACCTACCTGAAGATGAGTGATGTCTCCACCATGGCCACCGGACTCCAAGTTCTGCCCTTGTGATTTGAGACAGGCGACCATTGTGGTGTCGGCCTAGACTCTGACAGGATGACCGGGTAGGAGGGTGCTGTCTATTGTGATGACCACTAGTGTTGAGCGAACTTATGTTTCAAGTTTGGCGTACAAAGTTTGAGTTATCTAAGAATTCTGTTATGGATTCCGCTACCACGGACCATAACTTATGGTCTGTGGTTGCGGAATTCATAACAGAATTCTTAGATAACCCAAACCTTGTACGCCAAACTTGAAACATAAGTTCGCTCATCCCTAATGACCACCCAAAAGAGGGGAATGAAGGAATGGCCCCTGGCCAGCGTTGGAGGCGTTAACCACCACTGGAGAGAGCTGGAAAGGTGAATCAGATGATCCAGGGAGAATGGGTACTAGTTCCATCTAGTCAGAATGGCGTTCTGAAGCAGATATGTGTGAAACTGGGCTTAGGGCACAGCTACTACGGCGGCCACCATGAGTCCCATACAGAGGAAAATTGGAAACGGCCATGGAAAATGAAGCAGGTGGACACTGTTGCTAACAGGACTTGCTTCTCTAGAACAGTGTTTCCCAACCAGTGTGCCTCCAGCTGTTGCAAAACTACAACTCCCAGCATGCACGGACAGCCCTTGGCTGGGCGGGCATGCTGGGAGTTGTAGTTTTGCAACAGCTGGAGGCACACTGGTTGGGAAACACTGCTCTAGAAGGTGGAGGAACCTGGCCTGACAGGTGTCAAAGCGATTCCACTAAAAGATAAAATGCTGTGAAGGAATCAGGTTGGATATGAAGGTTTTATAGCCACTGAAGCAATGCATGGTGTACATGACCGTGACCAGACTATCCAGAATAGATGGACGAGAAGGAGCTTTCATTAGGACGTCGTCTAAGTAGGACATCCGCACATGCCCTCTGGAGTGGGGAGAAAAAAACTATGAATGAGGGAAAAAAATCTTGGTGAAGACTCTTAGAGCTGATGCTACACCGAAGGGGGGGGGGGGGGGGGGGGTCACAAACTGGTAGCAGTACCTATTCTTTGCAGTAGATCTGTTACACTGATGGCAGATACAGATGGGGATATGGAGGTCCTTGATGTCTGTTGAGGACAGAAATTCCCCCACAGAGGTGATCACCAACCACCAACTGCAGGGACTCCATGCAAAAAATCTTCAGATCCAGGACTGGATGGACAGTGCCTTCCTTTTTGTGGACCGCAAGTTTGAATAGAAACTGCAAGTGCCTTCGGGTGAGGAATTGTAATGATCACTCTTTGGGGCAGGGCAGAAAACGAGGGTCGACCTCGGGCTGGGAAGTTGAGACCGATTTGGGGTTCTGCTGTGCTATTTTGTCTTTGAGACGTCGGCTTGGTGACAGAATGGTCTAACCACTCATGGAGGTGGGGGGGCAGAGAGCTATGATGCCTGCGGGCCCTTAAAAATAGTAGGAAAAAAATTGATAGCAGCCATTTCTGCCTCCTACAGACACTGGCTAAAACTGATTTAGCTTGGTCCCTGTGGAAAGGGTATAGCAGGCGAGGGCATTGAACACTTTTATCCTTAGTGACAGCTGCTATACCCATGTGTACCCTGTGTCCCCCAATGACACAGATCAGAAAACTATTTGCTGCACTCTATAATATTGAGACCAACATTGAGTGTTTGTATGATTTCTGCCCCGTAGGAATCTGTGGAGCTTCCCCTCACCCATCCAGAGTATTACGAAGAGATGGGCATTAAACCACCCAAAGGTGTCATCCTCTACGGCCAGCCCGGCACAGGTAAAGTACCCATGGTCCCTGTTCTCATTTTATGTGTGCTCTTGTGCGAGTTCCTACATTGTCTGACTGATCAATTTTCGCAGGTAAAACCCTTCTGGCCAAAGCTGTAGCCAACCAGACGTCTGCCACCTTCCTGAGAGTGGTGGGCTCAGAGCTGATCCAGAAATACCTGGGTGATGGTCCTAAGCTGGTCCGTGAGCTGTTTAGAGTGGCAGAAGAACATGCACCATCTATAGTGTTTATTGATGAGATTGATGCCATTGGCACAAAGAGGTAAGAACAGAGGTTTCCACTATCACTGGATCAGTTGTGATGTCTGTGACTGGAAGGACATGCTGGATGTCTATCACCTGTCAGCAGGATCAATGCTATTAAACCAGGAATACTGCCTGGTCAGGTTGAGCTTTCTAAGTTAAAGGGGTTCTCCAGGATACAAAAACATCACCCACACCCGTTCACAGGTTGTGTGTGGTACTGCACTTCGGCCCTATTCACTTCCATGGAGTTGATACCAGACAGAACCCATGGACAGATGTGGTGCTGTTTCTGGAAGAAAGCAGCCATGTTTCTCTAATCGTGGACAACCCCTGTAAAATTATGCCTCTGGAATGCCACAACTGATTTTCACAAGACGGGTATCATTTTAATTAGCAAGATCAACCCTACCAAGTAGTTTGCCTGGTTTCATGGGATTGATCCTGTTGACAGGTGTTTTTTACCCCTCAAAACTGCTGACGACACTCTATAGGTGACGGGTAGAGTGGCACAGCCATACCTAGAAAGATGGTCATGCAGGATGCATGACTCAGAAATCAATGTTTTCATCGCCCTAGAGTCACAGTTACCCGCTCTGTGCACTGAATGGTTCTAGTAATCATCTCTCCGCTCTGAACGACTGCTGTACCGTTCCAATTTGGAGACCCCTAGAGCCGAGAATGATAGCGGGTTAAGGGGCTAGGAAGCTGTTCAGTCCAGAGAGCCTGGGCACTGAACATGACGGTACCACCTCCTGGGCACTTGCGGCATCGGGGGTGAAAATATCAATTTCTGGGTCATGCAACCTGTGTGACCATCTCCCTAGGTATGGCTGTGCCGCTCTCTATAACCTTCAGTGTGCTGGCAGTAGTTTTGAGGGGTCAAAACTGCTGACAGATTCCCCATAAAGGGGTATTTCGGTATTGATAGGTGCAGGTCCTTCTTCTTGGACTCTCACCTGTTCTGTGGATATGCCATTAATCTCTAAGATGGGATATCTGTTTAAAGAGGACCTGTCCTCTCTCCTGACATGTCTGTTTTAGTAACGACTTGCATTCCCTATGTAATAAAAATTTTGAAGCATCTATTCTTTTGGCTCTATGTTGTGCCATTACTCTGTTATTTCTACCAGAGGAAAGTTACAACTGCGTGTTACCAGTTGTGGCGTGCTTCTGCACAGAGAGCACTGATTGGATAGTGTCCGGCTGTGGAGGGACACATCCCCAACTGGTAACACCCAGTTGTATCTTTATTCATAAACTTCTAGTAGGAACAATGCAGAAATGGCACAACATAGTCTAAAGAATTGTGATTGCGTGGAGAACGCAGGTAGTTACTGAAACAGACCTGTCAGGAGAGGCAACATTCATATTCCACAGGTTACAGGATAAGTATCTCATAGGCCTATGGCACTGCCAAGTGCTATACTCTGCTTCTGTTCAGCAGTCCCTTAGAATTGAATGGAGCAGCAGTGCATATGTGCTCCTGCTGCTCCATTCTCTCTGAAGCCTCATTGTTGTGATTGGTGGGGGTCCAGCAGTCGGAATACCACTTATCAGATACTTAATCGATAAGTTATTGTGGTACAACCCCTTTAAGAGTCAGACATAAGGGAATTGTTTCCATCCTGTAGTCTGTGAAACTGTGTTTGACCCCCCCAAATGAGGTTAAAGGGTAACTGTCATGTTTTTATCAAAAAATCGATTTTAGCATGTTACTGCCGCAGCAGCATTGTGCATAAAGCAATCTTTAGTTTCTTCACATACCGCCGTTTTCCTTGAGTTTTTCCCTTCGTTAATGCTACAATATGAGGACCTTCTCAAGATGGCTCCTCTGCCAGTTCTCTGAGGCCAAAACTACTTTCCCTTACTTCCCATACACACTTGCTGTAGCCAGCAGCTCCCTGCCAGCCAATCAGATTGGATTACTGAGATACACGCCTCCTCACTCTGAAGCCTAATGCAGGCATGCAGTGTGAAGGACCGCCCCTCTGTCTTCCTGTCTTCAGAGACAGACGAGCCATAGCAACTGTCTTTTAAGGGAGCAGTGGAAAGGGACAGAGGACATAAATGATCTGTAATTACCTTATAATAACAGCTTTCATTAGACAATCATTGACAGACTAACTCAGGTATACATGCCTAGCTCTATTAAACTAGCAAAAAAATAAAAATAAATGACAATTATACCTTATTGTGAGTTGTATGAGAAGCGTTATATCATACATGTGACACGTGCCTAATCTTCTATTCCCACAGATACGACTCAAACTCGGGTGGTGAACGAGAGATTCAGCGAACCATGTTGGAGCTGCTCAACCAGCTGGATGGCTTTGATTCTCGGGGTGATGTGAAAGTCATAATGGCCACCAACAGAATAGAAACACTGGATCCAGCACTTATTAGACCAGGTGCGCATTAACCCATTCCTTCCTTTGAGATAGAACCTTGATGGTACACAGAGTCCTAGTCCCCTGAACACTGGTGATAGTAACTCGTTCTATAGAGTAAAACGGTGCTTCCCTTGAAGTCTCCCAGGCATTGGGCAGCACCTGTAGGACATAAGTTATGACTGAGGAGTCCTAGGGGCCTGGAGGTAGGGCTGCTGTGTGACGTACATGTTTGAACTCCTTATATTACTGTTTGAGGAAGTGTGCTATGAAAGGGATTGTCCAATTTCAGGAGGTAACTGGATAAACCCTCGGGATGAGCCTGCAATAAAGAAACAGTCTCTACTTATTTGTCAGATTCAATGCCGCTGCTTCGTTTCCCCCAGCTGCAGTAATGACATCACAACGCGCTGCAGTGAATCACTAGCCTCTTCAGTGCACTGCTGAGGCCAGTGACTGGCTGCAGCGGTCACGTGTTGTCGACACATGGTCACCACTGCTGCTGGGTCAACAGAACCCGACCGAGTGGCGGTGCGGGATCTGAAAGGTAATGCAGGCTCATCCCCAGGATTTTCCGGCCAACACCTTTTAATATATCATTATTTTAGGTTGCTAACTTGTATGCATTTGATATAAACTTGTTTTTATTTATTTACTCAGGTCGTATCGACAGAAAGATTGAATTCCCTCTACCAGATGAAAAGACCAAGAAGAGAATCTTCCAGATCCACACAAGCCGCATGACTCTGGCTACTGATGTCACACTGGATGAATTAATCATGGCAAAAGACGACCTGTCCGGAGCAGATATAAAGGTACGCCACTTTACTGAGGGTGCTGTGACTATTGGGGATTGCTAACATAGATGTATGTTTGGTCCGAGCATCCTCTGTGTAAGATTCGAGCAGTGGTTTTTCTTCTCATCATGGACCATGAATGCGGCGCTGTAAACAAGCGCCCTGTACAGCTGTAGACGTGTTTGGTACAATTATAAGGAAATGCAACCACTATAGGCAAAAGTAAATTGCTTAGTGTGGGGTGCTGTCTCCACACTCATGTGTCAGATTTGTTGTAGAAATTTCTATAACAAAAAAAAATCTGTCCTATACATTTGAATGAGGTTGTTTCTTCAGCAGCTGCTTTTACAAATACCATTTAAATGTATAGAACAGATTTTTAAGTTGCACAAATTTCTGCAATGACTGTCATGTGTGAACATGTATTAAAAGGAATCCATCAGCAGGTTTGACCATGTAAACTGCTTCACACTGTGGAAGACAATAAAGCACACAAAAGGCTTGTTTGTCCTGCTCTCACCAGTTGTCATCCGATTTCCATGGTCCAAACTGCTGCCAGACTCCCTTTAAATGGATTTTCTGTGTTCAGGATGTTGATGGCCTATCCTCAATATCAGATTGATGGGGATCCAACTCTCAGCATTACCGCGTATCAGCTATTTGGAAGCTCTGCAGCCTCTTCATTCTTTACATGGAATTGTCGCCTGTACGAGACATTAGAGCCTCATCCTATTCACTTGAATAGGGCAAAGCTTGAGTATATTGCCAAGAAGGCAGCTTGCAGGTAGACAACCCCATGTAAGCAATGAAGAGGTAGCAGCACTCGCATAAGTGCCATAGCGTGATCAGCAGAGGTACTGTGAGTCAGGGCCTCCACTGATCTGATAAGGACTACAAGTAGCAGCACACTGCTTTATGTACAAAGGCACATGCAAATATTGAAGATATCAATAAATGTAAATTGCAATACTGCTAAATTTACTATATGAAAAGAAGAAGCTCTTTGTGCATATTTTTTGATCAAGAATATGTTGGGGGCTGTCTACCAGCAACAAGGTGGCTTCTATCAGACCTACACTAACGCATGTCTCTTCTGGGCTTTTGACTTACAAATTTCAGGGAGATGTTGAATCCAGCTATGGGCTATTCTGAATAAAAGCACCAGGCAGATGGGCGACAGTACACTCTCCCCAAATATACAGTGCAAAAGAGAGCAGGATTCTACATCGCCCTGAAAGTTGTAGGCCAAAAGCCCAGCAGGCAAGACTGTTAGTGTAGGTCCCGACTAGTAGAAGCCACTTTGTTGCCGGTAGATAGGACGGACATTTTCCTGATCAAAAATATGCTTCTAATTTTCATATAGTAGGTGTAGCAGTAACGCAATTTACATTCATATGTTCAATGTTTGCATGTGTCTTTGTACATAAGGCAGTGTGCTGCTTGTTCTTTTCCATTGCAGCCATGGTATCATGCACCTGAATTTCCTTTATATATAGTTTGGAGGTGCTGGTCTAACTTTCTTTTCAACTGATATGATATCGATAGCCTATTCTCAGAGTGGCCCATCATTATCCTTAGGCTGAATGCACACGGCCGTGTTCGTGGGCGGTCCGTGGTATGCCGGCCTGGATTCCTGCTGACAGCAGGAGCACACGGCGTCATTGGTTGCTATGACGCCGTGCGCTTCATGCCGCCGCTGTACTACAGTAATACACTCGTATAGATCATAGCAACCAATGACGCCGTGCGCTCCTGCTGTCAGCAGGAATCCAGGCCGGCATACCACGGACCGCTAACGGACACGGAACATGGCCGTGTGCATTCGGCCTTGACATGGAAATCCCTGAAGACCTTAGTGGTTTTCCATCAGTGATTGTGAGCCAAAACCATATACCTTATATCTATATAGGCTCCACACCTGGTTTTGGCTCACAATCCCTGACCATATCACTGAAGTGTGAACTAGGCCTAAAGGCTCTATTACACCTGAAGATCATCGCTGACGAGCGTTCATATGATTGCTTGTTAGTGATGATCTGGCAGTGTAATACTGCCGCTGCTTATCCGATGAATGGGCAAACGGGTTCATCGGGTAATCGGAAACGTTTAGCAGATTTAAAAATCCATGTTTGTTGGCAGCAGATCGTGCCGTGTCATCACAATCTGCTGCCAGCAAACAATGAATCAGTATGGGGACGAGTGATGGTATTGGTGATCACTTGTCCCCATACTGTGGAGGAGATAGTTGCATGTGATAGCAGTGGTCTCCTCCACTGACGGGGAAGGCGATTCATGAGAATCTCCTGCTTCATCTGCAGGTGTACTCTAATGCCTCATTCACACGTCAGTGTTTGGTCAGTGATTTCCATCAGTGATTGTGAGCCAAAACCAGTACTGCACCTGTTCTGTGTTTAGACGCACACCTTGTTTTGTCTCAAAATCACTGACGTGTGAATGAGTCTTAAGACTTACCTCAGTGGGATTCCCCATTTCGAGTATTTGACATTTGCTTTACCAGCAATCTGTAAGGTTCAACGTTTTTGTTTTTTTTTACGCATTGTGCATAGATGTCATGTCACTGTTCTGCTCCTGGCATATCATATTGGTTGGAGTTGTTGAGTCAGGAAATAAATGCAGTTGTACCGCGTGTAATATTGACTTTATCTTGTACTGATCTCAGAGTTGCAGTCACAATGCAGCACAACTTACAAGAATAGACGGTGACAATTTCCTGGGTTCTGCATTGCAGGGAATACCATGTTCCGTATCATTGGGCAATGGGCCAATGTGGGGGAAAAAATGCATCTCTCGCAGAGCAAAACAGCAGAGGATGCCATATCGTGAAATATTGCTGTATTAGCAATGTGTCAGTCAGCTGCGTACAGCTCTGGTAGTGACTGGAGGCTTGATGTGTACATTAGTAGACTATAAGTTCCTCAACATTATACAAAGATTTAATCAGCAAATTGAGCAGTAAAACTCACCTTGTCTCCTTCTGCAGGCCATATGTACAGAGGCCGGGCTGATGGCGCTCCGAGAGAGGAGGATGAAAGTCACCAATGAAGATTTTAAGAAATCTAAAGAGAACGTCTTGTACAAGAAACAAGAAGGCACGCCGGAGGGGTTGTATCTGTAATGTTAACTTCTGTATATTTTCTATTCTGCTATCACTCACTGGCTGGGGAAGGGGTGTAACACCGTATGTGTACAGGGGTGTCTGCTGCAACATTAGACTGAGTCCCATTAGCTCCAGAGAATCTCGTTAGAATATGATGGGTGTCCTTGGTACCAGTCATCAAACTTGCTGTTCTATTACCAAGTGTATGCAGCGTCTGCTACCCATGTATACAGACAGGTGGCCTATGGCGGCTGCTGGAGGTCGTGTGAAATAAAATCACTAAAAAACATTGAGTTTTTCTTTTGTAAATGCTGGGAAAAAATAGACTGTTTGGTAAATTTTAGTAAATGGAAAACTTTGTTCTATTGTCAAGGTATTCACATAAGGCTACTTTCACATTAGCGGTTTTTATGGATCTGCAAAAATGCTTCTGTTACAATAATACAACCGCATGCATCCGTCATGAACGGATCCGGTTGTATTATGTCTTCTATAGCCATGACGGATCCGTCTTGAACACCATTGAAAGTCAAGGGGGGACGGGTCCATTTTCTATTGTGTCAGAGAAAACTGATCCGTCCCCATTGACTTACATTGTGTGCCAGGACGGATCCGTCTCGCTCTGTACCACATAACGGACAGAAAAACGCTGCAGGCAGCGTTTTGGTGTCCGCCTCCAGAGCAGAATGGAGACTGATCGGAGGCAAACTGATGCATTCTGAGCGGATCCTTTTACATTCAGAATGCATTAGGGCAAAACTGATCCGTTTTGGACCGCTTGTCAGAGCCCTGAACGGATCTCACAAACTGAAAGCCAAAACGCCAGTGTGAAAGTAGCCTAAGCCATTTCTTGGTGATATCTATCTCTGGGGGTATATGATGGCGGACATATTCGCTGTCACACAGCTTTCCCAGTACCAGACATACGAAAGAGATGGCTGACTAGAATTTATAAGATTTTTAATTAACAAAAGGTAACAATTCAACAAAATACCGGGGAGGTTGTAGTGCTGCATTCTCCTGTCTATAGTGGACCCAGGCTACATATAGACCTTTTCTGAAAAGCTTCCTCTTTATTAGATTAGGAGTAATAATATCTGAGCCCGTCCCTCTGCGCCATCTGGTAATCTTCCAGCTCGTGTCCCTGCAGAATGAACAGAAAATCAGCAGATGCACCAAACTATATTTGGAACACAAAAAAATAGAAAAAAAAAAATAAAATTCCGATGAGCAGTCAGCCTCTGGATAGCTTAAGGAGTGAATTATTGGAAATTGTGTGGGGCAAGAGCTGTAGCATTTCAGCAAAAAAAAAAAACTGGGACCAGAGTGATGTGGACTTGGCGAGCAAATGCTGGAATATCTGGGTTAATTACATCTTTTATATGTCAAAGCAATGGAGGTAGAAGCTGAAAGGTCAAGTGCTTCCAAATCCTTTAACGATCAAAAGTACATAGAAGTTTTCTTAAATTTGTCATCCTGATTTTGGACTATTATATACAGCAATACATGAGTAGTACTGCAGATAAGGAGTCCAGATCACTATTTTTATTTTCCTATTGCCCCCTCTTACACCGCTGCACTGGAATACAGTCTGGACTTCTTATCTGCTGTACTACTCACATATTACTGTAGATCAGGGATCAGCAACCTCCAGCTGTGGTGAAACTACGACTCCCAGCATGCACACGTGCTTGGCTGTTTTCAGAACTCCCATAGACGTGAATGGAGCATGCTGGGAGTTGTAGTTTCACCATATCTGGCGTGTCAAAGGTTGCTGACCCCTGCTGTAGATAATAGTCCAAAATCAGGGTGGCAGATTCCCTTTAAAGGACATCTGTCAGCAGTTTTGTACCTATGAGACTGGCTGACCCGTTACATGTGCACTTGGCAGCTGAAGACATCTGTGTTGGTCCCATGTTCATATGTGTCCGCATTGCTGAGAAATATGTTGTTTTAGTATATGCAAATGAGCCTCTAGGAGCAACGGGAGCGATGCTGTTACATCTAGAGGCTCTGCACTTTGACATGACCAACCATTGAAAGGAAGGAAACGTTCCTTCCCGACAGACTGCTGCTCGCTCTGTGAAGGAGACTGCTGCATTTACATGCAGTGATCACCTTGACTGTATGAGGACGAGGGATTGGCTGGAGGGCAGGACACAGCAGATAACATTCAGTGTCAACCATTCCGTCTCTCTTCCTGTTCACAGCTGCTTTGCCATAGACATAGCAGCAGGAAGAGAGAAGGGAGACAGCACATGCGCACTTAGTGCGCCGTCTCCTCATCCAGCTGATGGCAGGGGTGCTGGGTGTCGGACCCCTGCCGATCTGAGGATAGGTCATCAATATTAAAAGCCCAGAGAACCCCTTTTTAATAGCTGCTGAGTGGTCCTGTTGATGGAACCCGGTTCTACGTAGTAGTATAATCTACTGTGTGTACAGCAGTGTGTTGGCTTTAGTTGTGCAATAGGTGGGATAGTCCTACCATAGTCCCAGCAGATAAAGGTGGGGTCCCATAGGATATAGAGTATTGTATCTGGCTTTGTATAGCCTGTGGTATTCTGGGGACAGCCTTCAACCCACAGGGAAGCAAGCATATAGACATGGGCAAGGTGTGAGGGTGAAGGGTGGTGTTTAGCTTAGTGCCGTCACACCTAGAGGCTCATTTGCATATAATAAAACATCCTTTTTCTCAGCAATGCGGGCACATATGAACATGGGACCAACACAGATGCCTTCAGCTGCCAAGTGCACATGGAACAGGTCAGCCAGTGTCATAGGTACAAAACTGCTGACAGATTCTCTTTGCACAGGTTGGTTTAGCAGTGTATGGGCTCATCGAAACGCCATACACCGCAGCCAATCAGAGCCAACAAGCTACACATGTCCCCCTGTTTCAGTGATCAATGAGGTGGGGTCTCAAAACCCAGAACCACCTTACTTGTCACAATGAAACTAGAGCTACACTTTAAAGAGCATCTGTCAGCAGTTTTGTAAAGTGTAGCTCTAGTTTCATTGTGACAAGTAAGGTGGTTCTGGGTTTTGAGACCCCACCTCATTGATCACTGAAACAGAGGGACATGTGTAGCTTGTTGGCTCTGATTGGCTGCGGTGTATGGCGTTTCGATGAGCCCATACACTGCTAAACCAACCTGTGCAAAGAGAATCTGTCAGTGATTCATTGAGGGGGGTCTCGACACCCACAGCGCTTTGAAATGTCACTAATACGTGCCCGTTATTAGTCCTTTCACACAGATGATCTGCCCCATAACAAGCACTGGTAACATTTACCTGCCCTTATCTTTACTTTCTGTTTTCCTATACATATTCTCCGTGTAACACCTGGACCCACTACAGCATTGTTTCCCAACCAGTGTGCCTCCAGCTGTTGCAAAACTACAACTCCCAGCATGCCCGCACAGCGCATGCTGGGAGTTGTAGTTTTGCAACAGCTGGAGGCACGCTGGTTGGGAATCGCTGCACTACAGGTTCCAGCCCGGTAGACACATATATTAGGTATGTATAAAGGAAAACCATAGCAACCAATCAGATCCCACCTTACATTTTTCAGAGCTTCTTTGTAAAACGAATAGGAGAATCTGGTTGCTAGGGGCAACTACGCCACTTTTCCTTTTAAATCTCCCCCCCCCCGGGGGCGTGGCTAGCCAGGCATGTGAGCGCCAGCAAGTTCGCTGAGCTCCCGCACTGAAACCGGCAATTTATCCTGTGGACACATCTGTACCTGCACAGACTGCACCCTCCTGAGCCGCTGATATCGCCCGTCAGCTGAGGAGTGAAATCCTGCTCCTTAGAATCACCGATCCTGCCGCTATGTCCAGAAAGGGCGGACGGGGCGCAGCCAGGGAGATCCAAGATGGCGCCGGGCCCGACACGCCGAGCCGCCGAGAGCGTGCAGGCACAATACAGAAAGAGGCTGCAGTGAGACTCGGCAAGTTTGCACGCGACGCCGCTCTCTCACAGGCTACAAGGGACAGAAATAAACGGGCTTCATCTGCCAGTAGGCAATTCATCGAGGAGGAAGAGGCTGGAGCAGACATAAGTGAAGTCTGCAGCCCAAATAGATATGATCCTCTGCTGGCCTGCGATGCAGACACTGGGGCGGATGCTCCTGATTCTGACACTGAAGAGCCCACACTTAAGGATGTTATGAGAGCCATTGCAAAATGTGGTAAATCATTAAATGCTCTCAATATGCAGGTGGGGACTATAAAAGAAGATATCTCCATTGTGCGGCACGATCTGAAACGATTGGCGGAACGTACCACTGCCCTGGAAGATCGTATGGGGGATGTGGAAGATGCCATAACACCCATTAAGAGAGAGTCAGCTAACCAAGCACGCCAGTTGGATTCCCTTATGGCTAAGCAAGACGACCTTGAAAATCGTCTGCGCAGAAATAATGTCAGACTGGTGGGGGTTCCGGAAAAAGTGGAAGGGGCGAATCCTACGGAATTCTTTGAGAAATGGGTGAAGGATCAGTTTGGACCCGAAACTCTGACTCCTTTATTTGCGATAGAGAGAGCCCACAGGGTCCCTACCCGCCCTTTACCCCCAGGTGCTCCGCCAAGGCCTGTACTCATGAAAGTTCTCCACTACAGGGATCGTGACATCATCCTCAGAAAAGCTAGAGAGCTTCCAGAAATATCTATTGATGGGCACAAGATATCCTTCTTTCCTGATTATTCTATGGAGGTCCAAAAGAAAAGGGCGAGATTCCTTGATATTAAAAGACGGCTGAGAGGACTGGACGTCTCCTACTCCATGATCTATCCAGCAAAGCTGAGAGTTGCGGCGTTGGGAAATACATCCTTCTTTGAAGACCCCAAGGAAGCTCTGCGGTGGTTGGACCGTCATGAACGCCAGTTAAGAGAAGCAAGACAGAATGTGGATGGAGTCTGAGCTGCTGTGATCCTTAAAGTCCCCGGCTGTATAAGTATTTCTGGGCAGGGTGTATGACTGAATGTGTGTTTGCGATATACCTAGAGAGTCTTATTGCAATGTAATCATAAGTAATATCAGTTTATTTCTCTGCTATGATCTAATCCAGTCTTTGATGTCCATGACAAAAGGTTCTAAATGCATACTGTCCGGGAATCGGGCGGGAGCTCGGATACTAATGGTTTAACTGTTTAAGCTTGGTTATATACAGCTTTATTGAGCACGGTAGTGCAGTTAACTATGTACTTGTCACCCCTCCACTGGGTAATATTTGTTACCCATGGGCCTGATGACGCCGATGGGTTCTGTTGTTCTTTACGCCTCCAGTCCCGCTATGGGAATCCCAGGAGGGAACTAGTTGGCGAACTCAGTAACCCGCCTACGAGGGTTTATGTTGAGCTTGTAAGGTTTTGGGGAATTTGTTTAATTTTTGCAGCCATGAGAATGTTATTTAAGAGGTATCCTATTAGAAATTTTATATTGTCTTCTAAAAAAAACACTGTGAGGGAGAGGTCCTTGACTGAGCTGGCGAAATATTCACCATATGTAAATATCGAATATGGCTAACTCAGTTAAACTCCTAAGTTGGAACGTTAGGGGCATCAAAGACGCAATTAAAAGAAGGGCGGTTATAGATAGTCTGAAGCAATACCAGCCATTAATATGTTGCCTTCAAGAAACTCACTTAACGTCAGATCAAACACGTTTGCTTACTCCTCATTGGGCCGGGCAATGTTTTCATGCCACGTATTCTACGTATGCCAGGGGTGTGAGCATTCTTATACACAGAGCCATCCCATTTGAATGCAAGACAAAACGTGTGGATACAGAAGGGCGTTTTATATTTTTACATGGTAAATTATATAACACTGAATGCATTATTATTGGTGTGTATATACCCCCACCCTATTCACCAATAGTCCTTAAAAAGTTGATATCACTTATTATAGACCTCCCGAGTATTCCTGTGGTCTTATTGGGTGATTTCAACAATATGATTAACCCTGTACTAGATAAATTTAATGATAACACACTAACAGTTAATAGGGAAATAACCCCCTTTGGACGGATGTTACAGGAAGCTTCCCTGCTTGACTTCTGGAGACTTAGGAACCCGGAAGCTAGAGTATATTCGTGTTACTCAAGTGCATATAAATCATTGTCTAGGATAGATATGATCCTTGGTAATGAGGAAATGGGCCAGCTACTCCAAGATATCATATATCTCCCTAGGCGACTATCCGATCACTCCCCTATCCTACTTACTGTCTGTTTAGTATCCCCTTTAATTCGGGGAGATAGGTGCTGGAAATTTAACCCATACTGGTTAACTGTCCTGGCTGACACATCTCAGATTAAGGAGGAGTTGGATGAGTTTTTCATATTCAACACACATACTTCCTCCCGACTTGTTGTATGGGATGCCATGAAGGCTTTTTTAAGGGGCATATTGATTGCCAAAGTTAATGGGAGGAGAAGTGAAAGTAGGGCTAAAGTACAGGAATTGCTTCTAAGGGTTAAAAATGCTGAGACTAATTACGTAATGACCCCCTCTGTAGAACATGAAGGCCAATGGAAAGAGGCTCAGCAAAAGTTAAATGAAAGACTATTATTAAATGCACAGAACAGGAGATTCTTTCAGAAACAGAAATATTATGAGGAAGGAGAAAGAGCAGGGAGATTACTTGCCCTGCTGACCAAGGCTCAACAACAGACTAACTTTATAGCAGCATTGCGAGATTCTAATGGAGTGTTACATACTTCACCTGAGCAGGTAGCACAGATCATGTATACGTTCTATGCCTCCCTGTATACATCCAAATCTACAGCCATTGAATCGGAGATAGAAGGTTTCCTGCACCCACTGGGCCTTCCCACTCTCACAACTGAGCAACAAGCCATATTGGATGCTCCTGTTTCCCTGCGGGAATTAGAAATGGCTGTGGGTGATATGACTAATAATAAATCACCAGGGGGTGATGGTCTACCTGTTGAGGTTTATAGAACTTTCTCATCTGTGCTATTACCTCAGCTACTAGAGGTGCTGAAAGATGCCCAACAACTAGGCGAACTCCCAGCAACTATGAACGAAGCGATCATAGCGGTGATCCCAAAACCGGGAAAAGATGTTCTAGAAGCAGAGTCTTACCGTCCTATTTCCCTATTGCAGGTTGACGTAAAAATTTTGGCAAAAGTCCTGGCCAAACGCCTCAACTCAGTAATTACTTCATTGATACATACTGATCAGGCTGGATTTATGCCCAATATGTCGACAGCAGTGAATATTAGAAGGTTATACCTTAATATTCAGGCAGGCCAGGTCCGCACCTCGGATGCAGTGGTCGCATCTCTGGATGCGGCCAAGGCATTTGACAGTGTGGAATGGCTCTACTTAATATCGGTGCTTAAGGCTATGGGGGTAGGGGCAGGATTCATACAATGGATTAGGCTACTGTACGCTTGTCCTACTGCCAGGATTCAGGTGAATGGAAAACTATCGGCCTCCTTTAGATTATATAGAGGGACTAGGCAGGGATGTCCCCTATCACCATTGCTATTTGCAGTGGCGGTGGAACCGTTAGCTGCTGCCCTGAGAAAGGCAAGTGAGGTGAAAGGTATGGTGTATGGCACACTGACTGAAAAGGTCGCTCTATATGCCGACGATTTATTATTGTTTCTGGAGAGCTGGCGTTCATCCCTTCCTAAGGCCATGTCGATCATTAACGATTTTGGGAAATTATCAGGCTTATCCATTAATTGGTCCAAGTCGGTGATTATGGCACTGTCTCCAAATCTAGAGATTGACCCCTGTCATACAGCAGGTTTGCAGGTAGTATCAGCATTTAAATACTTAGGCATTCAAGTGTCAGCACAAATTAACGAGTTTGCTAACCTTAATATACTGCCACTCCTAGATAAGTTTAGGAAAAAGGTTCAGGTGTGGTCTAAATTACCCTTGACATTAATTGGTCGCACTAATCTTTTAAAAATGATACTTATGCCGCAACTTTTGTATATCCTTCATAATGCACCGACTTGGATACCACTTAAAATCTTCCACACTGTTAATGCGATATTCCGTGACCTTATTTGGAAGAAAGGGATTCCACGTATAAAGCTTGCGACTTTATGTAGATCCAAGACCCAGGGAGGGTTGGGTGTCCCAGACCCTTGGGTGTATTACTTAGCGGCCCAATTACAACATATCAGAGGTTGGGGAGAAAATGACACTGTTAACACAGTAGGAAGGATTGTGCAACATCTTATTGGTGGTAGATGTATAATGGCAGCCCTAGAAGACGGTACTTTTGACAAAATGGGAGGACAATATAGCCTTCTGCGTGTTATACATAAGGTATGGTGGAAAGCTAGGAATATAGCAGGAATTTGTGGATACACGAACTTTACTCCGATATGGCCGAATTTTACCTATAAGGAACTGGATAAGATCCCGTCTGCCAAGACCTGGGAACGATATGGTCTTGACCGAATGTATAAGCTATACACAGAAAGGTCCCTTAAGAGTTTTGCAGTACTACAACAGGAATATGAGTTACCTAAATCTCTCTTTTACGTTTACCTGCAAGTTAGACATGCTATTCAGGCGCAGGGGAAGCAGGAGGAAATAATTCCCGCTGGAAAGCATGTCATACTAGACCTTGCTTCTACTAGAGGGGCGACAAAAGGAGTCATCTCACTTCATTATCTGACCCTCTTGGAAGCAATTCAGAAATCTCAACCGTTAAAATTATATGACAAATGGAAGCAAGATATTCCCGGTTTGTCAGTAGAGCAGTGGGAAGAGGTAGTAGAAAGCTTTCCAAATGTGGCAGTAAGTGAGGCTCATAGAGTCTCTCAACTCTTTCTATTACATAGGGTGTATAGGACACCGGCTTTGCTGTTTAGAATGGGTTATCGGTCAGATGATACCTGTCAGCGATGTGGAGCTCATAACGGAGACCTGGTTCACATGATATGGAATTGCCCGAGACTTCGGCGCTACTGGATAGATGTTCGGGAATTAATTAACACTGTATATCATGTGCAGATTGATTTATCCCCTTTGGTATATTTACTAGGTCATATGGGAGATATCCCAGTCTCTAGTGAATTGAAACTGGCTATCCTGAGAATATTATACCAAGCCAGGAAGCTGATAGCTTTCTATTGGATTGCTCCTGATCCTCCACTCTTATCGCAACTGATAAACAAAATACATATACTAGTCAAACTAGAAAGTTATGTGTACCAGAAAAGAGGGAACAATAAAAAATTTAATAAAATATGGTCTTTGTGGATAGATCATTACAATGTTTTAGTCTAGTGTCCTAAATGTTACAATGTAGCGGGAAAGTGGATCTTTGAAAATTGAATATTACCCTGCATAGTATTGCTATAGTAAGCTGTAGTAAATGTATGTGAGAGTAATGAATGCTGTGATGGTGAGATGTGGGGAACCTAGTGAAGGACTTTACCCTGCTTTCATGGACGTTCTGTGACCAATAAGAAGACATTAAAAAAAATGGACCTTTGAACTTTAATCTATATTGTTTATTATATTGGCTGCAAGAATGGGCTGGGGAGGGTGGATATGGGAGGGGATTGTGGGAGGGACGGGGAGGGGTTTTTCCTATTTTGTTGTACTGTTCACTATAAAATGTTATAAAATCAATAAAAAAATATTTGATTTAAAAAAAATAAATCTCCCCCCCCCCCCCATAGTGTTGAAAGTTTGGCTCAGTAGAACCACCGTGGGTCCAGGTGACATCCAGAATGCAAATAAACCCAGGTACAATACACACGGGGCCTACATCAGTTAGGAGCAGCAGGCACAGCTGGTTACTATCAGTTCTGTTTTTATGGATAGATCAGCTTTTTTCTATTCCACATGGCAGCCATTCTTGCAAAAGGTGACGACCGGATCATCCACCATATTGGTTATCACTTGTAACAAGCAGCTGACCACAAACTATTACTCCCAAGTAGTGGCTAAGAATCATATTTAAACAATTATGGCTGCACTTATTTTCTTAAACGGAAAAAAAAAATGGTGGGGTCCCCAAATTGTGAGAGGTGTACCCCATCTTCCAAAGTGCTATTAACAGAATAAATCTCTTACCTCAATGACTTCAAACTGGATGCGCTCCTGCTCCGCTCTCCTCTGCAGCACCACCTGCAAAATACCAGAATGAATTATATACGCAGTGCCCCATCCGATAATGAGTTTGGAACAAGAAAGGGGTACCGCCATCCAATTGTTGACTATAAGGGTCCATTCACACGTCTGCAAAATGGGTCTGCACCTGTTCCGCAATTTTGCGGAACGGGTGCAGACCCATTCATTTTCAATGGGGCCGGAATGTGCTGTCCGCATCCGCACTTCCGCAAAAAAATAGAACATATCCTATTCTTGTCAGCAATTGCGGACAAGATTAGGCATTTTCTATTATAGTGCCGGCGATGTGCGGTCCGCAAATTGCGGAATGCACATTGCTGGTGTCCGTGTTTTGCAGATCTGCAGAACACTTACGGACGCGTGAATGCACTTTAACAGCCTGGCTGCATGTGCATTGTGTGCGTATATATTCACCCAGGGTGCCATACCAGTTTAGGCTACTTTCACACTAGCGTTCGGAGCGGGTCCGTCTGATGTTTCATCAGACGGATCCGCTCCTATAATGCAGACGTTTGCATCCGTTCAGAACGGATCCGTCTGCATTATAACTTAGAAAAATTTCTAAGTCTGAAAGTAGCCTGAGCGGATCCGTTCAGACTTTACATTGAAAGTCAATGGGGGACGGATCCGCTTGAAGATTGAGCCATATAGTGTCATCTTCAAGCGGATCCGTCCCCATTGACTTCCATTATAAGTCTGGACGGATCCGCTCGCCTCTGCACGGCCAGGCGGACACCCGAACGCTGTAAGCAGCGTTCAGGTGTCCGCTCACTGAGCGGAGTGGAGGCTGAGCGCTGGCAGGTGGATGCATTCTGAGCGGATCCGCCTCCACTAAGAATGCATTAGGGCTGGACGGCTGCGTTCGGGGCCGCTCGTGAGCCCCTTCAAACGGAGCTCACGAGCGGACACCCGAACGCTAGTGTGAAAGTAGCCTTATACTTACAAACACTGCAATCCCAGTGAGAATAACCAGGGCGATGATGATAATGATGGCGGCAACGCCGGGAGAGATGCTTTTCATGTTAATTCGAGGAGGTTCATTATCAAAAAACAAAACCCGGATAGATTCTGTGTCAACCTCGAGGCTCCTTCCATCCAGAGGAACGCTGAACTTGCTGTGTTTTAACTGTGGGGGACAAAATATCATCCAGTTACAAAAATGTATTGTGGATTATTTAGTTCCAGTTTGTGGGTAGTAACTAGAAATGGCCAGCAGGTGGCTCACTTGTTATGCAGATTTTTGCAGCAAATGCAAAGGGTCCCTGTGATAACCGTTGAGCAGACAGAGCAATAGGGTCTGTTCACATTATTATAAATGGGGTCTGTTGGGCTTTCCAGTATTTTTATTGGTGCCGTTATCCATTTGAAAACAGATCCGAGGGAAGCCATTACACTAACAGAAACTATAGCAGAAATGGGAAAAAAAAAAACATTGATTTCAAAGGTATTATCATTAACCCATTCACTCCCCTTAGACCACCAGAGGTAGTAGGATTAAAAACACTGGTGTCATATCACTAGGATATCGTGTGACCTCTGCCGATCACTAGCATGGTGTTTCAGTGTTGCCACCCAATCATTCTATTTTGGTGCTGTATTTTTTTATTTGAGGTTACATCATAAGGGTGCATTCACACGTCCGTAGTTCTGGGTCTGCATCCGTTCCGCAATTTTGTGGAACGGGTGCGGACAGCACACGGTGTGCGGTCCACAGCCGCAGTTCGGTTTCGTGGCCCTGCAAAGAAGGTAGAGCAAGTCTTATTCTCGGACCCCAAGGATATCACCTTGAACTTTTTCACCAGCCTAGACCACTACGATTAGTACAATCGAATGGGCTGTCCAAATGATACTTGATGACTTAGGGTCCTCTTACACATGACAACAATGGGCAATAAATCAACGCTGACAGTTTCAAAGTCGATTGCATTGGGTCATGTGATAGGGGGGATCAATGATCGTTATCAAGGTTGTTTGTCCCTCTTTCACTTTGCAGACCATTGGCAACACATCCCGCTTACACGGAGCAATGTGCAGCCAAAAATGAGGATTTTATATGCCACAGGACAGGTGTGATCACCCGGAAAACGAGTGTTTGGTTTGATGGGTCACTGATGGCTAATAATTGGGAACAAGTGTTTGTACCTGCCCCTCGGCCAATGTAAAAGAGCCTAAAGGATAGGCTGTCAGTATCTAACTCCCAAGTTGCCAGAACATGACTGTGCAGGGAAATCCTGACCTGGGCCACCAGGCACAGAGGCTGCAGCTTCCTACCCCTTCAAGCACCAGATACAAAATCTCCACAGTCAAGGCCATAATTTACCCCCCGCTCGATGTAATACGCCACTGTCGCAATGTCCACAGGATCCTTCGTTCCATTGGTAGAAAAGAACTTCATAGTGACCTCGTGATTCAACTCGTGAACCTGCAACGGACAGGAGTAGCAGCGTGGTTATACATTGCTTTCCTAGTGTAATGAATGGCAAAATCTACTCATGTAGGCAGCAATACAATCCCGCACTTGTACGAGGCTGAATATAGAATATTTGCTACTCAGGAGAGCTGTAATGGCTACCATCTTGATTATCACCCAGCTTTCCTACTGAACTGAATAGATATCACCTGCCTTAGTATAGCACCTACATATACAGTATATCTAGGTAGTTCAGTTTGCTCTTCCCATACTTATGGAAACTGTTGTCACTCAGCTTTCTTACGCCTCATGCATACGAAGGTTTTGTTTTTTCCATTTTTTGCGTTCCGTATACGGAACCATTCATTTCAATGGGTCCGCAAAAAAAAAACGGAATGTACTCCGTATGCATTCCGTTTCTGTATTTTCAACTGAATGGCTAACTGGCAGCTATATAGGGGGCAGAGAAAGTTCTGCAGTAGTGTTGAGCGAACTTCTGTTTTAAGTTCGGCGTCTAAAGTTCGGCTTCCGGTTAGCGAAGAATCCCGATATGGATTCCGAATTCCGTTGTGGTCCGTGGTAGCGGAATCACTAATCGGCCATTATTGATTCCGCTACCACAGACCCCAACGGAATTCGGAATCCATATCGGGATTCTTCGCTAACCGGAAGCCGAACTTTAGACGCCGAACTTAAAACAGAAGTTCGCTCAACACTATTCTGCAGTTCAGCAATCAAGGAGAGCTGGGTGACAACCCCTGTGGGGACTGTGATTGACATACTAGTTGTCACCCAGGTTTCCGAGAACCAGATCCAACCAAGGAACAGCTGAAGTCAATGAGGGAAACAAAAAGTTTCTTGTTGATCGTATACTGGTAGTAAATAAAAAAAATAACACATAAAAAACATAAAATAACAAATAAAAATAACACATTGCGTCCTCACCATCACCTGTAAGATCTGCGGAGCTTTGAGAAGGAACTGTGACACTTTAGCAATCAGCTTCCTGTAGACACAAGGTGAAATGGCTTCAGCCCCAGACATTTGTCAGAAGAGGCCATAAAAAAATAATAATTCAATTACACCGAAAGTGGAGAACGTCGAAAGAAACGGCAGGCGCTGAAATATTTACTGCTTAAATTACACAGACGCCGCCGGGCTCCTCACCGCGGCTAAATCACTGTCTGAGCTGCGAGACACACGACTCAAATCCTGGGAATCTACTATGTAAATTGAAAAAAAATGAAATATTGTGTTTTCTATCAAATTTGCCTTGTCGGCACCTGCAATTAGAGCCATTCTCCTTCCACATCCCCTTAGGCCTGGAGCAGGGATTGATGAATTTTGCACCACTGTTGGGGTTGCACAATATTAACCAATTCTGTTAATGCAAAAGTTGCTGTTGGTTGGAATGGTTGCAAAAGTCGGTGCAACTGAGGAACAATAAGGCCTCTTTCACACGGGCGTTGCGGGAAAATGTGCGGGTGCGTTACGGGAACACCCGCAATTTTTCCGCGCGAGTGCAAAACATTGTATTGCGTTTTGCACTCGCGTGAGAAAAATCGCGCATGTTTGGTACCCGAACTTCTTCACAGAAGTTCGGGCTTGGGTTAGGTGTTCTGTAGATTGTATTATTTCCCCTTATAACATAGTTATAAGGGAAAATAATAGCATTCTGAATACAGAATGGATAGTAAAATAGCGCTGGAGGGGTTAAGAAAAAAAAATAAAATAATTTAACTCACCTTAGTCCACTTGATCGCGATGCTCGGCATCTCCTTCTGTCTCCTTTACTGAGCAGGACCTGTGGTGAGCATTCATTACAGGTCAAGGACCTGTGGTGATGTCACTCCGGTCATCACATGATCCATCACCATGGTAAAAGATCATGTGATGACTGGAGTGACGTCACCACAGGTCCTTGACCTGTAATGAATGCTCACCACAGGTCCTGTTCAGTAAAGGAGACAGAAGGAGATGCCGGGCCGCGATCATGTGGACTAAGGTGAGTTAAATTATTATTATTATTTTTTTAACCCCTCCAGCGCTATTTTACTATGCATTCTGTATTCAGAATGCTATTATTTTCCCTTATAACCATGTTATAAGGGAAAATAATAATGATCGGGTCTCCATCCCGATCGTCTCCTAGCAACCGTGCGTGAAAATGCGGATGCTTGCGATTTTCACACAACCCCATTCACTTCTATAGGGCCTGCGTT